>NC_142122.1:9084500-9396000 GCF_056152115.1 Neolamprologus brichardi
CAGCAAAACTGGGTGTGGGTCTTTGTCTTCCAACATGACATCCCATTGAAAAATCTATGGGGTGAACTGAACACTAAGGTCCCTGTCAGAAGACCATCAAAGCTGGAGAAGTTTGACAGATTCGCCAAAGAAGAATGGTCTGAGACAGCTCAGGAGACGTGTGAGACTTGCTGATAACTACAAATACAAAGCTTAAAAATCAAGTTTTCATATGGAGGATAATAATTAACTTGAGACCCCAATCCTGGCTATAAAATTCGAATCATTAAACCCACTTCCTCATTCAAGTTTGAACTACCCTTCACACTGCAGGTTGCCCTCAATACTGGTTTAACTTCTAAATATAGTTCTCAACAATCATTCAAACATTTGACCAACTCTACATGTTTCAGGTCCTTTAGGGATCTTGTTGCACTCTCAGATCTAAGCAGTTATTAAACTAGTGTTGTTAGTGCTATTATTCTAAATTATTAGTATACTAAATGAGCATTATTTATAAATAACCTAATACATGGAGTTGTTGAAAATATAACCCAGGTTTGTATTTTTCCTTAAAATCTTACAAATCTGAAGTTTGACCTTAGTGTAGGTTCAAACTCTAAAATTATCTTGAATTTAAAAAAAAACAAAAAAACAACACAGTACAATTAATTGGGCTAACAGCACATGTATGTCCTCTTGGCACTGAGAGAGGATTAGGAGGCACAAAAAAAGCAAAGACCCAATTAAGAGTTGCTGATCCAAACTAGAAATGAAAGGTGCATCCATCATCGAAAGCCCGGCTCACGTCTCCTGGAGTGAGTCATAACTGGGGACCAGAAGTCATTCAGCCATGCAGCTCCGACTTTTAACACGTGAGCAAAGCAAACTCCTTGACTAACAAGTTGTACCCGCTAACTTCTGAGCTGATGAGGATCTACTGGGATTAAAGGTCTTTAATCCACTAGATCGGACTGTCCGCATACACACAAGACACAAGGACAAGCAGCAACATAGCAGCAAACACACACTCTCACATGAACACACCTACTTAACTCACACATGTATACACACAGAGGACCTTAGATGTTTCTTTGCATAATGAAACCTGTACTGAGAGCGTAAAGTGTGTTTGAGGTGATGCTCACTTATCTGTCTGTGTTAGGCTCCGGCGCTACAGGCAGGACACAATAAAGCTTTCAGCCTTGACCAGGTCACAGAAGCACAGATAAACACATCAGACTTAACTAATGTCACCAGAGCAGAACACTGGAGTTGACCACTGACTCTAAAAATGTCACGCAGTAGCATTTCTCCACAAAACAAAAGATACATCAGAAAGTTACACAGCTACACAGGTTACAGGCCAGCTACGTTTTCTTTTCACCAATTTCAGAGCTAATCAGTGGATCAAACCAGTCTGAGTATAGCCAAATTTAAGTAAGGTTTAGATTATAATCTGTAATGGAAACTGTTTTCTGCAATATCACATGTTGGAAAATCCGACAGAAACAATGTAGAAACCAAGCAGAAGCGTTTAAGCCAAATACTTCAGCAAGTGCTGAGATACTAACAACACTCAGTCACAACCTAGTGCATATGTCCGCATTAACTGTGCATGAGTTGTACCCTGCAGAAGACTGGAGTGTTTGAAAACAAGATGACTTGAGCTACTAGAAAAAAAATATTGCTTCATCGCTCGCTCCCGCTCTCTCCTAACGCACTCGTTTATTTAGGTCATATCATGTTTGGGCTCACTGCAGTGCCACTGACACGCTGCATGCTTCTAGCCTGCAGAGTGAAGAGGAGGGAAAACACATTTGTGTGCACACACACCAGGCGCACATTTTGAGAAAAATGTTCTCACCTTGAATTAATTTGTCATATTTTCAGTAGACACAGAACATCGTCCAGTGCTGATGACTTAAACACATCTTTGAGATGTGTCAACAATGTTATATTTTTGGCGGGTGGGTTTTTTTGGTTTAAAAACAGATTTGTGCCGAGCGGGGACTTTTTCGTTTTTGTTTTTTCCACTTTATATAGAAAACATGCAGCTTTGCTCCTCTACCAGTTCCACGCGTTTTCAAACTTGTAAAGCACATTTTCTGTAAATAACTACTAGAATTAGGTCAAGTTCAGTGCGCCAAACAGTTTTTTTGTCCTGCCCTGTCCTAAAAACACAATTTAATCAAAGAAAGAGAAATACGACAAATCTTTTCGTAAGTCCCAACGAGAGAACCTTGACTATGACCTTTTCTAACACTGTCTGTGAAGGTTCTCAGTCATCCAGGTCATCGTAGTCAAAGGAGCTTGCAAAGAAAAGCGTCTGGACTTCTTTAAGTTACTTGAAGACGTTTCACCTCTCATCTGAGAAGCTTCTTCAGTTCTAAGGTCAAATGGTTTCTAACACTCTTTCACGCGGAATTATCCCAACGCTATTTTGAGCTTTTTGTTGCTCACTGTTGTTGTGTACAAAGCTGGTTGATCTGAAACAAAACAGAAAATTAACACATGTCTTGATCTGTTTGAGGTTGACTGAATGGCTGAGTGGAAAGGGTGTTTACCACAAGGGAATCCCCATGTTTTCGCACCTATATGTTTACGTCTACCTCTTCTGTTAGACCTAATCGGTGTGGGTTCACCGATCAACTTTAAAAGGTTGGCATCTATGTTGTGTTTACAGCAACTATTATTTTTGTTATAGTTCAAGGTGCAGATTCATTCCTGGATTCTTTTATCAGTTACTCAAAAAATAGATAAAGGCTTTACGTAAGTGTGCATCTTTAGATACCTTTATCAAAAGATAAATGCATATTTGAAACCCACTTTAGGCTGAGCTGGAATCTACGCTTTGAAATCATTTTTTTGTCTCAGTCAAATGTTTGCCTACTAATGCCCCCGTAATTTTTTGCCTCATCTCACAGCACCTTGCTCAAACTCAACCTCTAAATCGCTCAATGCTTCATGCCAGCTTACAACCCACACGCTTTGTACTGTAAACGGCAGGGCCTAGAGTCCAGGAGTCTAAGTCAATGCACATATATTCATGTGCGTGGGAAAAAGCATACGCTCGCTATGTGTGTGAGTGTGAGTGAATGTATGTATGTGCTGGTGCTTAGCCAAGCATGTGCACTTTAGGAGTGTACAACATGTGTAACCATTTGCATGAATGTGCAAATGTTTGTTCAGCGTGTTAGAAACAAGCAGTATTAAGAAAAATGTGAACTTCCCTAATAACATGTTATTGCTGGCTGCTATTAATCCAATTTGGAGCTCCTACTAATATTATTTGTGTGTTGACCCTTTATATCTCCTTCAAACTGTGCCAAAGAAGCAGGATTTGCCAGTGAACTAAAAAAAAAAAAAAAACACAAAAAAAAAAAACGAAGACAAGAAAAATTCCAGCTTCATATAGAACTTAACTGCAACAAACAACAATTTCCAAACTGATCCAAAACAATAAATCAACAGCATTTACATTTCAGCAACGTAAACACATCACAGCCTTGTGCACACAGCTAAAGCTGCAAAGGGTGTAAACCAAGTAATCACCGGTGAAATTTGCATTACCGCTGGCATTAGATAAATGCATTGTGTGTGTTAAATGGCAGAAAGCGAGCGTGAAGGCCGAGCAGTGCAAACCAGAGAAACCAGATATTGAGCAATGATGTGAAAATCTGTGTTTGCCTGCTACAATGAGCAACGCAATATGTTCAGTCCTACGACTGGCCACAAGCCAGAAGGACGAAGGGACAGACTTACGGAAGGTAGGAGACAAAGACAGAGTGATAAGTTTAGACAGGAAGGGGAAATAATTGGGAAGGAAATGATTAAGCAAGGGAAGAAAGCGCAGGGTGGAGGTGGAGATAACTTTTCTTCAGTGCAGCAGTAAGACTTCTCAAGCAGTTTTTTTTCACTATCAAAGAACTATATATAGTCAAAGAAACTTTATGACGTCAAAGAACAAAAGCAAAGCTGCACTAATCCAACATGGCTTCTAACACTGACAATCACATCACAGTTTATGAACATTAACAGTGACAATTATATTTTTAAAAAAAAGACAAAAGCAACTTCAAAATGTTGTTGCTTGCACTTCGACAAAGTCAAAGCAAAAATCAGAGTGCTATTTTCACACTTGTAATGTGACGACAAAAAACGTTGTTTCTGCTCTGTGTTAATGAACTTATAGTCTTTGGAGAAATGCATTTCTATTCTGAGTGCCTAGCATTTATATAAACCTTTTCATTGCAGCTGCACAACACATGCTTGGCTACTTACACAGGGACAGTGCTACCAGGAAAACAAGCCTGCAAGTAATGGTATAATTTTATTCTAACAACGAAAGCTGCACAACAGATGCAAACTGTAAGGAGTAAAAATATAACTGTGCTTCTTGACAGCAATTATATACTTTGCACCCATTGTTAGACCTTAATAAATAAAACGATACTTTTTTTAAAACAACAGAGGGCATAAAAGGCATGAGGGGCACGCCAGAGCCAAAAAGTTATGTAGTGAGGTAAGGGCTTTGGTTTAGGAAAGCAGGATCTGAATCCCGCTGGAGCTGTCATAGCTCTTGCAGCCTATTGCTGTGAGGCCCTCTGGCTGTACTCCTAGAAGCACTAATGAGGACAATTACACAAGGACCATTTATACTCTCTCTGCATTCATATACACAATAACGTGCAATAATAAAAAAAATAATTGCAGAGCTCTCCCAAAGACTCTCACATGCAATATCACCAACATGCTCAATGGACAATTACAGACACAGGCACGCACAGAAAATCATAAGGTGTTGGTAAAATGTAAAGAGAGCAAGACATGGTGGCCAAACAGAGGCACAAACAATAAGCAAAGCTACAAAAACAGAGGAAAGCAGAAAGAATGAACAGTACTTTCCCCCCTCAGCTTGGTGGTGCACAGCACAAGGAGGGAGGGAGTACTGCTGTTGGCTGTGGATGTAACAGTATTTGAATAATCTCTCCAGGAATGGAAAACTGATTAATCCTCGCAGAAGGATCCTAGGGATGAGTACAGCAGTTGGGTTTCAAAGAAGAGATAGGGGCAGGGAGGGAGGAAGAGGCTAGGAGGGGAAAAGTGTAAGACCAAGAGAAAAGGAAAGAGAGAGAACAGGCAGCAATTCAAGACAAAAAGGCCCCACTGTCTCCTTTCTTGACTTGCTCCACCACTCTACCAGCTGATACTCACTACATCCCATTTTATACTCAGTTCAGGGAGTTCCACGCTGTGTGTTCAGTTACTTCATAGTTTAGGGACAAACAATAACACACTATATACTAATTTGAATAAGACCAGCTATAGATAATGCAAAGCATGCCTGCAAAGCATATCTACTGAGCCATGTTATCAGGGCGCCAGCCAACTTGAGGTGATAGTGCCTCTGTTCTCCTTCCCTCCAAGACGGCTATATGAATAGAGAATTTTAAAAATGCTGTTACCGTGGTAATCCAATTTTCCAGCCCCAGTTTGTGGCTTGGCATGCTTATATAAAAAAGGTGGGGGCAAAAAAAAAAGAAAAACGAGAGGCGAGCTATATGTACATAACAGTAAAAGACAACCAGTCAGACCAAGATTGGAAAATGTAGTTTTTGCCATTGTTTTTTTTGGGTTTTTTTTTTTTTTTTTGGGGGGGGGCGCCTAGGCTAAACCAACTTGGATGATGTGTCATCCGTGTTTGGTGATGCTGTGGACAGAGTACAATGAAATATCTGGGTCAAAAAGAAGCTGTTCTGTGCTTCTCTGCAAAGCCTGTCCTCATCATTCTTCTGCTATGAACAGAGAGCAGCCTCTCACTCGTTAAAGTCTCTGTTCGTGTTAGCAAAAAGCTCTGCACCAGTCTATCAAAGTCTGCTGAGGCCTGGGTTTGTGTGTGTGTGTGTGTGTGTGTGTGTGTGTGTGTGTGTGTGTGTGTGTTTTGTTTACTTCCTTGGGGCACTAAGAATAAAAATCTGCATGCAACTCAGACCTTTACTGTGTTAAAATTAATTCATAAATGTCACCTGGTCCATTATAACAGCAGTGCCATGAAAGAAATGCGCTGGTTGCTCATTCAGATTAATGGAGTATGTGCCTAAAAGGAGCTAAAATTATGGTGATAAGTCAGCTAATCTCTCAATAATTACATACAAATAACTACACAATAAACATGAGACTGACCAAAACTTCACAACAGACATGCAACAGGGCTGTTATTGACATACAACATTCAGTTAAGAGAAACTGTGTGTGAAGGGGCATTAAGCTGCAGCTTCATTAATGCTAACCCCTAAATGTGATATTCTGGGTCACATGCAACTGTACAAATTCAATTAAAGTATTACAGACAGCCAGTCGGAGTAAAGCATGACCTGAATGGTGTCTATTCATGGTGCTGTGCCACAACATATAATTTGTGATAGCACTGATACAAATTTTTTATGTGATATAAAAATGTCATATCGTGACCTAACTGCATAGTGCGTGCAATAACAAGACAAGATTGGGCACGTCTGACAGTAAGAGCAACATGCCTAGCGACAAATGAGTACCCAAAATGGAGCTACTTGGAAAATCTCAAAAACTAAACAAAATAAACAAAAAAACAAAACCACACCATCAAGCACAACCAGACTATGGAAATACCAGCAGCTGATGATGTGCAACCCAAATGTAAACAAATTACTTGCCGCTGGAGCTCCATATGAAAGAAAGAGCAAACGGCAGATAAAAATTACTGATGTGACAACATGATGGAAAAGTAGGTTAAAGTTCCTTTAGTTTTTGTTAAACTAAAGCATGAAGCATTATTTTGTACTTTAACTTAAAATTCTCAAGGGAATAAAATTAATTAATTACTTAATAAAAACACTACCTAGGCTACTTTTGTGCTTAGGTAGTGTCCTGACTTATGCTGTGTTACTGGATACAATATTGCACTAGAATGCAATTACGTCTTCAATGACAGTTGAAAACCGCCTTCATTTACTTATATTTATAAATGCTTAAATACTTATGCCCCTTTTCCTACTCATATCAACTCGGCACGGTTCTCCATGGTTTTCAGGGTTTTCCATTAGGTCATAGTACCTAGTACCAGATACTGGATTGTAATAGAAAACCAGTCAATCCGAGTACAGTCCATTTATTCTATTTTGTACAGTATTTTATTTTATTTTGTATAGTATGTTAGTCTATTTCTATCTGATTCTATTCTATTGGGTTTTTTTTTTCCTTAATGTTTAATCCTCTTGACCTGTACAGTCCACTTTCTGCCACGACCAAAAAATTTCCCATGTGTGGGACTAATAAAGGTTTATTTTATCTTATGCCATGGCAATCCGTGGCGAGTCAACCCAAGTAGGTAATACTGGAAAAGGGTTTCAATGATCAAGATAAATAAAAATACTACCAAATAAACCAAATAAGTTTTCTAGCAATCTATCCTGGCAATGTTGTTGTTTCACCCACCCATCCATCCATCTTCTTCCAATTGTTCAAGGGTGGAAGAAGATCTAAGCACCAATTTCTTCATGGATATATCAAGTAGTTTCCAAGCATGCTGAGAAGCTTTATCTTTAGTATGTCCTGGATCTGCACCAGGGTTTCCTCCTAGTTGGAATAAGACACACTCAGGAGGCATCGTAGTCAGAGGCCCAAACCATCTCAACTGGCTCTTTTCCATGTGAGAGTAGTAGCAGCTTTACTCTGAGAGTCCCTCCCAAATTACTGAGCTTCTCACGCAATTTCTTAGGGGGATCCCAGCCAAACTTCAGAGGAAACAAGAGGATGCTTGTATCCATGATCTTATTCATTTGGCCACTGCCCACAGGCCATTTTTGAGGGTAGGATTAGAGAATGCCCAGTAAATCGATGGCATTCCATTCACATTTAACTCTCTCTTTACCTCAACCAACCAACCATATCCCTGTCAATCCATCTGTCAAACTTTCCACTCTCCCCCCACTCATTAATAAGACTCCACTTAAACTCCTCCACTTGAAGCAGAAGCTCAATCCACTTTTTCTACCAGAGAACCATAATGTTTAAATTAAAACATTTCTGTATTTTGTTTGCTAATGTATACATACACAAAACAATTACAAATGTATTAAAGTGGAACATTTATTTTTTATAAACCTTTAGAATGAACTACACCTTTTACCAAATGCTCCATCATCTTCTGAGTAAGATTTTCCTAACTTATATCAACAAGCTCAACATGATATAACTACTACGAAAAATAGCTACAGCATGATCGAGCTGGTGGAACAAGAGAATGTTTGCAAACAAGTGTAACCCACTGCCAGCTGCTTTTCAGCATGCCGCTCTTGAATATCAATGTCTGTACACGCTGCGTCATTCACCTGTCAGGTATGGCATGTGTCGGAAGTGATCCCCTGACATAAAGTGATGAAAAGACGGATGCAGAGAAGTAGTTGGCAAATGCAGATGGTATTACTACTCGGAGAGGAAACAAAATTAAATTATTCCCGAATGTCAGCAAGAAATCGGGTCAGCAATTTTATTTTGGTAAAACATCTATTTGGGGATATTCAAGATGCTCAGAGTGAGCCAACTTCCAAAAAGAGAGACATCAATAGGACAAAGTATAAATGGGTGGTACGCAACATAGGAAGGAAATGATGGGAATAGGGTTGCTGGCTACTGTTTGCGCTGTTCTCCCTGTCGCCTATCTGCCACTGAATCATTTCGAAGTCCTTCAATCTGTTCCCTGCCCCCAGCTAGACACGATGACCCCTCTTTCCTGAGTGCATGCAAGTAAAGGGGTTAGGGTTGAGAAAGGGAAAGAAAAGGAGCCCAGACTGCTGCACAGGGGATATTATGTTGCTCTTTTCTCCAGCAACTTCTAACAGTGTGTGTGTACATCACAAACTCCGCAACTGGCTTTTTCCATGTGGCCATGGTATATATAGATATATGTGTCTATGTACCTAGGAGCATCGGGGGAGCTCAACAACAGCAAGTTCACCAGCTAGCCAACCCTTCGACACAGAAAGCCACACATCACTTTGAGCAACAGCTGAAGCCACATTTAAAAAGCCAAGGCAGTCCCCTTTCACTGGGGAGTGGCAAATCACTGTCACTGTATCTTCTCCCCTCAAACATGCCCCCTGCAATGATTCATAGACTAAATCAATAGCCAGGATCTGGCCTGGTTTCCACCACAAGGCCACACAGGTCATCAAGCAGGCACTCCTAAGATTTATATCACTTGCATTTGCAAAAAAAAACCTTAGTCACGGTTTTTCAAAAATTCTTGCCAGAGGAGATGGCGTGGCAAATTTAGTGCAATTTCACTTAAAAGAATTGTTCTGGAAACGTTGCAGTGATGTGCTGGGCATGGGTTGCTGATTCAAACCCCTGGCCTGCAAGGAAGAGTTTGATGTATTGTTCTGAGTGGCCCAACTTCATTAATCCTGGCCCTGGACTTTATAACTGCTCCAAACTCAATAGCCATTAACTCATGTGGCAGCAATGGAGCAATGTCTTTATGAAGCAGCTGTGAGTTAACAAAGCGGCTGTTTGTATGTGTGCTTGGAAGCCACGGCTTTCTCTCTCTGCAAATGAGAAGAATCACGATAGCCTTCCTTTGTTGGGAGCACATGAGTGTTGTGTAAACTGTGGCACAGAAGCTTAACCTCCTCACAGGGCGAACACTCAGAGCTAACTGCAATACATTCTCCCTGACTCTGGAAGTGAACTCTTCTGGGGAAACTTTGAGTAAACCTCTGAGCAAAAAAGCTACTCATGGAAACAGTGTTTACTTTTTCCCCTTGACATCACACGCATTACGTGCACATGCTATAGCAGCACTTCAGAGAGCGAGCGAGAACAAGAGGATACACTCTGATGTGGATACGCACAATGCTCATGAAAACACACTCTCACAAGTTAGATGGACGACCACAGTTTCTCAAGGCCCCAGAGCCAAAATGGCACTATTATTAAGTTTGGGTATTCTTGAGATAAGTAAAGTGCCATTAGTAGGGTTTTACCAAGATGAAGAAACCAGGCCAAAGTGCACACGTTGGGTATTCTTCATGAGGACAGTGCTGACAATAAGGACACACAGCCATGAATGTTACTCATTCACCTGATTTCCAGAGATCAGTTAATACGTGAGCTATTAATCCTACTTATGGTCAACTTACAACAAATAAAAGCAAGCAGTAGCACATTTATTTGGAGGCTCAGAAAAACAGAAGAAGAATGCTAATCTCAGATTGCAGTTTTTTGTCTTTTTCCTTTTTTTTGGCTGAGCTGAGACCATACCCATGAGATAACAATCTAACCCACCAGAACACCTGCTGACCAAAAAGTGATAGCTTATATTTCTGATCGGTATTCTTCTTTTGACTTTGTGAAGTTACTGCAAGCTGTGCTCCCAGGATCTATGTGGATTAGTGACTTGTTGAAGCCCTGTGTGTGTCAACATTCACTTTATAAAAGGCCACAGAAAATGTCATGTCAGAGTGTTGTCAGGGTCAACAGAAGCTTAACCACAAACTGAAATGCTGTTTTGCCAAGAAAAACGGCGTGGACTGTGTCGCATCAGATCCAGCACAGACAGACACACTGTTTCTGTCAAGTTAAACGGGAGAGTCCCAGTGTGAGCCACAAAGCAGGGATGCACCATTGAGCACTTGATGCAGAGCTGGTGATTCAAATAATTAAAATAAAATGTGGTATCTTTAATGGTTAAGCAACATGTCCATGTCTTTCAGGCAAGGATGCTGTTCCTGCGCATCAGCACCACCACGCCTAATTTAAAAAGCATCAAGAAAGTGACAGTCTACAGTTCTTGTCTTTTTGAAACACTGTAATTACTGCTGACCCACACAGGCAGCTACCAACCCCCTGTTTCTAACTGTAAAAATGCTTTCAGCTTAATCACCAGCCAAACATGCAGTTTAACTCCCAAGGAAGCGATCGGGAACACAAAACACACAAAGAGTAGGAGTCAAAGGTTAAACAGAGTTAAATAAAATCTTTGGCCAGGTTATTTTGTAGCAGTATAAACACCTGCTAAAGTGTATATCTCAACTCAGCTATGCAATACACAATGGATTTCACCAACTCTGAAGCCCTAGCCCTGGGCCTTCGTGGATTAATAGAATAAACCATGCCTCCAGGGAATTTCTCATCCTGCAAAGGAACCACAACTCCAACATCTTGGACTACACCTGGCAGTAGTGCTAATTCTGTGTCTAAGATTTGAGGAGCTCTGAGACTGCTGCTGCAAGGAGCTTACCAAGGCTAGGGAACAGAAACAAGACTAGCATCAGCAGATGTTAAAGCACATGGACAGGTCGAGAAGATCACAGAAGAGACGAGTGATTCCATTAATCCACCATTTATTTGGCACAAAATATTTGGTTATTAAGGTGCAAAGTAGCCTTTGAGCCTTGCTTTCATTATGCAGTTGCATCGACACGTTGGTACAAAGTCTCCTGGGAAAATGAGGGCTCAATTGCACAACCAAGACAGGGAAAGGACGGCGCATTATTATTATTATTTTTTTACCCAGTGTAACTGCTGTTACTTTACTTTGCAAAAAGAAAAAAAGAAGGTTGACAAAGAGGAGAACCAACAAGGAAGCAGTCTATTGCCACTTAAAACTGCTTCATCTAAAATAAAACAATAATGATGTTTGCCTTTTTTTCTTACTTGACCACATGTTGGCTCTAACAACTTCAGGTTATGCAGTATACAAACACTGCTAAATGGTTACAGTTCGTTAGCTGCCCCACTCTTCTCATTTTCCTTGTAGTCCTCTCATCCCTCTCCTTTCCCTTCAGTTAAAGCAACCCAGAGGATAGATCTGCCTTGCATCTGCCAAATGACTCTGCTGCTTATAAGGAGCTTTGATAACACACTTGCAGCAATGAAACTGGCCTGACAGCTGAAGGCGGATGCTCAGTTAACATGAACATTTATTGATTAAATGTTCTAATTGTTATTTGGACACATTCAAAAGAAGAAAGACAATTCAGGCATAAAAGAAAGACCAGAAAGAACAAAAAATTATGATTTAATCAGAGCCAATTAACGTGTTCCTCAAATGAGCTTGTGGGCCATTCCAAGAGGAATTAAGCTTCACAAGGTGATTTGTCTATCCTGTGCGTGGTGCAAACACACTAAGGGAAAGTTAAATTGAGCTGTCTGCAGCATTTAAAGAACCTGTTAGAATCGCCTTCCAATTGCTGGGGGTGACTAAAAGCTAGTCATTTTTGTCGTCGTCATCATCATTACAATCCGCTCTCTTGGTAAACAGTGATTACGAAGCCACCAGAAACATTTAACAGTAGCATCAGGTTACTACACAGCATGCAAATGAGCCCATGCCTGTGGGCAATATAAAAACTGAGCTCAGAGGTAATATGGATGCAAGATACATAAAGAATGCAAATAAAAACTCTTTAAACAATCCAGATTAAAAGCAACCTTGTCGTTTCTTCAGTCTAATTTAAGTGTTCAAAGATCATTTAGGCTGGCAATCCTGGTGTGAGAGGTGCTAAAAGCCTCACAGTTAGGAATGGTGTCAGTATATGTGTTCATTTTGTTCACTGAGTGATGAAGGCCTGTCACTCTTCACTGCACTACCAATCATCATCTAGAAATGGCTGCAAGGGGAAACGCATTCTTTCAGGTCTTTCAAAACTGCACTGCTGGCTTTTGACATTCACACACACATACACACACTTTGACACATTGCGATACATCATATACAGTGTTGAACATGTGTCACTTAGACATGCCCAAACACAAGCCCACAGGAAGTCTGAGAGCGCCACACTCACAAGTGACGAAGATAAAGGCAGAAAAAAACAGAAAAAAATGAAGTGGCAGTGTGAGAAGAATATAAATGAAAAAGAGAGGGGCACGAGAGAGAAGACATGCAAAAAAATTAATGAGTCAAGGTCATCTCAATAATATAACTGTTTATCCCAACAGTGCTGTTTGTAAACGGAAGGACAGTGGCACTTAGTGTCTGTGTGTGTCAGGAGCAGTATTTGTTTAGCAGCAGGAATGATGAGAGGATGGAGTGGAAGAGGAATTTCCTGCTGCGTGAACAGACATACAATCGCTACACTGCCCCTCTGACCAGGCCAAGACAGAGGGGCAGTGTAGCGATTTTGTCACGTATCCATGACAAAACAAATAAGTAACATACCCGGGGACAAGCCATTTTACAGTCACCTCAACCTGCCCGTCAGTTTGGCTGATTTAAACTGAATGATGATAAACTAAGAATAAAGACTGACGTCTCCAAGGATGTTGTTCTATAAACTACCTTTTAACTAACTTTCAAAGGAAAGGGTATCAAACAGTCTGATGAAAGGCAGGCTGTACTGACGTCAGGAAGCCAACCAAACAGGTCTTCTGAGTATGGCTGCAAATGCAGCTGTAGTAATTACTGCAGCTGTATGAGCTGCTCACTTATTTTTGGAATTCTCTGCACGTATCTGAGCTCCACTCTTTGTATCCTGGTTGGGCTATTTGTCAAGTTGAGGATGACGGTAGAATACCAAATTACGTAACAGATTAAGGCAGACTGCTGGTGCTGCCTAGCTATTTATCTAGCACATTTATAGCTGTGGTTTTTGCTCAGACAGGGGTGGAGCAGAACTTCATTTCTAGAATATGACACTAACAGGTTGTACTTTGACTGTTCAATGTGTACTCTACTACTTAAGACTATATTGTGTTACTCAGCAGTATTATCTAAAGTCTGGAACTGTGCTGTGTTAGCCATGTGCTTAAATTAGATTCCCAATCAGGTTGCTACCTCTGGAAGCACAAGGAAGGTTTCAGTTTTGGTCAGTTTTATAGCTATGTTAGTTTAAGGCTGGACTATGAACTCAAGCAGAGTCAGTAAGAATTAGATAATGAAAACTTAACTCAGAAATCCTGATTGCTTTTATTTCAGAGAGATTAATGATTATGCAGGAATGGCAAAACACTCAATTCATAGTATACTTTGAGTACCAGCACCCATTTGGGACTGTATGCCTTCTTTTGCCCAAAAATGGACAACTCTTGTAAATACGCCTGTAAAACAAACATAAGAAATGATTTCACCATGTCCGTTTGCACAGCCAACGTGCCCAGGCAAACAAGCCATTCTTCAGCAGCTAAAAACTGGAGACCAAAGCCATTTTACATTTTTAGATTGGACCCCATTTTGGATCTGATGATTATAAATCATATTTGAAGGGTAAATATGAGGGTTGTACAGATCCTGGGTTTTTTGTTTTTGTTGTTGTTGTTTTTTTTTACACTAGCCAAAGAGAAAATAGATGATGTCATAACCATCAATGCAGAAAAAAGAGACCAATGCAATCAGTTGAAGCGAGTTTAGATGAACTAACACTGTGCAAGGCACATGACTGAGGTGTAGGTGTTACTAAAGAAAGCTGTGCCAAATCGCACAGCTGATGGATACACTATTGCTTGAGGGCCTGAACTTGACTTTCCAAAATTAATTGATTTTGAGGAACTGAGCTGTACACGTTTCAGCACTCAAACTATTTAACAAGGAAGTAAGCCGGGTTTTTTTGAAAAAGCAAGTTAAGGACACCCCACCACTGTCATGTCATATGAGAAAAGCAGAATTAATAACAGAGACAGACGTCAAGCCTCTCCCTCCATGTCCACAGACAGAGTTGGAGCAGCCAAGCAAGCAGAAAGAGAGATGGACAGGCAACTAGGCAAAGACTTCAGAGCTTCAGAGGATGGAAAATTACCAGGGCTCCACAATCAGCTGGGCACCTTTGATCAGCAAGAGCCCAGGCACCAATTACTGCCGGATAATCGGCAGCTCCTCAGAGGCCTGACGAGCTGCAGGCAGTGTGGGCACAACGGGTCACTGACCACCAGGCAAACGCCTGGTCAACAAGGCTCACAGAGCCAAAAGCTGATGGTGGCCCTCGCTGAAATGCTGCATGAAGGCGGCCAAACAGAGAAGCAGCACAGCGAAGCCATTGTTCCCCTCCTGCCGACTCAGCACACTGGCACTCTCACAAGCCAGACATCCCTCTTTGCAGACCGCTCAGTAGTGAAGGAAGAGAGCTATGATTAGAGTGTGTGAACCTGCTACGGCACATGTCGTAGTTTTTCAACATACTGCCCCCCTGTCTGTGCTGACACATACGTAACATACGCAGAACAAATGTGCACACGCATGCTGATCAAACACCTGTCCCCGTAACTGTGGTAAACAAAACGCTGCAGTGCACAAGGCACCACGAACTGCACAATGATGCAACGTACATGAAACACATTCCACGCTGCCTTCCTGCCTGATAACCTATTCCTACGCAGGAAAAAGGGCAACCTGCCTGTTCCCGACTTACTACACGCTATCTAAGAGGAATGTGGACTGACAAAGATATTTAAACCAAACTGTGGCATTTCAAACACGACTCTTACATTTTTCCTTTCTTTTCCTCTTACTCATACGGATCGCTGCAAATCAGCAGTGATTTAAAAACAAAACAAGTGTCTTCACTTGAAGCAAAACATGATATTCAGCTCATTAATAATTGACGTCTTTCTTGTGCTGAGGATCGTTCATTATCGATTAGGCTACGCTAGAGTGGTGGTGCTTGGTGTGCCGATCCTCCCTCCACTGTCAACAATACAGCGGTCTGAAACAGTTCTGACCACCACCAGAAAAAACTCCTGCAGTGGTGCATTAGAAGAACAACTCAGAAGCATCTCCGATTCCTTTGCTTGTTCATACCATACTGTTATCTAACAGAAATCCCAGCAGCAGCCAGTAGACTTTGGATGAGGCACGCTGCAGTTATACAACAGGCAATGCCGGTAAAAGCAGACCCATATGGGCCAGAAGGAGCTTCCCTGTAAACCAAGAGTTAGAGGAGGAATTTGCTCACTAAGCAGCAACATCTGAACAGACGAGAGATGTTACACTGGAGGAAAAGAGCTCGTTTATGAGGCCGTAAAGCAGACAGCTTTCGAGACCGGTATCAATGTCATATTTTCGAGCTGATTTCAGAGATGTTTCTGAGTGTTGATACCACAGCTGTACCTCATTTCACATGTTAATTCATTATGTTGCGTGCAAACAGATGTCTCTATAAAAACAGGTATTTTCATTAAATCAGGCAAGCAACACCTCAGAAATGCACCAGTGTTTAATGCTTTTTCACCTCCACGCAAAAATAACCAAGAATAAACATCAGCATACAGGATTATTTTATAGATTTATGATTTATGTCACACGTATAAGTTCAAGCTTCAATAGCCATCAGTTTTCAATCAATGCTATTCTATGAACACACTCTATAAAATAACTACTGATTAAGACAACAAAAAACAAACACTTTTATGTGTTTGATGATGTGTTAATGATAACACACCAACTCTATTAGGCAAGCTTTCTCTGTATTGCACCAGTACTATGGCTTACTATGCTTTCTTTGACTTGCCCCCATCCAGCATCATAGCTTAGTGTATTTCTAAACACAGTTTTGCTAAGATGACAAAAATTGTGGGTGCAAAGGGAACTCTTATCAAGCACAGTAAAACAAAGAGGGAATTTCAAGTATACTTGGGAATCAATAACATGACAGCTATTAGATTTAAAAATGTAAAAACAATTATTAGATCTTGATGTACATAAAAGCACGCAGAGCACATTTTGGCCATTTAGGCCGTACGCTGTGGACGTAAAAATAATGTCGTTTTTTCCCTCGCATTTTGTATGCAAGGAGGTTTTTTATTCTGTGGCACCAACTTTGAATATTTTGTTGGGTCATCTTGCTTTTTCCTGCTGCATCATCCAGCAACCACTGTGGTGGTTACCAGGAAACTAGTTCCACAGCAACCTTGATACATCAGGGTGACGCGAGGAGGCGGGGCCAAGAAAATCCATGACTATTGTGCAGATTAGGCAGAACTACACTAGAAGCTGCCTGCAGATGGTCACAGTATGCAAGAGAACAGTGCAACTGTTACCCATGCTATGGACAGGCAGTCATTTGGCATAAACACATATCACTTAGTGTTAAGACAAGTAGTAATTACACCAACCGCGCTCTCAGTTTACGTAGTTCATACACAGGAACTGAGAAAGGGATGCACAGCGGTGGTTTTACAAGATCAATACCGAAACCTGACTTTGCATCAGAATCTTTTGTCAAGTTATAAGCTGCTGAACTGTTAGTTTAGGTGACAGACAGACACTTTTCCAGTAGTAAATATTCATAGTAAAAATAGCTGGATATTCAAATAATGTCTAAACTCCTGAAGCACAGGAGCTCTTCTCTGAGCTCTGTATGGTGCCAAGGGGAGAGGATTTAGCCAATATGGCCATCTCGGGTGTGAAGCTCTTGTTGTGAGAACAGAAGCCCCACCCACCTGCTGTTCAAATCTTCCATCTGAGAGGGGCAGATAATCAGAGGATGGGAGGATATCTTATATGCAGGCTGGAAAGGAGCTAAAAACTTCTGGTTCAAACACTTATACAAACTAAGGAGCTGCACCAAGGCAAGATAAATAAGGATTATTTTGAACTATAAATCATACTAAGCTATATTAGTCCAAGAACAAAAACACGGACCTGTAAACGAGCATTACAGTCCCCCTTAAAAGGTAAATAACATCTAGAAAAGATCAGAAATATAAAAAGCTCCTTAAATCCCAGATTGAAACCTCTTCCAGTGGCTATTTTTATACCTTATCCGATGTCACTGTTGCCTACTGTTAACATTTTGGTCATTCCAATCGTTGTGCTTTATAAATAAACATCTCTTTGTGAAGCACAAGCACCACAGTTAAAATACTTACAAGTCTTAACACTCTAACTAGAACTGGTTACTCCCAACCTGTGAGATACACTAGCGGTCACTCCATTCTGGGTCACTCATAATTAAAGCAGAGATCAGAGGGCTGAATAAAGCATGAGCTGTTCTAGTCCAGGAGGCTCAGGTATCACTATTACAGGGGCCTAGAGAGGGACAAAGGAGTCCCTGAGCCCCATGCCATACCGAGGGAGGAGTCACACAGACACTAACCTGAAAGGCAACTCCTTGCATACAGTGATGCACCCCCAACCCCCCTGGCCCTAATCCATAGTTTCAACAGCCAGGGCAAAATGAGGAGCTCAAAGCCCTTTGGACCTAATTACAAGCTAAAGATATTGTCCCTGATGGGGACACTTTAGGAATCGAGTTCAAAGCAGTTAAACACCATCCAGGGCCCACCTTACACTGGGTTTTTTTCCCCACTTTCTTAAAAGAGTGCTAACAAAGCCAAATGCTGCCACTAAGAAACAGCCTACAGATATAAATACTGCACAGTTTGCATAAAACAGGGCAAATAAAGGTACTTTGAACCAGAGAGAAGAAATGTGATTTGAAAAACACCCACAAGGACTTCAAACACTATTTCTGTTAATGTGTAGAAACATTGAGAATTATCAGTTCTACCTGTTTTATCTTCTATAAAAGAGGAAATTCCTGTTGAAGTAGCCCATAGACTCTGTGTACTACGCATATATTTTGTAACTGCAGCAGTTGCACTAATACAGTTATTGCTCCAAGTGATGGGAAATTACTTCGTCATCTCTTGGACATCAGGTGCAATATGTATATATGTGATTACAATAATACATTTACAATGAAATGACTGTATTTTTGCATTGGCAGAGAGAATCACAATACTAAAAACAAGGTTTATGAGTGGTAATAACAATGCAGCAAATAAACATGTCCAGTTAGCCTGTGTGTGGGCATGTAAGCAAACTCTAAAATGCTTATTTGCCTCGATTTTTCCATTCATTTAAATTTGTTTACAATCTGGAAAACATTTTCCCCAAGCAGCCAACTTGTGTGAAACCATCTTGAACGACAGTAATCGTCCTTTGTGTGATAAGACGACACGGTTTACCAACAAACAGCAAACACAGAAGTTCAAATCAACTCCACACATCCTATTTTAGGCTACTTATGTTGAAATGGGGTCAGCGGCACATTTGAGATCCTGCTTCTAAAACCTCTCCTCTGGTTGAATCCTCTCAGAGTGTCTTTGCTGGATCTAATCCAGCAGAGAATATGAAGCTAGCAAGTGTAGACACTCTATAGATTCAAAGGCATCGAATCCCACATGCACCTGGATGTTGACCGCTTTCTTTTGTGAGGGGGACCATTAAAATACAATGGTCCTTTTTACAATGCTTCCTTTTTGTGGCATTTATTATATACGTCAGCTTCTCTATGCTTATTCAAAGCAGAAGAGTTCAATTTGGTGGACTGTATTCATCTTGTGTCACACTGTCCAATTAGAGTTTATAAATAAAAACTTACAGACTGCAAGCAGCATTCTTAGGTAGCAGCATTTTGGTACTTGTAAAACAGGAGGGCGTCAAAACACATTCCGCTTTAGCGTTTGATGTTAATGACAGCATCGTCTGCATTGTCGTGTCACAATCTCGCACATCTACATCATCAAAAGCCCCACGCGTTTGGATAACATTCTCACGCCTGACAAAAAATCACTTGGAAGAGAATCGGGTTTGCAGGCATCTCGGTGAAGATGAGTTTACAAACCCTTTTTCTCGCATTCCCACGCAAGTCAGGTTTAATAAGTAAACATCTGAGCATTTCATTTAATGGGTGCATCACTACCACCAAGAACTGGTGTTGACAAAAAGCACAGGATATGGATAACAACACTGAAACTGGCTCAGATGACACATACACATCACCCTGATCCAGACTGTTTGACGATAATGTGGAAACAAAAAACATATCTGCTATATCAGTCATCTCTTAATGACCAAGGTAACGCTGGACTGAATGCTAAGCTGACAGTGACATTCACTCTAATTTCACCATGAGCAGCAAGAGGCTCAGCTATCACTCTCCTTTCAGGGTAAAGCTTTAGACTGCATCGTCATCATACGGCAACTTTATCTACCTGCAGTTGCATCACTGCTCAGTATTCACATGTACAACTCACTGCCAAGTGTAGGCCCCGCCTTTGAGAAGAGAGCAAAATGCTGAGAGTTAAAGCTAGATTCTCCCACAGAGTGAATCACAGAGCCCAGGACAGAGACTTGCTCCTGCATTCTCCTCCTCTCCCAAACAGCTGACAGACTTACACAGTGGGTTCGGTGGCTGGTAGCCAATCTTGCCTCCCTCATCCTGTGAGATGAGCTAAGCCATCCCTTTCAAAATTTGGAGGAAAAAAAATCTCATCTCCCTCTGTAAGGGAAAAGCAGCAGTCCCCCAAAAAGAACACTAAAAGAACACAAAATGAGCCTTTGGAGACTGCTACACACATAACCACAAAAGGGTCTGCATAACCCGACCTTACAGAAGTCTGCATGTGCATTTTAAGTCTGAGTAATTTAGAGACCACTAGCAAAAAATATTGACAAAAATAACAGTCCTGGTGATTTTCCTTAGAGTGAAGGCTAAATTGTCTTTGATGGGCGCCAAAATGTTGTAAATGCAGAACAAACCCTGGATAAGAGCCGACATCAAAACAAACTGCATCTCTCTGGTCATTACTGTGCTACCACTAGGGATGAATAACAATAATGACACTATTTCTCTTTCCTGTATTGCTTTATAGTTCATTGAGGATTTTTTACATATGGTAAATAGAATTAAGACTACCCTGTTTCTCTGGGAATTAATCCATTGATACATCCAGTTCAAAATCACTGTTAAAAATATACATTTGGCAGATCTTTTTTGATTGTTTTGTTTTTATTTTCTGCCCTAACATTCTTTTTCTAACCCTTATCTAACAGAAAGTCTACTGCTTCTTTCAGGTCTTTAACACACCATCATTAAACATTTAGCCTGTGCAAAACTGACATGACACAACAGATAACTATCCCCTGCCATCACTAAATGTAATCTTCCCTGCAGATAGCATGACAGCAGTCAACAGCTGATGTGCGAGCACTCCTAATGTCCTCTTCACTCACTTTAGTAGGTGCACCTGATCAACTACTCCGTAATGCAAACAAATGATCAGCCAATCACATGGCAGCAACTGGGAGAGCTGGTTGACAAGACCAAGTTCAAAGTGAGCATCACAATGGGGAAGAAAGGTGAAGAGCACAACATACAACATGTCCAACCTATGAATCTCTGCCACAAAGAATTTCTGTTCTCAATGAAAACGGGAGTCGAACCTGGCACTAGCAATACCTAGTAAAAAGTATATAAACTGAATAGCACTTGACTACATCCCCCACTGCTCTGAGCACTCTGAAACCGAGTGCTAGTATTGTAAGCAGAATAAAATAAGCAATGCAGGACATATTTTGAACTTCTTCTTTTTTTTTACTATAATCTGATATTTACAGTCAGAATAACTGGATTTCAGCACCTCTCCTCGACCAGTCAGAGGGTTGCGTCTGTGTTTTCCAAACAAAAACAAATAACTCATCCTGTTTATTATTTCAGGTCACAAATTACATCGCTGCTCCAATAATAAAATGCCTAATGACAGAATCCAAATAGAATTAGCGTCCAATAAACAGGATGTTTTCAACCGTATGGTTGTGCTGCTGGGGCTATCACACTATCTATCACATGGTTATCTTAGTACAGTCTCCACGTGGAAGGTAATCTGACCACTGATGGTTATCTGATCATGAATGGCAGACTTCTTGATCTCTCTTGCAAGAAAGATCCACCTGCCATATAAGACGATCTAAGACACATTATCACACTTCAGAAACATTCCGAGTGCTAAGACTCTGAGTCACAGTCTGTATCGTCATGGTGATCAACCTGTCTGGATGGATGAGTGTTAAGAAGACTCACCTTTATTGTTACAGAACACTTTTTGAGGGGGGCGGTGGGACAAACTTGCAAGTCACTAAACTGCCAAGCTACCGATTAATACCATTTGTAAGGATGGTATTACACAAGCGAACCGTGTGATAGGGTGTAAGTGAATGTCGTGACAAACCGTGTGCTAGGAGCAAGCTATCCGATGAGCTTAGGTCATTTTGCTGAATAACGTCCATCCCCCTAAAGTTATCCAGGTAACTTGAGAATCGTTAGCTACTTAACTAACGTTAGCCATACCTCTTAAACACCTTAGCTTATTCGGCAAGACAGAAGCAGATATTTTCTAACAGGAAATAAAGATGTTAGACAGCTTAACACCATCTATTTTCTCCCTGCTTGTGCTATTTTGTTAGGTTAGCAAGAGAGCTAAACGCCGTGTTAATGGGAGCTGCCATAGCTCCGTGTGCCGCATCAGAGAGGCACAAGCTAGTGTTGCTTAGCTCGGTGAGCTAACAAGCTTCACCGGGCATGCTTACCAAAGTGCACACAGCCCACTTTCAACCTACCTGCGATCACCGCTGCGACCCTGAAGATGCCCCGTGTATGCCGTCACCAGTGTATCACGAGCCGTGCCCTGCCAAAATAATTCAAATTCCACAGAAAGTGTCGGGAGAGACGCTCGCAGTCCAATCGCTTCAGCCACCGCCGCTGAATGGCTGCTACTCGGAGCCTCAATCAAACTTCCTCCTTAGCAACGGACCGCCTCCGCGTGACCCCCATTGGCCGGCGCGTGTACATCGAAGGTGATCGATGGTCGATAGTGCAACCTGGATCGAAGCTCAGTTTCACTCTTTATGCTGTTCGTCTCGTAGTTATTAAGAGAAGCAGGCGTGAAAGCACATTGTAAGACACCGCTTCTGTCTATCGGGTTTACCTCCAATTAAGATGCACCTGTAAATATATAACTACTATAATCTGACCTGAAGAGTGTGTAGTGGATTATTGTTACAATTAATAAGTTGTAAGCAACACTTCGTATTTTGTTACAGTGGGGCTGATTTCTATATAAGCAGGTATCAAACTGTATGCATATGTTCTCATTAAGTTTTCTTGTATTTCATACATTAGTGCTATTTTCCTCTCAAATGTAGTAGGGTATGTAAAGCACCACTGCAAACGTTCAGTTGCACCACTTTTAACGAGCACCTTCATTACAAATTCATTGTCTGGGTGATATGCAAATATAACCCTGTCAGTGAGGTCACTCCTGCTACGACAAAAATTAGGGCAACAGTGCAGTGCCATCCAGAGTTTCACCGTAATCATCCTTCCTGTGTAGGCCATCACGTTCTCACCACATAACAAAAACGAAGCTCGTTTAAATGAGTGAAACGTGTTTCTTTTCTTATACATCCAGTTAAAGGCTTCCTCCACTCCCGCTGTCTTCACTGACCCCTTGAAAAGGCCAGAAGTTTATCAGCATAAAGTTGCATTCCTCGCATACCTTTAAATCCTTGTAAGCTGCAGTGGAGCTTGTATTGTGTCCTCAAAGGTTATGAAACCAACAAGGAGGGAAACAAAAAAAACCTTTGATTCACAAAGTTGTCAAGCCTGTTATGCAGCCTTGCACAGTATCTTTAATAATCATCACAGTGCCCCAGCAGTGACCTCCCAGTCTCCAATACGTTGTTAATGCCGATCTTTCCCCCCCTTAATTATCTAAACTCTTCGAGAGTCTTGTTTTATTTTATTTTTAAATGTATTTAAATTTTGTATATCTATTATTTTTACCACTAGGTTCCATCAGTGAAGTTACCAACGTTATAATGAAAAAAGTTAGCATATTATGCCCCCTGGTGGTCACTTTGTGTGAGTAATGAGTGGTGAACGGTTTCAATCATGTCGCAATGAGTCTACAGATTTTCCCACTTACTGCGTTGCCTAATTAAAATGATTATTTATGCACACATTGAAGCTAATCATGGCCCTTATTTTTAAAGGGAATACACTCCTAATTTCACGCTGGCCCCAAGTAATGGAATAATCTATAGAAACTGTCAGCATCTGAAGAACTCCAATAAACTACTTGAATTTTTTTGCTTTATATTAAAAATATATATACTTTAAATAAATGTCTCAAATATAATGGACTTGAAAGGGGAACTGCAATGCTTTTCTTTGTATATTTAAATGGATAATTTCAAATAATCTGGTCAGAGTATGTGAAAGTAAGGCCTGTGAGCCAAAACCTTACTCCATTTCAGACTCACTTTAGCATTTGTGATATCAAGGACAGGGGATAGTCTAAAAATGGTTATGTTAGGCACTGAGTCCAAACAACCACTCTTTAAACTTTATGTTTGAGAGGGGCAACCAATGACAAAAAAGAAGGCTTAAAGTAAAAGAAGCTAAACCAGTTGTTTGGCTACACAAAGGAATAAAATGATTACTTTTAACTGTGAATCATGTAAATCTACTCTAGCAGACTCCAAGGATACAAATGAAGTTGGAAATGGCTACAATGTAATTATTCGGATATCCATTGTGAATTAGGATGCAAACATGTACAATGCAAAAAAAGGATTTTTGCTGTTTTATAAAATGATGAAAAGAGCGGTGATGGTGCAGTAATCCAGTTTATTATTCAAATGACTACAACAGCAATGTCTCCATTACCACATTTTATTTTTTTCAAACAACATATAGAGAACTTTACACAAAACAAGCCGTTACCTGCTTTAAATATTTACATAAAACTTTGTAGAGACGGAGAAAAAAAAACCATTCTTTGGGTCTGACCATGCAAAACAATAAATAATCTTCCTGACAGTGCTTCGCATGGTGGTTTCAAGACTGCCATTCAGCAATAACAATTTAAAAAAAATTGTTTTCAGATTTTAGTTGACTGCACATAAAACTGCCCTGGTCCACACAGTCATCAGACATGCTTCAACAGCCCAAAAACCTCAAGACTCAGAGTGGGTCAAGTGCAAGTCAGCATATTAGCAACAGTACATTATGCACTCTTTCGTTTCGGGTAATCTTCACTATTCCAGATTGAAGCAACACATAGACCGGAATAGATACAGAAATGAAAAGTGGGATGTGTGATAGTTTTTTGTGAAAAGCGTAGATTACTCAGAAGAACTAAAGCATCCTGGAAGGATGAAGCACTGTACACAGAAGACCTTAGATGTTTTGTTCAACAGGGTCTTAAAATGTTTTCAGCGCGCTCTTGTCCCCAAGACACAATGAGCAGGAGCTAGAAGTTGACTTCAAGACAGTAGAGTTCCCACTACTTTTATCCTTCAGCAAGGCGACAAACAGTGTGCAGACGTGATACCCCAATTCCTTCTGCAGGCTGGGTCCAGAATCTGCTCCTCCCTCTCCCTCTTCCCATTTGCTGTGGCTCAGGTAATGACTTGTGGCTCCCAGGACTGGCTGGCCATCTGGGGGCGACACTGTAAAATGACTGGAGGTCCCATCGGGGTTTGACTGTCCAGGCAGAGGCCACTGACCATGTGCTGCAGAGCTGTGCCCTTTGGCTTCCACTTCTGTAAAGACCAAAAAAATAATTTCATGCTGGTTTGTTAACAGATGTTCGTGCACATTGACTCATTCCTCTTAATCCATTGCTCATAAATGATGTGCATCAGCACAGGAGGTTCATGTTAGTAGTGAGAAATGAACTGAGTCAGGGGTGGATTGCAGTAATCACATGAATGACTGACTTTCTGCACCCTTGGTGGAAAAATCATTGTACAGCCAGCTGCAGAGCACGGCAGCCTGCCATCCCACGAGAGAAGAAACAATTTATTTCTGCTGATAAGATGTCCTGTGTAGGGGCCATTTTCAGTCATGTGCATATACTGTGTAAAGTTATTTATTTTTATACCTCAGGAGACTTAAAGGGGCTTCAGATGTGGATATAGATTTGTGAGAAAGTAAACTTTCCTTTTTACTTTCCTTCCCCCACCTTCACCATTCTTTGCCCTCAGATCACAAGGTGTCCTGAATCAATCTACATAATGACTCTAATCTTTAATCATAGATAACACAGACTCAATTTGTTAATGCATTTCTCAGAGCTGAACATTAATTCAGAACATCTATTCTCATAAATAACTTAAAATCAAGTAAAGAATCTGGCATTTCAACTACTTATTACTTTTACTTGAATACATGTCATAGAGAATGACTACATTTACTCAGGATTTTAAAAACAAAATATGCAATATCATACCAATAAACTACCCAGTAAATTTGCATAAATTTACAATTGATTCTTTTCGTACACGATTACCTGATCTTTTTTTTTAATTACAAGTATAATGCACAGTCATGTGACCCAAGTCTGAGCAGTTCAGCAATATTCTTTTTTCACTAGAACAGTTACAAAGCTGGTCATTCATTTTGTTCCTTTCTTTTTTACAGATGCACTATTCTTGGAGTCAGTTTGCACTGTAACGTTTCAAAATAATCCTAATTTTTTCAGCACTGGGCTTACAGCCCCTCACTTCAGTCTTAAACAAGCCATTTTAGTTACATTGGAGGGGCTACTGGCATACAAACAGTGAGGATATACATCAACACTGACATAATACAAAGCCAGTCGAATATTGTTTTCTACCATCACAGTGTGTAAAGCAAATCTGACAAGAAAGCTGAAAGGAAAGCCTGCCAGAAACACCTGTCCCTCAGGCAGGATGTCTACAAATCACCAGGCATAACTGGTTCCTTTATTGGGTCACTGAGTAAGTACTCAGAGCTGAACTGACTGCCAAGTACAGATATCAAGAGCCACATGGAGGCTTATTAAAATTTAGAGGTGAATGTGGGGTTAATCTTCAAATCCCAGAGACAGCGCATCTGTGTATGCACGTGTTATTACACTGTAACTACTAGAAGAGTGTGCTCAGTCAGAACTTTTGTTTAAGGAGGAAATAATATGTCACTGCGCCAATGCATCAATAAACAGGAGACTGTAATATGCAACTGACACCATTATTTTGTGACCTGTTGGCCAGAGAAACTCCGAGTACTTTATTACATTTATTCATTTTGGCATTGGCTCTAAACAGCTTTTAGACGATCACTGGATCTGATATCGCCTATAAAGCCCTAAACATAATGAAATTCTTTCAGAATTGCTGAAAGACTTGAAAACTGAGAATATGAAAAAGACATTCATGGCAGAAAGGTACTATTCTGGTACTATTACTATAAAGGATTTCAGGCGGTTGTTTAATGTTGACATTTATGTTTTTATAAAGGCTCCATTGTCACTTTATGCCTACAGTGTTAATTATCTTCTGTGCAGCAAAGTCAAAAACACAAGTATTATTTTTCTTTCTCGGGGATTAAAGCCTCAGGACAAAGAGACCAAATGTTCCCCACAGCAATAACTGGTTTCTTGTTGATGGGCATCCTCCCAAAAATACTCTCAAAGGACTTTGATGGGCCAGCTGAGAGATGAGAGGAAAGCCTGGCAAGAATCCGGCACATGGTTTGAGTTAATAACTCCCTCTATGGTGTCATAAATCACCGTTCAGCCAACTCCATTCCCCCTGGGATGCGAGCATTAAATAATCACAAAAAGGAGAACAAGGAAGGAACAGGGTGGGGTCTGAAGTTATGGGAGCATTTGTTCTACTGCATCTATAAAGTCAACTACTCTTATTTGGCAGGATCTGCATCAGTGCAAAACTCAGATTGTCTCAGCCTCCTGGCATCATCAGCAGGCGGGCTGCTGAGCATCTGCGCTGAAACCATCTCTTATGTCCAAATCTTTTATGTTCGACTTCAGGTCTGCAAGTGGCACATCAAGCATGAACAGCTTGATGCCAAAAGTGAAGTAACCTTCTGGAAAACCTAAGATATTAGGTTAACGGTGACTGGCAGCACAAGATTAAAGCATGTCCTGTTTCTTTTCTTAACCCTTAGTTAACACAAAGACAATTGCACAGTGTGTGTGTTAAATGTATGGACACCACCAAGCTCAAGATAAATATGCTCACCTATGTTATCCTTTAAAGCTATTACTATAAAGCTTATTTTTTGATGAACGGCTAAAGTGTCCCTCACTGACTGCTAGCACAGACTGTTTAATTTGCTATGACCGATCCACAGGCAATAGTAAGAAAAACCGCTTTAGTCCAGTTCTTTATGGCTCTGAAAATACAATTTGATCAGCTAACAGTATTTCCTCTTACCTGTCTCGGCTCTTTTGTATTGCAGGGCTCCATCTTGACCTTCGACCCCGCTGTGAAAGCAGAAATTGCCAGGCAAAGGTCCTGCTGCCGGATCAGCGGCTCTATTAACTCCCATCTCTGCAAAACACAGAAAATGTAGGACTGCTATCATCTGAAGGAAGAATGTGAAATAGACCGGTGGTTCTTAAACTGTGGGGGTGGGCCCCACCGATACAGAGTGGTGCCACTACAGGAATGTTGTGGTGACCATGTTAAAAATATGGAGTTAAATTTAAATGTAGTCTTTAATAATGCACTTTTACTAAACTGGTAAAAATGACACCTGTGCATCAGGCACTTTGCTTCAGTGGGTTATGGATTTCCACTAATACGAATAGGAAATCCCATTTTATGCCCAACTTGTTTATAAAGATGCAGTCCTGGGACACGATTTAATTTAATGGGACCATAAGTGAAAATTCTGCACGCTCAAAAAAACTCAAGCACACCTTTTAGTTTATTGAATATTTAAAGGAAGGATCTCTTGCATACTTCAAACAATATGTACCAGTGTTTTTTAAGAGCAAGTCAGGCCACATATGTATAATTAAGCAAGCATTACACACACACACAGAGGCACCTATATTAATATCTACCATTCACTGTTTACAAATTGGGCTGGTGAACAGCAGCATAGAATTTAAAAAGAGTTGCATTTTGCTGAGACAGCTTTAATAGAACTCAATTAGAACCAAAAATGAGAGCGTGCAGGGCAGAGTCTGATGTATTTCTAACAATAACTGTGAGCCACAATAAATCGCCCTCTAGTGGCAAAGTCCAGACCTGCGACTGTGGCCTGTTGGCTCCGAGGCCCCTACACTCTGCCAGCCCGAGGCCGTCGGTCCCACGGGTCTCCAGACACAAACCGCCCTGTTTCAACACACTGGACACTGCTTCCTGCTCAGGGACCCTGTAGGGAGCCAAGAGAGAAGAGACAGGCGCAAAGCCAGTGAAAGGTCTTATTTCAACAATAAAGAACAGATGGATTAAACTGAGTAATTGAATTGCAACGCTAAGTAATGTGCATCATTGCAACATGTTCTGAAAACGATATACAGTTACACTCTGAGAGACCAGACTTATTTGGAGCGGATACAGCTGAAGTGGCGAGGGAGTAGCTTGAGAAAAAAGCTCATGAGATACGAGCTGATAACCCACTCAGAGGTTCCCACCCAGATCATTTATATTTAGATGACTGGCTCTGAACTTCGGGGTAATGGCACCTCGAGGGGTTTTGAGATTACTTCAGGGGGAAACAAAACACGTTATATCTTAAAGGAAACAGAGCTTGAATGTTATTTCTGCTTCACCAGAGCCTCTTCCAGAGATCAATCAGAAGTAAACATAGGTGAAAACATGATGAGAACATTTCCATTTGTTGGATTCTAATAGTGTTTGGAAATGTCTTTGTCTCTCTTGCATAACAGATAATTCAAAACAGATACTAAAAAGTGATCCACAACAACAACTATGATGCACTGCATAAATAATGTATATCTCCACTGAAAAATGGATGCTCCCCGTGGAGAGTCTGACACTATGACTCAGTTTTCATATCCATCTGCTGATGGAAAAAGTTTTTTTTCTATGATAGCCATACATATGACCTCACACATGTGAGCAAAAAGAATACTAGTTTTCACACTAGATATTTTCCAGTCATTGCCAATCGAATCTGAACTTTATAAGTGCAGAAAATGCAGAAAGTCTCGTGCCAGTTAATCTTTTAATATCGACTCCTTTAAGTGTAAGTACAGTAATTAATAAAGCTTATGCATAGGTTCAATAAGGGACATCTGTAATCACTCAGCTGTCTGCTTCCTAAGTGTTTGGCTCCTAGTCTATTCTTTACATCACTTCAATTTCTCCACACTGTCAAACTCAATACTAACATGATTACTCATTTTACATTGTGGGCCAAGTACAACCTTCTTTGATGTTAAATAGACTGGACCAAAGAAACTCCCCTTTCTGTCAACCTAACTATACCTTAACTAATCATTGTGAAAAAAAAGACATTTCTATTGTAGGTAGTGAAAAAAACAAGGATTCTTCTGTCATCTAATAGTTTATTTACTACTTCATTAGTTTGGTGTAGTATAAATAACCACAGGGGAGGTTTTTATTATTAGGAAAAGTTGTAAAAGTACAAAGTTTATGACTTCCACTGGGTGGGATTGAAGTCTTGTGTTTGACACTCCTGCTCTAGTCCAATCATTTTCTTACCTGCTTCCTGTGAGCCAATCAGCTTCCATTCTATATACTTTAAATCTCTTTTGTCATTCTGTCTTTCAGGCTCTCGTTTGTGCAACCTGTCTTCTTCCCATCTCTGCCTCACCCGGGTCACTCAGAGCCCCGTCGAAGCCTCCATCTTCATGCTCACCACCACTAGTCTACTAGGCTCCTGTCACTGATAGGATTCCATTCTGCCTTGATGGATCATCGGCATCTAATTACCAAACAGCTAAACTGAATTCTGTGTCTCAGTAAATTGTGTTCAGTTTTTCCAAATGATTCCTCCTTACTGAAATAGTTTTCTGTATGTGATAAAAAATGTTGCAAATTGCACTTTAATTTTTTGTGTTCCAATGCTGTGCCATTAAGGGAGAATTAAACGTTAACCTCGTTACCTCAGCTCGGGATAGACGTTCTCCATGTACCAGCGGAAAGGTTTGCAGTTCAGCTTCCGTCGCAGTGCCAGACGGTCTGTGATACTGCAAGACCAGATAACAAGAATATTTAGGGACAAAGAGAAATAATGTAAAGAGAACACATAAAAAAGATAAGGAGGAGAGAATGAGAAAGAAAATGTGGATTTAACCTTGTGAACCTGCCATCAACAGCTTATGGAGTATGAATTACAGACTCAGCTAACACAGGTTTTCTTTAAAATGTTAAACCAGTGTGTGTGGGTGTTTTATTTACTGAGTTTTGTTTTTTTGCTTCTTACTTCTTATATTTTTGCATTTTTACTGGTGTTGGGCCTTTTATACAAAAGGAACAGAACTTGTAGGTACAACAGATTTGACACTGACAACAGTGTTGAAACTTCATTGTTCTGGTTTCATCTATCAAATGTAAGGGTTTGTTGTCTTAACTTGGCCACCTTGGATTGAGTAACATCATCACAGGCATTTTAAAATTATCTTCACAGAACATTCAAATCCCCTGAATAATCTGTAATTACAATAAATAAATGTTAGTTGAAGTCTCAGTGCATGCAAATTTAAAAATTGGTGTGCAAAGCGTTTTTTAAATGCTTGCATATAAAACTTGGTACCTTATAAACACCTCGGAAACTCAGGAGACACAGAATCATTGTGTTAAATATAAGCAAATATGAGCAAGGAGGATGACATTATAGCAGACAAACCTGCCGAAGGCTTTTCCCTGAGCCGACGGCCTCGCAGAGTAGTAGTACTGTTTATACTCATCCATCCACACTTCAGCGGCCCGACGGGTGTTCCTGTGTGGACAGAGACACAACACCTGCTCAGACACAGTAATGACAGCGCTGCCAGCATTCCTGCAGCCAGCTTTAATGACAGTGCTATGCTTCTGGAGCCTTCATACGTCAGCTATTCTCTGCAGCTCCACTACAAATATTATTGTGCTTTGAGATCTTACATTTTATGTGCATTTTCAACTAGTAATGTTGGATTTGATTCATAAAAAGCAACATTATCTAAAGAGTCTGTCAGCAACAGCACATTATGGGTAATTATACAACAGTTCAAAACCTGCAAACTTGCTGCTTTAGTCTTCCCAGACAGAGCCAGATATTTGTGAGTAACTCCACCTTTACTAGGTATTAAGAACACTAATGTATAATGAGCTCTGCGGATGCTTTCATAGTTCTCTTACACACTCATCTCTCACTGGCACTTGCGTCAAGATCTGTGAAAAGTGTGAGTTTGCCTGGCGAAGCATTTAACTTCACACTGAGTGGAGCTGAATCATGTGACATTTGAGATTTTAGGGCGAACAACAAGCGAAACGTCATTCTGTTGTTTCCGTGTTAATAACTGTCATCGGTCAGACCAGCCTACTCACTTAATGTAGGTAAGAGCGTTGCCCTCTGGGAAATCGTACGGGTGCCGTTTCCTGAACACATGACCCACGCGGCTGCAGGGAAGAATCTCCAGACTTCCTCCGCACAGCCACACCCGGAAAGAAAGCTCTGCAAAAGGAAAGATGCAGTGGTTGAGTCCAAAAATGCAGGCAAACCACTGAAGATGTGCCTGTCATTTTGTCAGTATCTCCTAGAATTAATGCCCTGATGTGTATCATTCCAGTATCAGTGCAGTATGCCTGCTACTGTTTCCTGTAGCAGATGGCTGTTAGCTGTAAATCATCAGAATGAAAGCAGTCATAGTGGATCATTCAAATTCCAGGGACATATTTAGCATTTTGGAGATGCCGGGCATTCAAAAGAGCCAGGCATGCAGACTTAACACATGAAATCATTTTATGGGAAACGGCTTTGTTTTTTACAAAATAAATTGCACTAAATTGACACAAAAATTATCTTCTTTAATATGTGATTAAATTATTTTTGTTAGAAAACCTTGTAAACACAGGACTTAGTATTTATTTTAGACTGAATGAGAAAATTATTCATAAACATTATGACTTTTATTTTGGTAAGTACATGTGCTAACTCTGATCCTCCTACTTTCCTGCTCCTAGCCAACACTAGGTAATTGTAAATGTCATCAATTAACATAAACTTGTTAGGAATCCTTCATCTTGAATAAAGTTGGGAATATTGACATTGTTAGAGTCTGGTAAGTCTTTGCCAGCAGAGTAAGGCTTAGTTTTATTTAAAGACATTTGGTGTGGGATGCGTGTGGAGGATGGTATGATAATAAAAGTCATCTGATTCAAGTAGGGTTAGAAATCATCGATGATCTCACCAAAGTTCTCCCCTCCCCAAATGTCCATGTGGGTGTCATACTGGCCGAGGTGGTTGAACCAACTCCTGTCCATGACGAAGATCCCACCAGCGATGACGGGAGTCCTGCAGAGTAGAGGAAGGGAAGGAGTTACAAATCTTCACTTGCACGCTTATTCAGGCAGACCTCATCAGAATCACCAGAAGGGAATATATTCCAGAAAGAAACAACAAATCAAAGGAGCTTAAAGTTGTATTTTGCTCAGCAGATGTTATGCATTAACTACTTTGCTGCGATTTGGATGTGTTTTAGGGGGAAAACACACCACAAAAAGACTGCAAATACCAACATAGAAAGGACCTGACTATGATGATTTATCTTGAACTTTTGTAGAGTAAGATAAGTCTCTCTATTTTAACTTTAGTCTAATCCAAGAACTAAAACTGACATATTAATCCATAATGTGTTATTCACATACAATATACAGTCACATCTTGCTGGTACTGGGGTTGGATTCTATTTATCCCTCAGAGCTGCCTTAATTTTCTTATGGCACAGATAGAATAAGGTGCTGGAAACATTCCTCTGAGATTCTGGTCGATGTTGAAATGACAGCATTGCACAGTTGCGGCACATTTGCCACGATGTGACTCTCCTGTTCCACCACAGGCGGCTATTTGAGTACAGTGTCATCTTCAAGAAACCAATCTGAGATGATTTGAGCTTTGTGACTTTGGGTTCATCTATCATGCTTAAAGTCACTGAAATCACTTTTCCTCCCCGTTCTGATGCTTGGTTTGAACTTCAGGGGGTCATCTTGACCATCTAAGTGTCTAAATGCACAGAGTTGCTTTCATATTGGTGGATTAGATACTGGCATTAATGAGCAGTTGAACACACACGTCTATCATATCTAATGAAGTGGCTTGTGAGGGTATAATGCATAAGAGAATGTTCCAGGTATGAGTCAAAGCATATTATCACACTAAATATCATTGTAGACATACCTTATTGCCTGAGTGGGGTCACTTCTTGCCATCTTTTGCTCAATGGGAATCTGCTCCCACTTGAAGTGGAGACTCCAGTCAAATCCTGACAAAAAAAAAAAGCATGGGGGAAGCAAAAGGTCAGCTCTCATCTTCAAATTTATATTCCTGTTGTCTAGACATGAGTCCAAAGCAGACAAGATAGATATTTTGGCTGTAGTCAGTTGCATGATTTCACCTAATATACTGGCCTGAATTTAATATCAATCATAGCCTTACATCTGTGGAAAAACTCTCTTCTATAAATCACTGCTTTTCAATAAAACAATGAAATATTTAAACCTCTTTTATTGTTCAGTCATAGGTATTGAATTCTGTCAGGAATCACAATGTCATGTCACAAAGGTTTGTTAAACCTGCAGATCTCTGTGTGATCATCTACCACTGTGTATGATCAGTTTATTACGCCCTGACCTCCTCTCAGGTCAGCAGAGGCAGCCAAGTAGGCAAAGTTATCCAGGCTGATGACGTCGATGATGGGGCTGACCACTCTTGTATGATCCTGCATGGGAGGAGAACACAATGACATGTTATTTTGAATTAATTCTATTATTAAATATTTAAAGTCTTAAATACTATTTGTTTAATTTATTTCAACAAATCGAGATGGATTAAAGTTTTAAAAAATACTTGAAAAAACACTGACTTTCAGTTGAAGAATAAAACATATTTAAACCTTTGCATTTCTAACTTCAGGTTTTTCTTTATAATTTCCAGCCTCTGATCAAATAAGAAAGAAACAAATTAAATAGAGCAAGAACATTTCATAAAATTGTATCCTTATTAGTAGAAAGAAGCTATTTGTTTAAATCAAATAATTTTTCTGTAAGAACTGCGTACGGTACTCTAAACATGCATGTAAGCTCTGATTATTCTTTTAATGTGAATAATAACAAGCACGTACTGATTACTTTTGAAGAACATAAGCTGAGTATCCCTAACCTTCCCATTAAGCCCTCAAATCTGACCGTCAGCTGCAGATCCAACACAAACTCTAAAAGACAGAACTGCTGATTGGTTTGTGCGTACTCGAGCGTGTATGTGCTGCCTGCATCTGTCTGTGAATGGGTGCCAGTGTCCATGTAGACAAACAGCTTATAGCTCGGGACAATCCAAATGAGTGTTTCCAATTAGAACCGTCCGTCTCTTTATCAGAGATTGAACCCGTTGTGAACTCTGTGCTTGTTGCGCCGAAGAGTGCGGGGGAAGAGCGAGTGTGAAAAGCCACTCTGCCAGAGAGCAATTTAAAAGGTGATGCTCTCAACAGTTTTAAGCAATGGACATTTATTGGGCTTTTAATGAGTCTCTGTGATTTGGTAATGCATAAAGTGGCTGCGCTTCCAAAATCAATGTCACCTTTTTTCTGTGTTTGAATTTACGACACAGTACTCTGCCGGTGAAATAGTATTTGTTAACTGAAACAGGTGTGTGTGTTATTCTGTTAAAATGTGCTATCACCATATTAACATCATGTCAGATGGTGCTACACAGCTATCCACCATAATTAGTGTGATAACCAGCTAGCCCTGTCCTGTCTCCTAATACCATTTTGTATTTCACAGAACCAAATGAGACACAATAATACAAAAATGTGTTGTCACGTCTGTTGTCAGTCCAAACATTTCTTTCATAGTCTATGATTCTGATCTCTGTCAATCATACTGAGGAACGGGCGGGCGACGAATTCACAATACGCTCTTGACATTTGATATGTCAGGATCTCTGTTTCTTCACTTTATCATCCAGGAATGCTATCAGTCTATGGCTACGTTCACACTTCAGGTCTTAATGCTCAGTTCCGGTTTTTTGATCAAATCCGATTTTTTGGTCTGCTTGTTCACATCAGATATGTATCGGACTCAGTACCACATACGAAAGTGATCCAGATCGGATTTGAAAATATCGGATTTGTGCTGTTTACACTGACATACCATGATCGGATATGGTCACATAGGGTCAAAAAAGTCAGATTTGATGTGCTTTCGCCTGCAGTGTAAACGTAGCCTTTGAGTAATGAAACTCAGACAATTCATGCTGCGGTAAAACATGTTTTTAACCCTCCATATATATTAGACTTTTCCTTCAGAGCATTACAATTATTCTTTATGATTTAATAATTTAGTTAAAGAAACTGTGCCAGTGAAGATGAAAACAAGCAAGGTAAAGTGACCACATAAGATTAGCCAGACAATTATTTGAATCATGTTCCCTTTACATTTGTCAGTGAGAAGCTCATTGCTGCACATTAGCAACATTTGAATTACGCTGTCACGCCTGCTGGTTTTAATTAACAAAGGAAAAGCATAATTAAGTTAAAACAGAGAAGATTATTATTCATCATTATTTCTGCCCCCCAGAGGCTTTAATAAAACCAGGGTTTGGTCTCTGGGACACGAACAAATGCAAGGCGGAGTGCAGTTGAACTCTGGGGCTGGTAAATTATCACTGAGGCCGGCGCTCTCATGAACGCCAGACTAAAAGATTGTAATGCAAGCTGGATGAGTCACAGCTGCCCAAAGCCAAAGAAACACAAACAAGTTTTGCGCACACCCACAATGTGTCGAGTCTTGTGATTATAAACTGTGAGGTTTGCACTGAAGAAACATGATATGTAGCTTGACTATATAGCTTATAGCTTGATTTGTCCTGCATGCAGTTTCTGAATGGGTGCACTTTTTCTGCTGTACTTTCTAAACAAACAGAAGACTTTTGTCCTTCAGCAGAATAAAGCCCTATTTTATTTCTTGCAGATAAACACTTAGTCTTCTTTTCAAGGAAGGCCAAGGGGACAGGGATGTATCTATGGATATCAGTCTTTTTGTGAGATATACTACTTTTCTTGCCAAGAATTAAATTTGAAGACTGTTAGAGTAATCATGTCTATGCGTTTAATATCAGAGTAGAGTCAGGAGATTCTAACCTCAGCTTAGCCCGAAGGTTAAAGAAAAAAAGCTGGAAAAACTATTCAAATCCCAAAGAGAACATCTTAAGCACATCTTTGAGGAGAAAAGGGGTCAAACATGTAATCTACATGGATTTTATCCCTAGCTAGATGTTTTTTAGTCTTTATGTTTTAGCTTTCAATATTTAGCGGTTAGAGATATTTCCACTAAACTCTTGGCAAGAAATTAGTCAGTCCTTTATCAGGGAAATGAGCACATATGGTAACTTGAATGGACATCAGAATTGTCCTCCCTGTGTCTCTCTGTGACCTAATTTAATCGGATTAATCAGCAGTTTTTCAAACTTGAGGAACTCCTCGATTGTGGTCATAACGAACAATGGTAGGTTGTTGAAACTCATGCATTACAGCAGGGGTGTCAAACTCAAATACACCGTGGGCTAACATTAATATTTATTGAAAAATAAATCTTCCTCCAGATTTAAGAATGAATCTCTTCTTATGGACTCAAACAAGTTTTGCTGAAAAACTGAATATGGAACAAGCAAAGCTTAATACTAAACAATATATATATTAGCTGTATAATACCAGTAGGCCAGCTCTAATAATAATTTGGTATGGCTTCGTGGGCCAAATGTAATTAGGCTGTGGGCCAAATTTGGGCCGTGGGCCAGAGTTTGACACCTATGCATTACAGTATATAGTCGAAGAACTCTCCTAAAGGCTGACATTTTGCTTTTTGATTTTGCATAGGATCCAGATGTGTGAAGTTTGCTGTTTTTTTGTTTTGTTTTTTATATCCAGCTGTGTGGAATGGAGATTTAAGATGCACCTGGATGAAGTAGATGGAACTCAAACACAAAGTGGGCATTTAATGCAGCGGCTTAGTGTCCAGAGTTCAAAATCCAAAAATGCACAAGGAGCAAAGCCAGGGGATCCAAATATCAGAAATGACCAGGAAAACAAAGTCAGGAAAAAAAGGGAATACATGGTTAAGAAACACACAGCTACATGGATGACATGACAAAAGTAGACTGAGACAACATATACACAGCTGATAATGAGGGAAGTGCAAATAGGTGGGGACTATACACATTTAATCAAGACAATGAACAGGGGAAGTAAACTAGACAAGATACAGAAGACCAAAGAGCTACCAGAGTAAAACAGGAAATAAGATGAAAATGAACAGAGAACTAAGATTAAGTCTTCAGCATAAAAGAAAGATCATACGTGTGTCCTCATTAGGATAGGGATTTGTGTTGATGTGTCCCAGTGTAGCCTATGCCTCCAACATGCAAACATTTGACCAACAACATGCAATTAATTTGCATGAATGTAATGTCTTTGATATGCTGCTTAGAGATGGTGGACTCTCAAAGCAGAGCCAATGAGACCCCATTGAGCATTGATAAGAAAACTGATAAGGAATTGAATTGATGGGAATTTCAATAGTGGAATCGGAATGATTAAATTCTTATCAATTCCCATCCCTAGTAGCTAGTAAAAAGAACCTAATCCAAAGAGAATCCAAAATGCAAAACTCAAATGACATAATAACATATACAGAGGACACAGGGGAGAAGTAATAAATATAACACAAGGATCTTTGTTATGTTCTTTGAAAGTAGAAAAGCACTGAAACAAATGTTATTGTCAACCTCACAGGTATACTATAATTAGGTGAATAAGACAATTCAATTCACTGGGTGCCAGTTGAGCTTGCTGGTTGGGCAGGAGCCCATATGCTATACAGCTGAAATACAGGAGCCTGGGTTCAGGTTTGGAACCCTTTGCTGAGTGTCGCCCTGTGCTCTTTCCCGTCTTTCCTGTCTTCTCTGTGTTGTCACATAAAGGCAAAAATACCCCAAAAAGAAAATTCGAGATGCCAGATATCTTGTAAAGTAAAACAACAAGCCACAAGTTGAGAAAAGTATTGATATTTCTTCTTTTCTCAACTCTTTTCTTGTACTGTAGCCTGGAGAAGCAAGCATGCTGCTAAAATGCCAAGCAAGAAGAAAATTAAGAAGCAGTGCATTGCTGACGGGGAAGAAACTGCAGGAGCTACATCACAGTGTCACACATTAGTGCGAGTCATGAACATGAGAAAGGTGATTACTAAGAGAAATGTGAAATGAAACAGCTCCTGCTGACTAGAGTCATTGGGACAGCCTGAGATTGGTGCGGGGGTTCTCAACCATAACCAGTCACAGTCACAGGATGCTAATAATGTCAGGGCAGGGAGGAGACAGTCACAGGTCGTTACTCATCAGCAGGTGATGAATTTATTTCCGCAACTATATCAATAGTCATTTCTTAGGAATTAAACATTCATCTCTGCACACGATTTTGTGCCGCTATGTATTTCCATTCTCCGTGCACCTCACTTGTGTGACTTTGTGAGAAAAAGAAAGCAGACTGGAACAGAAACAGTGAGTGCTTACTGCTGAAATGTCCAAGAAAGTTCACATGGAAATACCACCAATATTTAAAATAAATAAATAAATCCACCACATAATGAAGACTGGCTGGCATCGCATCATATTTTGAAGTGTAAAACACTTGCGGCCGGATGTGACAGTACTATAGTGCTCCTGATGGACGGCCTAATTATTTTTTTAAGAGGCAGTGAATCAGGAAAATCTGTCATTAACAAAGAGTGTTATTGATTTAAAGATTATGCTGTAAGAATAAATGCAATAACGGTCCACGGCACCACAGCTGCTACACAAAGCAGCCAACTCAACCAAACCACTCCCTCATTATCCCATTCAGAGTTTCCTCTATAGCGGAGACTCAGTTGTGAGAAGCTAATTAGGATTTTGGTCACTCAGTAATCATCATCTTGTCTCATTAAAGTCAGCTCCCAAGTGTCACTGACCAATATATTAAGCAAATAAGAAAAAATGAACCCAAATCAGGCAGAGACAACTATATATAGCACAATTTCAGTGAACTATATGAAGCGATTTCATGCAAAGGACAGAGTGGAAAACAGACTGAGGAGGAAAAAGCCCACCAAACTTTTTCCAGCTGCGGCAGAGCAGCATTTGACATCTGGTATAGTCTGACTTGAATCTTAGCTGAACAAATTGAGTGTTTATTTAACAACACGCAGTGCCAACATATTGCATCACAGTCAATAAAATCTACCACAGAGAAGAAAATAACTGTTCCGCCTCCAAGCATATGCATGAGGCTGTGCGTGCGGATATGTGCAGCATGCATTTAAGTGTCCGATTAAGTGTGTGTGTGAGCATGTGCGATTGTACCTCCTTGACTCTCTGTATCATAGGCTGCAGCCAGTCAGTGTTGACCTCACAGTGGCTGTCCAGAAAGGTCAAGATCGAAGCAGAGGCCGTGTTGGCTCCTCGCACGCGTGATCGGATCAGACCTGAAGGAAACACATGACACTGAAGTCTCAAACTGCTCAGATGGTCACAGTTTTATTAAACTGATGCTGTTTAATGCAAGTGTTGTTGTCAAGACTCTGATCCTTAAAAGAAATCTCTGGAAATCACATTTTCTGGTGACATCTTGAGTCACTTTTAAAAATGCTTTATATTGATTTAAGATGTCATAGTCATTTTTTTTGTCGACAATAACTATTCTTCAGTCTGTGGACAGCTATTAATCACTCTAGCAGCCGTTCTGAATGAGCTTTAGGAGAATTGATATCTGCAAAAATCTGTATCTCTGAAACTGAGATGGTTATAATTACAGGCTCCTTTGTTTCCTCCTCATGTCATCATGTTCTGGATGTTCCTCACTCACACGGTCATGACATTTACATCTAAAATAACTGTATCAAACTGATTTAAAAAATGGCTGAAAGTATTTAAATCTTTCTCATCCATTGCACATTACAAATAAGCAACACTGCACCCTGTTATTTGAAAAGACTTAAAAGTCCATTTTGAGGAAATACAGTATGTTTAAAGACTTTTCTTAAGGAGAGACGACATTGTACCAAATAAAAGAGACCCTAGAATGAACATGGATGAAAAAATAGCGGTTTTGTGTAACATTCTTCTGGTTGGAACCTCTTATTCGTGAATAGACAGAAGGGATATAAATGTGATGGAAAACCTGATGTATTCCTTGAGATATAAAGCAAACTGCCCTCATTAAATGGACAAAATGAATCACCATCACTAAGATGGTGACTCATTTCAAGGATGAGGTTGCCCTCATATCTGGACCTGCATAAATTGAACAACACAGACACAAAGTCACCCTACTTAGGTCTCATGATTTTTTCCCCTTCTTCCTTTATTTTATATAATATCTCACACAAAGGATTGGAGAAATCTCTGTGTGCAAGAACTAGCTAAAGAGTCAATATTTGATGGCCATGATCTCCAGGCCCTCAGGCAGTACTGCGTTGTGGTTTTGTTATAGAAATCACTGCTTAGGCTCAGGTACACTTCCAGAAATCAGCATCTGTGAACACAGTTTGTTGTTTCATCCACAAATGCAGGTGTAGCTCTATGATACAAAGAAGAAGCCATAAATGAACATGATCCAGAAATCCTGCTGTCTTCTTTGGGCCAAAACGAACTTAAAATGGACTGAGTGGAAAACTGTTCTACAGTGAGATGAATTTATATTTTGAATCCTTTTTAGAAAACAGAATTTCAGAACATTTCAGAACCTTGTCTTTCTAAAGAGGAAAGAGACCCTCAATCTGGTTGTCACAACTCAGATGACGTGACATCTTGTACATGTGCAAAAGGCATCATCAATGCTGAAAGGTATTCGAGCTCCCACACAACGTCTTTTTCAGGCAAGGCCTTGCATATGTCAGCAAGACAATGCCAAACCACTTTATTTATCACAACAGCATGGCTTCATAGCAGAACTGTCTGGGTTTTGTTCTGAAGTCAAAGATCGTTAAAATAACACAAATTTACTAAATGCTTTTTGTTTTTAATAGAACAAGAGTTCGAGATCTTAATTCTGAGCTGATTATGTGCACCCATGAAGTTTATCATGAATAACCTGAGTGTTTCAAGAGGAGGTTGTTTCTCTGAATAATTCAAAGGATGATTTTCAGAATTATCACCTTTCTTTTGTAACAGAGAAGAAAAAAAGAAGAAAAGAAACGTTCACTGTCCTCTATTGCTAATACAAGGATCAACTGCCTTAGTTTTTAATTAATTCTGCTGGAAACATTTCTCAGAGATATTTTGGTCCTTGTTGATATGATAGCATTACACCGTTGCCGTTTGCACATACACGATGGGAATCTCCATTTCCATCACATCCCATATATAATCTATTGAGATCTGGTGACTGTGGAGGTCATTTTTAAACTCATTTTTATTATCAAGAAACCAAGAAAGGATCTGAGCTTTGTCACATGGTGCACTTTCTTGTTGGTAGCAGGTATCAGAAGATACACTGTGATCATAAAGGTTAAGGTGGATGTGGTCAGCCATAATACTCAGGTAGACTGTGGCATTTAAACAATAATGAGCTGAGAGTGTGCCAAGAAAATATCCCTCACTCCATCACACCTTCACTGCCAGCCTGAACCACTGATACAAGGCAGGATAGACCCATGCTTTTACGTTGATGAGTCAAATTCTGACCCTATCATCCGACTGTTGCACCTGAAATTGAGACTCTTCAGACCAGGTGACATTTTTCGAGTCTTGTGTTGTCCAATTTTGGCAATCTTGTGCAAATTATAGCCTCAATTTCCTGCACCAGTGTGCTCTTCTGCATAGCTTGGTTGTTACTTCCCAAAGGCTTGAAGCTTTTTTGTCACCCAGAGAACTACTGCTCACTGGTTGTTTTCTCTTTTCCTGATCATTCTCTGCATGTGGGAAAGTTCAAATAGATCAAAAGTTTCTGAAATACTCAAACAAATCAAGTTTCTTCCTCATTCTGATGCATGACGTTTAACCGAAGCTTCTTTTGACAGAAGCTTCATGAGAATAAGCAGTGCTCAGTTTAAGGCACATCGTTTACACAAACACAACCTTTGTTTTACCAATGAATGAGCTTGAATCACACCAGTTCACATTTCATCCTTCCCCAGTATAACCTAAGTGACATTTGAGAGTAGGATTGCGCGCCTGGTCAGTTAAGGCACTTCACCTCTTAGGGAGAAACAGTAATTTATCTGGTGCTGTGTTTCGGGCCACCTACCAAATGTCAGGCCAATAGATTACTCATCTGTGTGCTTTTAGTTTACACCAACACACGATGAAAAGACCTCATATTAAGCTGCTAAATGTAATGTATGTAATCTATCTAGCAATGTGAATACTACATATTAGACACACACTGGCTATTCCACAGTTCTCACCCATGATAGCAAAGACTTCCTGCTCGTGCTTGTTTGGTGTAATTGTGGGTACATTTAATGCTTCAGTGCCTGATGACCTCTGGCAGCAGTTTGACGCATTAAAGCAGAGAACGTCAATGATGCCTGATGGTGTGAAGCCATTAAGAGCTGAAAATCAATCCAGTCACAAGGACAGGGACTATTTGCTTTTACTTCAGTAAACTCTCAGAGGGCTGTATTTTGCTGGATCATCTTGTTTAAAAAAAACCTCTTGTGTATTTCTACACGAGAAAGCCTATGAAAAAGATAGATTAAGATTAAGCTTATTATAATTTGTGGACGTGGGTTTTAAGGGTGGCAGTAAAGAAAGCTAAACTTGGGCTTGTGGACTGTTGCTGCCGGACATTAACAGCATGTGGCCCAAAAAATGCGTTATGCTGTGAGTGCAAGAACCTGAGAAAAATGGATTATCAAACAGTAACACGACTTATTTTAGCTTTTAGGTCAGCCGAACTTCCCTGATTTGGAGCATGAATCTCATTTTGGTTCAAATTAATCTCAAATAGACCAGCACACCATTCAGTAATGGCACATAAAACAGTATCTTCAAATTAAGTGTGAAGAAATTTGCAAAAATGGGATTTCTTAAGAGAAAAAAAAACCCTTGCATTTCCCACATTCAGTCTACTGTCATCAAAAACAAATGCTAAAATGAAACAAGTTGGTACAGTCGTTGGTTAAACCAGCTTACGTGGTGGGTCACTGGAAAGGCTGTTAGTAAGAAGCTAGAAAACCTGACAATGATTCAGACCTGAGGCCTGGATAAAATGAGCCCACATCTATTTCTAACAGCGTGCAATACAAATGTTTCCTGGTTAGAAACACAGTAAAAAAAAAAACTGTACCCTGCATTTCCACAATTTCCACACAGTAGGCTAGACTGAACCCTTTGACAGACTAATCATTGTGTTTGACATCCCAGAGTTAGAGAATAAAACTCATTCAGGTGCCTGTGAGCGATCGAACAATAAAGTGAGTGGTTCTAATAAGTACTGCCACAGAATTTAGTCAAATGAAAGGTGTGAGAGTGCAGAAAAAAGGAGATCAAACTGTAAGGAATGCAGATAAATCCAGAAACATGGATCTATACTTACATGTGACCAAACACAATTAATAATATTAATGATATATAAGTCTATGCTTCTACAAAAATTACTATAACTGTCTATTTGCCTTAGACACGCAAATGTTGATTGTTTTATGTTTATGAAGGATCAGATTTTATGTTGATTTTTGAGTTTTGAGCTTTTAGCCAATATATTGTAGTTATGATTTCTTTTTAGGTCTTTCTAATATTTTAGCATCTTAAGCTTTGAGTCTTACGTTTTGTCAGTTTAGTTTAGGATTCTTTTTTTAACGTCATATTATTTTAACAATATTTTGCCTCAATTTTCTTCAGTTTTGGTCTCTGTTTAGTTTTTCTGGATTTCTGAACAACTTTCAAGATGTTTTACTGTTTTCGTGTTAGTTTTTACACTACGCTACACTACACTGACCACCTCTAGCCGTGCATTTTGCCTCTACAAACATTTGTGAAAGAAGGGATCACTCTAAATAGCACGCCGAATTCGAGTGTCGTAAGAAGCTACTTTTGTGATGAGTCAACTTGTTGAATTTCTTCCCTCGCAGATATTCCTTCATCAACTGTAAGTGATATTACTGAAAAGCAGAAGTGTTCAAGAACCACAGGAACTCAATCAGGAAGTGGCAGACCACATAAAGCTACAGAGCGGGGTCAGTGAGCTATGAAACATATAGTGCACTAAAGGCACCCCCGTGCTTCTGACACAGTAACTGCAGAGTTACATACCACCTCTGGCAGAGAAACAGTGCACTGGGAGCTTCAGAGTGTGGCTTCTACATGTCCAAGCAGCTCCCAGTACTCCATACAGCATATCAGCTGTCAGTAGTATATCAGTATAGTATATCACTACTATCAGTCAGTAGTATACAGTGGATAATAAAGTATTTTTTATTGTCTATTTTTTTTATTCACACTTACATTCTTTAGATCATTAAACAAATTTTAATACTAGACTAAGATAACCTGAGTAAATACAAAATATAAAGGATTATTTAATTTATTAATGGGAACAAAATGTCCTTTATGAGAAAGTAATTGTACCCTAGACCAAATAACTGGTTCTACTCATCCTCAAGCATGTGTGATAACTGGCAATGACACTTTCACATCACTGTGGAGGACTTTTGGCCCACTCTTCTTTACATAATTGCTTTAATTTAGCCAGATTGGAGGGTTTTTGAGAATGAATGGTCTTTTTAGGTCATGCCAAATTATGTCAATCGGACTTAAGTCTGGACTGGACTTTGACTAGGCCACTTCAAAGCCTTCATTTTGTTTTTTTAAGCCATTTAGAAGTGGACTTTGGATGGTTTCCTTGGATTATAGCTCGAGCTTCCGAGAACAATCTCATAACCGGATATGTTACTTCAAACTTTCTGGATGAGTCAGCGAAGCGCTCTGCTGAGAAAGTTCACCACTCTTCCATGTTTTATCCATTTGCCATGGAAATGGCTTTGTAGCCCTTTCCAGACTGATAGAAGTCAATGACTTTGTTTCTCAGCTGTTTCTTTAGATCGTGGCACCATGAGCTGCTTTTTGAGGTCTTTTAGCCTCCTACACTTTGTCAGACAGGGTTTGATTTAAGTAATTTTGGGATTTAATCTGGCAGTCTGGCAGTACTCAGGCCTGTCTGTGGGTACTGAAATTGGACTCATCTTTCCAAAAAATGTGGTTAATCACAGTTAATTCATGATTTAACATAGGGCCAGGTTTGCATAGCTTTTTCTTCCTCTTAATAAATGAAATCATTATTTAAAAACTATTTTTTGTATTTACTCAAGTTATCTTTGCCTACTATTATAATTTGCTTGATGCTCTGAAAAACATAAATAAGACTAATAAGCAAAAAAACTAAGGAATCAGGAGGAGGCAAGTGTAGATCCTGTCATCATTTTTCATGCTGTCTGTGGATGTTCCTGTTTCTTCTTGTCAAGGTTATTATAATTAACTAAACCGACGGTAAAAACAAAAACTAGGATTGAAAAATAGATTTTAGTTTAGTCAACTAAAATTTATTTTTCACTCCTAGTTTCACACACTTTCACACAACAGACTAAAGTAAAATAAAAATACAGAAGAAATATCTTTAGTTTTAGGGTTTTTTGGTAAAAAATAAATCATTGACATGTTTATTGAGACATACTATAATAATTAGAAAGACTAAAAGTAACACTGAAACAGTTAATAAAAAACAATAAAAACCAAAAACTCACCCAGTAAACGAACTGAAACTAAACAGAATTAAAAATAAATAAATGAATGCAAAATAGAAATCTGTGATAACTCTGCTTCTTCTGTGTCCTTGCATTTATTTCCTGGCTCTTTGTGTTTATCCTTTTGGATGCTGTCAGTTTCTTGTGTATTCTTACAATTTGGCCTCATCCATCAGCAATTACAAGCCCACTTTTTCCTGTGACAATCACTTTTTTAAGCATTTTCTGTTTTTCACTGTGTTGTCACATGTTGCTCTCATTACATAAATGATTTTCTTTTACATAAAATGACTGAAACAACAGTTGTTCATATCTTTTTGGTCTGTTTCTGTTTTCCATTTGATTTGTTTTTTCCACTCCAGTATTTTTGGACACACATTTTCAGTGACTATCTGCTGTCATGTGAAGCATTTTTACCATCTTCGCCTTCACTTGTCTTTCTATGAATTATTCCTTTAAAAAAGCCACACAAAATACATCCCGTTTTCAGTCCAATATCTTTTCCATTAAGTCATTTTCCCCCCTTCCCATCGTTCCCCTTGTCCCCGCACACTCACCCTCTCTCCTGCCGTTCCTCAGGCAGCGCACTTTGGGGATCTGAGCGAGCAGCTGGCAGTCTTCAGCTGGGGGAGGAGAGCAGAGGAGATGGCATTTTATGGTGGAAGGAGAACACACACTGAGAAAAATATTTCTCCTCGCTGCCTCATCTCACACTCTGTCACTCACCCAAACCCACAAGCACACCACGCTGCCACACTTACATGGATTTAGTGCACTTAAACAGACATAAACACAGACAAACAAGGGCATGGTTATGGATACACACCGTCAATAAGCACACTACTCAGGGCTGTGATAAAAGTCACTTAATGCTGCAGTATATGAGCTAAAGACATTCAAACATCCATCGGTGCATCCATTTCACTTAGGCTATAATAATGAGAAACACGTAAACACAAAAAAGTGCACAGGTCAGAGTGTTCAAGCAAAAGAGCTACATTTCACTGCATAATTCAATTCAAAATCCTTTTTTCCATAAACAAATCCACCAGTGAGCCAACTTCCATCATCCACTCCATGTTTCTACATGAGCCATAGCTGGCACAGAGCTGCTGTTGTAGTGGACATCATTACAAATAACACACAAGCACAGGTACACACATATACACGCACACTTGGCAAGACCGGCATTAGCAGCAGAGAGTGTGTGTTTGTGATCTTGCTGAGGGATTGTGGAGAGATCAAGCAGACCCCCTCCCGAGCAGCGATACAACCTTATGCTGACAGAAACGAGCATGACAAGTTGTAATCCTCTGTGATTAAATTTGCTGTGTGTACAAACCTGTTTGTTTGCATGTAGACTGTAGAGTCAGAGGGTGTGTGTGTGTGTATGTGTATGGCTTTAGTGTTGCTCCTAATGGGGGGACAGCTGGTGTGTGTAGAGAAGACTCACAAGACTCGGGCAAGAAGAGCAAAAAGTCATAGATCACTTCCACCGAACAGATGTTATACACTTTTAGCTAGATTGTATAAGCTTGTATGCATGCATGTGAGTGTGTGAAAGCCTGTTTGCATCAGGGAATTTTTTTCCCAGACTACACACAAAAAAAAGAGAATTTTAAGAGTTTTGTGAGTTATCGTTTTAAACTACAGTATATTATCCTGTTTTTCTGAATTAACAAGATAATCATCTCATCTGTTTCTTTCTGCTGACCCAGTTCAGGGTCACAGACAACATTCACACTTACAGCCAATACAGCCTTTATTTTAGTTAAGCTAACCCATGTATGTCTTCGGACTGTGGGAAGAAGATCGGATACCCGGGGAGAACCACGTAAACATGGGAAGAACTCTACAAACTCAACCAGATTGATTGTGTGAATCTGTTAAGTTTAAACTGAGCTTATCTGAGTCCTGTAAATATTAATTAATCCAGTGTACTCCTGTCTCCACACTGTTGGAGTCACATGCAGGCTTGCAGTAAAGATCACTGTCCTTGATCGAGCGCCATGTCCTTGTGATTAAAGCGGGCGAGCCTTAACAGGATTACGCTCAGCCAGGACAATCCCTCCTGCTGCTGCTGCTGGCCGACATCCTCCAACACCGTCACGTCTACTAACAAATCAGCTCACACTCTCACTGCATCGGCTGACTGTCTCTCTAAATTCCACCTGCACACTTGACACAGAAGCTCTGATTTGAATATATTCAATCATTCATCTGCATTTTTTCTCGGTGGAGATATTACAACACAGTGGGAAATAAATCCATGAAAAAAAGCAAAAACGTGCTTATTTTATCATATATGTTGGTAAACTGAACCTTTATGATCAGAGTCTGAATAACAATTGCTGCTCATACAGCGGGACATGTATAATATTGAAGTGGCTGCCGTGAGAGCGTGGAAATCCATGTTTATTTAAGCCTGCAATAACTGATCTGTCACGTGGGACTTGCCAGCTGTGACCAGCTGCTATGACAGCGGTGCGAGTTCATCAAAACACAAAAGTTAACCTCTAACAATGAGCTGAAACCTGCTGTAAAACACTGTAAAGGATTCAGCTTCAGAATGACTATTAGGTAATACATACACTGCAACAATCCCCAGAGTAAAAATGTTGGGTCTAAGTGGTGAGAGATTCTAACTGTACAGAAACTACAGGAAAAAATCTCATTTACTATCTCACAGAAGTAAAACAAATAGAACTAACAATATTTGAGGAACAAAGCATGCTGTGGACCTTCCTGTTTCAAAACTGTAGCAGCTGTTGTGTTAATTGTCTGAAACTGGTAACAATGGCACCCATTTGAGCACAGCAACTGGAGAAGTCAGCTAATTGGAGGCTCACTGGCTCACAGTCAGACTGAGTCGAAACTAAGAGCCACAAACTGGAACCAAAGTGTGTTTGAGACTGGTTCACATGATAATTAATACTGGGAATTAAAATCCAAAACAGGGAAGAGATTAAGAGTGTAGCTTAAGAACCCTTTGTTCACTCTGAACCCTGCTGGTACAGCCAAGGTGCAGGTAGACTGGCAGCAGGAGACGAGGGATAAATGAGGCATTAGTGGGCTACAGAGCTCCCGCTGCTCCTGCCACTGAGACACTACTGTTTAGATGTCTGGCCAGCTTTGACACCTCCGAGTACGAATGCACGTGTGAGGGTGTTAGTACACCGTGGATATAGGTCGCCGTGCTGTTCCCACAGACAGAGGATCCATGTGGTGGTAATTACAGAAGGCACCGGCGACATGAGCTCGTGAAATTTCTCAGCCCGATGCTGACAAAGGGGAATAATTACTAAAGTGTGGTTATCCGATAATTCCACAGCCACATAAACCACACCAGCCACTTTTTACGGTGATATTAAACCAATTCAACTCCAATTTTCAAAATGAATGAATTAAACTGATTCTGCTAGTTCTCTTTCCAGGCTGTTACTCGTGTGTTTCTCCAGCTCACTTCTGCTACAGCTGTTGTTTACGTTCACATTTTTTCATATTTGCCTCAGACATATAAAAAGCAGCCACCCGTCATTAAGTTTCTGATTTCCTGTGAGCATTACAAACCTAAAAGGCCACTCGTTTCTTCTGAAATTATTCCCTCCTACAATTTTCCAGTAATTTGGATTCTCGACTGGTTGGTATTTTCAGCACACACGCTGATACATGCATAACTGCCTTCCGGCATCAAAGTCAGGATTTTAGAAATATAAGAAGGAACAGTAAAAAAAAAAAAAAAAAAGCGACTATAAGAACTAGTCCATTTAAAGTTTACCATTTACTTTACGCTGTCTTCCTTCTGTAATCTCTCCTGACGTCCTCTGTACATATTGATGAATTGAACCAAAATCATTTGAATTAATTCAGACCTACTGACACTGATTTACAGTTCAAGTGTTATACAATTTGGTACATCTCAGCTTTTTCTCCTTGTTTTCCTTTATTTTGAAAGCCAGGCTCCCACTGAGACAGTAGATGATCAGTTGAAGGGCCTGATGCATCTCTTGTGTGCTACGTCAGGTCTTTGCAGGCCTTTTGTCCTCCACTTGTTCAGTTTCCTCACTTTTTATGGACACTCTGCACGGCAGCCCCTGAGGCTACTAAAGCAAAAACACTGTATTATGCAGTCAGATTTTACAGTAAGCTAAATTTACAACGTCTGACTGTGTTTGCATGTCCTGAAACGTTTTCCACAGCAGCTTTCACAGGGAAGGTGAACTATAGAATTATAATTCATGCCGGTCAGTGTTTCCGTGAAAGTAGCTTCAAAGTTACTCCACATAAACAAGTAAATGAATAAATTAAGAAAAATCGAAATAATAATGTGCACCATTAGTCCAAATATAAAATCTAAGTTCTCAGAAACAAGCAAATTTAGCTTTCATATTATATTCATATTTATTTCCATTTTCAGTTTCTTTGTTTTGTTTGCTTCAAATAATTTTTTTATAATAATAATAATAATGGATTGCATTTATATAGTGCTTTTCGGGGCCCTCAAAGCACTGTACAATTCCACTATTCATTCACACTCACACACTGGTGGAGGCAAGCTACAGTTGTAGCTACAGCTGCCCTGGGGCAGACTGACAGAAGCGAGGCTGCCATATCGCGCCATCGGCCCCTCTGGCCATCACCAGTAGGCGGTAGGTGAAGTGTCTTGCCCAAGGACACAACGATCGAGACTGTCCGAGCCGGGGCTCGAACCAGCAACCTTCCAGTTACAAGACGAACTGCCAACACTTGAGCCACGATCGCCCCATTTTTACAGTTTTCTTTTTTGGGGTAGGTGGGTGGGGGTTGCCATGGAGACAGCAGAAACAAGCCGTAAACTCAGAATTAACATACTTTTTTTAACAGTTTTCTATTTTGTACATACAAAAGGCACAGAGCAACATCTATTCAGCATTCATCTGAAGCCTTTCTGAGCAGCAGTTCAGATACAAAAAGAACAAAACTCACGGTCAGAGCTGAAGTCATCTATCAGGATTATTTCTTGAATCAAAGATGGCGGACTTCGCATCAGGACACTGAGCGGGAAAAGAAAATAAGATAAGACTTGATCCCATGGCAGGGGAATTTGTGCTGTGATAGAAGAAGATTAGAGCAAGCACACAAGTTGGTGTCATTTCTCTTGTCTAATTGGGCCACTTGCGTCATTACCTTTTAATGGTGCGAAGAAGAGTAGAGCGCGCCTCGTTGTGAAAAGTGATGACGATACTTGTGGAGGGAAGGTCTGTGTCATAAGTCAGAGCTGCACACCTGCACGCAGGGGTGAGAAAGTCACTTGTGGTAACTCATACAAACCTGGACGTCTTGTATTCACACACAAACATGCTGGACACAGTTTCAGACACATGCGATTGGCCGAGGTGCCCCGCGGAGTCGTCTCTGCATTGTTGCTGTAGTGACATAGAAATATCCAGTTGCCCAGCAACATTCGCACAGATATCTGACCCTCAGTTTTAATCTGCTACCTGTTGCTGGGCGCATTGAGCCTAGGTTATAAGGTATGAAATTCAAATATCACACACCACAACGAAACAGGAAAATAAAGGCAACAATATACATTCACTAAGGAGTCATTATTACAAGATTAACAATCACTGCACGATTGCAGCGTTTGTTTAATTAGTAAGTCGTACGGGTATGTTCACATATGAGACGTGCTGCCATTTGATATAATTACATATGAGACTTTGATGCAATTTTGTAATGAAAAATAAATCAACAGCAGCTTATAATAGGAACAGAAAATTAAACTGGGACTATTATAGCATGCAGAACCATTATCAGAAATAAAATGAAACATTTTTATAAAAATAGTTTGGATGTTCTCTTTATAGAAACAAATGTTACAATCCTCGTGAAAACCCTCTGAGGAAAAAACAGTTTGCACCAATGACTTTAGAAAACATTCATTGGTTTGTGCAGTGATGTACTGTAAAAGCTGTTACAATGTATCATCAAGTCTTATTACCTTCGTTTAGCATGCTGTCAATGTATAGAAATTTAAAACGAGGGCTAAAATACTGAAGCAACCCATGAGAGTGGTCAGAGACTCACTGGAATATCCATATGTCATATTCAAATATTTAAATTTGGAAGTGTGAAGATTTTCTATTCCACTTATGTTGTGGTTCGCAGTGTTTGTGGGGCAAGAGCAGCACTTGGGTTTTATTTAGCACTTGGCCATCATGATCAAGACTCCTGTAGTGATTATTCTCAAAGGAAATTCTCTGGCCAGTGATTATTTTTAGTGTTTGTTTCTGTTATTTAAACGTTGAATACAGCAGAATTTCTGAAATCACAAGAAGTACGGAGGGCAGAGACAAAAGCTTGATTTTTTTTCATAGTTAAAATAGACGCTTTGAGTGAATTTCTCCACTTTAGTAGGATTTTACATGATTTCACAGGTCAAAGCCTCTTAGGCCGGCCGTCCCTTTCAAACAAAGGTTTAAACAGTAGGTGGGTAAAGACTGTCTGCTCACATACAAACCAAGAACCTGTTCAACATAAGAAGTGCATTGTTAAAGATATGTATCTAAAATACTGAAAAAATATTTTAAATAATAAGCTAATTGTTGATAAATAAACAGCTGGCAGTATTATACTGTACAGCTCATACTGTTTAGAGGTTATATTTTCTCCACCTACACTCTAAACAGCAGTTTCATCCAGTGAAACTAGCTTTCACAAGTTTACTGTAATTTAACAGGAGAACCACTTGTTTAATTATATATTATATAATTATATATATGCATGTATAATAACCTTTTACCTGCTTTCAGCCGAGCTCGCACTTTGTTTATTGCCTATTGTCCTCTTCTGTTTATGACTCACTTGTGTTGTTTCCTGCAATTTTATGCTTCAGTGTAACAGTGAACAGAACGCGGCTTTAAAAAGGAGCAACCTGCTCTGCATAAATAAAGGTTGAATAAAAAAATAACTTTCAGTTGGCAGCCATTCAGCTGCATTTTCCAGTTATAGAAGAAGCCCAACAATCACGGATAAGGGGATTTTAGAGCAATCTGGATAAAAAAACAAAACTCCAAAGAGGCAAAATATCTTTTGAGAAAAACTAAAGGTTTGTTTTACTTCAACTCAAATTGTATCTTTAAACATGACGCTGCAAACAAAGACTGGAGGAGACATTATGCACACTGAGAAAAAGGTTCCTTGGAGCCGCGAGTTAAAATGCAAACCTGTATGACCTGCTTTTGTAGCAGTGCTTGTAGTGACCACTCCACTTTAAAAAGAAATTCGAAATATTCTAAGTTACTGAGTGCACTAAAACCCAAGGCCTCTAAACTAAGCAAAGAAAATGTGTTGGAAGATTCATTCTTGATCTTTTGATCTTTAACACAGCAGAAGGCAAAAAGTTTCAACACAAGGTCCAATGTCTTCAGCAAAACATTAAATCTGATCTTTCTTTCTTTCCTACAAGATTAGTCTCCGATCCACTTGTGCAGGTCAGAGGAGGCAGACAGTACCTGGACTAACCCCGCTCACCTGTAGTGTCGAGTGTCTCGTATGGCTCGCTCGCTGCCCAGCCGGTCGCTCTCCTGCAGGTTGAAGGCATGGTCCTTGTACGGGTCGTCGCCCAGTTTCAGCTGCTTTGCTGCTAAGTAAGCCTTCTCATCGAAGCTGCCCAGCAGCTGGCCCTGCTGCTCGGCCCGAGGGGGCTGGGTCACCTGCACAAAATGATGAAAGCTGGATTCAAATACTAAGAAAAACAAGGATTATTGTGAATGACTTATACTCAAACTCCACTCGCTCAGTGCCTTTTATCAACAATCAGCACCTATAATTCCTTTGAAAGTGACACACAAAGGGAACTGTCTGTCTTAACAAACTCTACAAGACACCTGTCTGCCTTTGGGAATAATTTGGGATCCAGTATCCTCCTCAAGAGAGAGAAAGAGAAAAAACAACTCTGACATCTCTGAAGATTAAAAAAGCTTATCTGATATTTGTAAGCCCTTACACTCTGCTAACTAAACATCTCACATTCTTGTTTTTTTAAATGTGACTTTGTAATATCTGTTCAGGGACATCCCCCCAAAACCCTCTTGGCAATCTCTGGCATATTTCCTGCCATAATTATTAATGTGCAGCGTCCCTGCTAAATAAGGCAAAAAATAAATAAATTGCTTTAACTTTTAATCCAATGTGAAGAAAAGTACGAGCCAAGTGATTAAAATGTAAATGCTATTTTCTTATTCAGGTCATCGTGTCAGTGCTAACAGGGCAAAACGGGATGGGCACTCATCAAATCGGAATACATAGTCTATAAATCCTCAGTAATTAATGGATTTTCCCCGCAAGGAGCTTTAACACTCTCTGGCAGCCTGGGTGAGTGGGAGGTTAAAATAGCTGATGAATACATAAAGGGAGATGAGAGCAACGCTCATTAGAGATGCAACGGCAAAATGGACAGAGACAGAAAGGCAGCGGTTTTATACTGCGCCGCTTTATTAAAGGTCGGTGTAAGTAGGGAGATTTAGAGAAAGCTCCTGAAAAGGTTCAGGTAAGACTGACCTCATTTTCAGTCACCCCAGAGGAGCAGTATGACCCCGCAAGCCTCAAGGATTCATGCTCAAATATATCTGCGCTGCACAGCTAGAGAGAAAGCCAGCTGAAGGGCACACTTACTATAGCAGCGAGACCTCTAGTTTCAAGGCTGTAATGTATATTTTTCAACAGTGGACCAGGTGATGATGAAGCTCAAAATCTGACTTTTCAGTTTACCGCCTTTTAGCTCATTGTTTTGGTTTTTATTTGGTGGTTAATGGTGGGAATTCGAGGAGCAGCAGCCTTAAGCAAAGGCTCTCTGACAAATATTGCATCAGCAACATGAAACAAACTAAACAAATCGCATCCAGCAGGTGGAAATAGTCACGCTGACATTATTCAGAATCAATGCTAATGTCACTTAATGCCTGGTGGAGGAATCTGTGCATGTGGGATTAGATTGGGCCAGCTAGCAGCTAGTACATACATTAGCTCATGAACTTGAGCTCTTTAGACTTCTTGGGATTTCTTTAAAAACTACACTAATTTATTTTGACAAATGCATACAGTGGTGACAGCATATTTCTGATAGATCAGCACAAAATACGGGTTTATGTTATTGAAATAAAAGCAAAATGTAGCCTGAATTTGCAAAGTTTAGACATTAGAGCTTACATAATATATAAAATAGGTCTAAATTATAGTCTATAAGCTTACTCGTTATATTTTATATGATAGTCATTTTTTATCATTCAGAAAATTGCTGAGTTATGATGTTTTTTCTACGAAAGAAAAACAAAAATCAAAAATACGTAAAATACTAAGTCTCATTCTCTTGTATATACCAAATTGAAAGCTGTAAACATGAGCTGAGTACATAATTTAATGAAATCCACTTCAATCAGTTAATCATTAAAGTGATAACCAAGCTGTTTGGCCTCACTCTATGCATCAAGTACATTTCACTGATAAGGACATATAATCTTCTATCTTCTTTACATCTACTTGCTAATTAGATGTAGATAGATTTCTAATAAAATTACTCGTCTGTATGCAAAACAGGATTAATCCTAATCCTAATTTCAGAAGCCATTTACAGATGGCAATATTTGAGGAAAACACCAAACAAAGCCCGGCAGCTTTAGCTTTGAAACAGTAACAGCTTCAACAAATCTAATCTGTTTGGCTCGATCGATTGGCAAACCAGATTAACTGCAGCCAATTACAGAAAAATTAAATTTTAAATTTCTTTGGCTGTTATTGTAACATTTTCTAGCCCTGTAACCTGATGCTTGTTACACAGAGAGATACATGAGAATTTATTTAGCTATTATTTATTTTTACGTATTTGATTGATGTCGAGCAAATTGAAATCAATTTTTCCAGGATGACAAAAACCAAACACAAATCCAATAAAATACCCAACTGAATGACATTTAAACTGTAATTATATGTGTTTTTCATCTAATTTAATCAAGGTTGATTAAGTATACCAGATTTCTTTAGATGAAAATATAGAGGTGTGATAATTATGCTCATTCAGCAGATTCTGCTCAATTTACAATCATTTTAAACAAGAACAGTTCTGGCTTTTTAGAGCTAAGCTACTCTATGTAAAGCAGGCTCTTAAGGCCCAAACTGTTATTATTTGTGAATGTAAACAAGCTGTCCATTAGCAGTCTCTAAATCATCTCGGAGGGGACACAATCGGGGCTACGGGCCTATATTTATCACTGCTATTAATTTATCTTTTCAGGCTAGAGCCAAGCCTGAGATAACAGAGTCAGGCCATGGACTAGAAAATCTGCAAAACAAGTGGGATAGTTTAATAACTATATGTTACATGTGAAATTCATTATTATGTTAAGTTCTTCTACCATAACGTGATATTTTGACTGTTTTTTATCTTTGCGTTGTTCTGATTTCTTTCCAGAATCCCTCTGTAAATATCATCATGACTAAATATTAAAAGCTACAAAAAATGGTACAGAGGGGATATTAAGATATAAATAACAGAAGGCGCTTTGAGGCTTGGTCCACTGAATTAAACATGAGCTTAGTCTGGAAGATGAACACATGTCCGCTCTTTCAGGCTGAGTTAAAAGACTCAACAAGTCACATACAAGTGCAATCTGCCTGATTGCCCGGAGACGCAGCCCTGCTGTGGCTGTGGTAACAGATGAGTCCACAGAACATCTATGTAGGTGTTTATACTAATTTGAATATATTTTATTTCACCCCATGTGTGAAGCACTTTGTGTGTTTTTAAAAGTGCTACGTAAATGAAATTATTATTATTACTGTCAAGCAGCTATCTTAATTAGTTTTCATCATCAGCAAAACTGGTTCTTTTCTCTAAAGAGTATTTTTGGTCATTTAAAAAAACAGACGTGCACATTTGGTATACGTTTGGAGACTGACGTCTAACAGGGATTTATTTAAAATGAAAAGACACAATGCCAAGGGAAGGTAGTTTCAAGTCGAGCAAGACAGATACGTCCATAAACACTCTGTGAACAACAGCAATGAGCCACCTACATATTAGGCCTAGATCCTGCTCTGCAACTTTACATGGTCTGCCTCCTTTAGTAATAATACCACTTACAGTTGATCTTGGAATATCTAGGAGAAAGAAATTTCACAGTCTGACTTATTATAACAGTGGTTTTGTATGACAGCACCACACACACAGCTCTTTAGAACGACCCAGTCTTTCACAAATGTTTGTAAAGGCTACGTGCTTAAATTTATACGCCTGTGGCAATGGGACTGAACACAGACTAGTTCAAAGACTAAGAGGTGTGGCCCAACACTTTCATCCATATAGCTAATGTGTATTGATATACAAATTTTCTTTTCAGAGAAAGATGGGTGGGTAAATTTAGAAATTATATCCCAGTGTAGGTGTCGGCTCATCAAAGATTCTATAAGAACACATGAATTTGGAATAATTATAGAGCTGTTTCTGCTTTAGTCATTTCATCTTATTTGGGTTAAGTCAGTTAGGAAAAAAATATGCTCTGCATTTCTTTAGGACATACCAGGATCAAACAGGCTTTATACTACAGGCAATCAAATTTAAACAAACCACGCACACTTTGCAGATTAGATGGGTTTTGGAGTTAAAACTCTTGATAAATAAGAAAAAAGGAGGTTTTTTAAAAAAACATTTGCTTGGAATGCTGCTTATTTTTGCAATGTTTATCCGGGTTTTAAAAGCTTTTGTGTTTGGGTAGTGGAAGTTGCCAAACTACAAAGCATTAGTTGAGCTTTGTACTCTCACAAAGTCTTCGAGTTATGTATGCATCACTGTAATGGAATATGTAGTTAATCCTAGCTCAGACGAGATTGTTAACAGCACAGTTCTCTCATGAAGTGTATGTCAGAAATAATGTTTGACAAAAAAAAAAAGTCTGGGCACCCAGACCAGCAGTCTGAGCCGGTTCCAGGTACTGACAACTTCTTATTATCAAATCATACATTAATAATGTTAGTAACCAAAAAAATAAAATAGTAGGGGGGAAACGTGTTGCAAGAAAAATGACAAAGTAATTGGCTGATGTGGCTCTGCGATGACATGATATGAGGGGAGCTGTGCAGGTCGGCGAGGCTGTCAGTTACTGTGAACGCTAAAATCAAATTAGACGATGAAAAATGCTCATGCACTTGGTTACTGTAGCAAAACAAAAGCAATACTGGGAAACTGGAGGCTCAGTGGGAGACATATGGAGGAAAAAAGTGGAGACAGTGCCGACAGCTTTCAAAGATGATGTGTTAGTGATTCAAAAGCATTTAATGAACATTAGTGACAAAAAAGAGAAGCCTAAGAGGACGGAAGGAGGAGAGAATGACAAGAAAGAAGGATGGGAAGAAAGAAATTGTTAAGGAGGGAATACATGAAAAAGAAATAGATAGATGGTGGGGAAAAATAGATAACTAATGAAGAAGATAAAATAAAGATACAAAGGAAATAAGGAAAGAATGAAGAATGAGAGGAGAGATTGGGCAATAAAGGGAAAGACAAAGTGAAAAGAAAGGAAGGGAAAAATAAACAATTGGAAAGTCTGTAAGAAAGAAAGAAAGAAAGAAAGAAAGCCTTCCTCTGTACCAGCCTGCTCTTGTTGAACCGTGGGACCCTGCTGTGCCGAGCTGGCAGCCTGTGAGCTCCAGGTCAGATTACCAGGACAAACTACAGCTAGAAAATCTCAGTTTGGTGATAAAGGTGAACGACCCCGCTGAGCAAATCAAAGATTACAAACAGCAAAGGCTTCACTTTCAAAACTAAAGCATACAGACCAAAGAACAATCTGATTAGAAGTGAGGTCTGTTTATGGTTCAGCAGCAGTTTGCAGTTTATGGCATCAGCTTGTAAACTGTGACGGGGACATGATACACCTCGCTCTCTCCTCTGACTGCAGTCACACTGAGGGGTTTTTAAACTGATTCCATATTTGTTTGTGTGCATCCTCCGATCATCGCCATACTCTTGGCCAGTGTTCACACACTAATGCAAACCACAGCTTCCTCTCTTCTGCTCCAGAGGGCCTGCCTGCATAGATGCCACAACAACCCCACTGCTTGGTATTTGCCCCTGAATTAATAAATCCTGCGAACAACGCTTTAATAATTTGGCTGCTGCTGGAGCGAAACGCTTTGACATGTTGGCACACAACCCCAGCCACATCTGAGGCAATTTTATTGGTCTAGTAAATTGTGAAAGAGGCTCGAGTGTGCAGTATTTCCACATCAGTCCCTGTCTCCTTAAAACTGAACTGGATACACACACTTAAGTGATTTTTATATTTGCTTACTGGGTGGTAGTAGCATAGATATCTGAGGGAAAGTGCTTGGTTATGCCTTTGCCCTAAAAATATTCTATTAAGATTCACTTTTACTTTAAATTTTACACATAATCTCTTATTGTTTAAGCAAAAACCTTTCCACCTCCTGACAAGATTAAAAGGAGCTTTTAGTCATTTATATTGAGTCAATGACCTGTCAGTTATTCCCAGGATACCAGATTATTTTTCTGCACTGCTCTAAAAGCACAAGCTACAGGTCTTGTATCTCTTCACACTAAATGCAATAGAAAGCCTGCAGCCCGACTAGACTGGATATTCTAATCTGAGCTGGCATGTAGCCAGTTCCAGCTCTATACTGTTCAGATTGTGTCTGTAGGCTGTGTTGCAACCTGGTGGCTACTAAAAGTCAAGCCTGACGACCACCACACCTACAGTCTCGGTATTTTTCCTCCTTCCCCCAGACAACAGCAGGCGAATACAGACATGACCTGACTGAAACAGGCCCTCTAATGACAGAATGCCCGACCTGGGAGTCCGTGTTTTTCACCTCACATTTGCAATCCGGGAAAAGTCGCAGCATAATGTGGTTTACTAGGCGTTTGCGCACGACGCACGAGACTTACGGAAAGCCTCTTACGGGTACTTGAGGTTCCCTGGCGTCGGGTGTGCAGCTCAGAAAGGCGGGGAAACACAACAAAATAGGGCTGCACGGCAGGCTGTAGATTGCTCTGCAGGTTGCGTGCACCTGACGAGGTTGAAGTCGGCGCTCAAGCCTGCAGCCTACACGTCCAGTCAAACTGTGACACTTACAGCTGTGCAGCACCACCTCCACCTCCATCCTCATCATCCCTGGGTTCGCGCACACACATGCACATCAACATGCAGCACACACTCTCCTGCAGCTCGGCGCCTCCAGCAACAGCGCCGCTCTCATCCCCCCTTTCCTCTTTATCCCTCACAGCCGTGCTCACTCACTATCAGCGGGATGGTCCTGTCATCCCGGTGAATCTCCAGTCGACCGGGGATCACCTTCTGCCCGTGGCCCCTGCCGCGAGTCTGCGAAGCCGATGACGACGGCGACGACTGGGGCTTGTTGTCCTGCCACAGGTAATAAAACGTCCCTAAGATCCATGCAACGGTCAGAATCGCGATGGCGTTGGCCCGTATCCTTCGCATGGTGAGCCCATACGGAGGGCTCCGCAGCCTGGCAGGTTCAGGTCCGTGCGCCGTGGAAGGTACAGCCTCCCACGCCGGTGATGGGTCGAACCGCAGCGCAGACAGACAGCCTCTCTGTCTCTGCGCGTACAGCCGCTTCTACCGGAGCGATGCCTCTCTGCTGGGATTTGCGCACTGACAGAGCCACGGTCCTAGCGCCGAGTCATATCATCTCACCACTCTCAAACACTCGCGCGCGCTCACGCACGCTCACGCGTTATCCATCCGCTGGCTGTGATGAGGGGAGCGCGTCCAATCTACGATGAGCAGCTGACACGCAAGCTTGGGTGCAGATCATTGGGGGAAACAAAGGAAAGACTCAGATGAGAGATTTTCACTTCTGGCTCTTTCAAGCTTTAATTCGCGGTGATCTTTTTAGTTTTTACTCCCTTTGCGCGTCACTGAAGCAACGCTGGTTGGTTTTACCTACATGAACATCACCTCTTTCCCTTTAAACCCAAAAGCAGCTCCCCTTGTTTGTATAATAGCCAAAGCATTAAGGGTGTAGGGTAGCTAAGTCGACCTCCACCCAATGCTTCAGAACGGCATTTGGAACAGATTCGAGGAGCTGTCTCGTTGTACTTCGAGCTTCCGAAGGTAGTTTTCAGAGGCAAATATTTTACTTTTAGCCTTTAAAGTTGATTCGTTTAAATAACACGAGGCATTTTTGGAGGTTCAGCATCCTGAAGAAGAAAATCAGAGGTGAAATAGAAAATGTTGGGTTGTAACTAAATGTGTTTATGAGTCTTTATTACAATACAAAAATAATTAAATGCTCATCACATTCACAGAAATGTTTGGATGTCTTTTTCTTATCTGTTTATAGTATTATAAAACGAAGAAAAACAGCAAGTTTCGTTTTATAAAAAAACTACAAATGAGCAATTCATTTGCATTATTTAATTCATCTACCAATCAATAAACCGATTATTAAAGCTGGGGTAAGTTGGGTTTTAAGAGGAAAATCAATAATAACCTTTCAGCTGATTATAATTCAGCAGTCTGAGAGAGAACTGGGCTGCTTTACCTCAGTGGGCTTTCAGGCTTTTATGACAGGAGACTTTTGGAGACATTTTCAGGATAAAACAAAACTCTTATTAGAACAAAGTGGGGTTGAGCAATAGTTAAGCAGTGGGTTTTCATCTGGTCCCCTTTACTTGCTATTTTTCAGTAGATGTGAAGCACATGCAAATGACCATCTGGTGGGCATTGCTTAGAACAAAGATGGGAGAGCTGTAGGAAAAGCCGCAGTTGTGTTTTTGTCTTTTTTCCACATCTCCGTCTTCACATCACTTTGCATCACTTCAGTTCAATCCAGGTTTATTTATACAGGGCCAATTCCCAACAACAGTCGCCTGAAAGTGCTTTATACTATAAAGACCCTACTGTATTTGAGGAAAATCCCTGCACTTAAACAATCCTCTGTGAGCCAACACTTTGCGACGACGGGAAGGAAAAAAAATCTCTTTTAACAGGAGGCACGCTGCTATATAAACACAGCGACTGAAAAGTGCTCAGTGTGTCATATGACATCCTGCAGCAGCCTGAACCTATGACATCATAATTAACTGATTGTTCAGGGTCACTTAATCCTGGTTTAAGCTTTATCAAAAAGGAAAGTTTTGAGTCCAATCTTAAACATATCTCTATTTAGCTGTCTATGTGTGATTGCACTGTCTCTTATGGGTCCAACACTCATGACAAATGGCAACTTATTGATCAAGCATGGTGTCCAACCATGCAGATAATTAAGTTTTGTCCCTGCAATTTATAATGGAGGTCAGTGTAGTTTAATCTGTGGTGTGCAAAGCATGGAAAAAAACTTCATCTTCTTCTATTCCAGCAACAGTGGTTCTCTTATTTCTTAATTTGCTAATGTAATTGGATTAGTTTCTTATGCACAGAGATATGAATCAAAACTGAAATGAAATGCTGGACAAATAAAACCAGAACTGAACCAGCTACACATAATGAGAAAAAATTCATTCACTTAAATATATTGACCCTTTTAATTTCTTCAGTACAACATCTGCTTCATCCTGAATCTAAATAAAACCTGCTGCAACATTTTTCCTCATTGCACAGGTAGGCTCATTAGTCTACCTATGCATTTTAAATAACACTTCTAAATTTGGAGCCTCTAGCTCTCACCGAGTAAATTAAGCAATGCAGCTAAACCGATCACGAAGACAAAGGAAGACTTTGTAGCAGCATGAATATTTAACTCTTGATTTGCACAGATGACCTTTGCAACTATGACATATTCCGTGTGCGAATAAATCAGAGGCGTAAGAAAAAGTCAGAATACATTAGCCTGAGAGGACCCCTCTCCAAAATCCGTAACAACCTTTAAACGGCCTCAGACACCAGCGAAGAAATCAGAGCAGCGCAATAACGCCCCAGAGGCATAACAGAGCTGAGGAGGCTGAAATTTCTCATCTTATTCCCTCTCTGCTACAAGAAACAGAAAAAAAACAGCCCACAATATGAGCTCATCCAGCCCCACCTAACAGAAAATGCTATGCGTGCGACGTCCTCACAAAGCTAGGCCCACCGCTACAACATTGGGAATCAGGAATGCCGAGTTTTCCTTGACAGAAGAAGATAAAGAAATGTGATCCAGCAACGGTGGAGGGAAGGCAACGAGGAGCCAAATGAAATCAATAAATGGAACACAAACCCGTCTGCAGCTGTGCACTGTTATGTTTTTAATTGGTGATGCATTCAAGCAATTATTTTGTGATGAAGCACGCTCAGAAATGCCAACAGGCTTACTTTTCTCTGTTATTTCCGGTGTTTAATAGAACCACTTTCTAATGAGTTTATAACTCCTGTGGCTTTAAATTTGTAAAAAGCTAATTACATGCTTTTTGCATCAGTTATAAGCGTGGGTGAGAGCTTGTAAAAAAAAAAAAAAAAAAAAGAACTCCCTTTACCACTATGGTGTATGGTCATTTCACGAGGAACACAGACAGTTGGTTGCACTGATCGCCAATTAACATAAGGTATCTTTGGACCGTGGGTGGATGCCAGAATACCAGGGCAGCCACAGGGAAAGCTTGCCAACACCAAGCAGAAAGGCCTCAGTCGGGAGGTGGAATCTAACCCAGAACTTCTTTCCTGTGAGGCTGAATCAAATTATTAAGTATTTATCAATAGATCATCATATACAAATGCACAATCATTAAACAGAAAGGATAAATGCTAAACAAAGGATTTACAACCTGGCAACCCAAACCTGGTTGTTATTGAAGAGAAAGCATGCAAGGTCAAATTAAAGTTGACGTATCATAACAAAATAACAGCAGGTCACTGAGTAATCCCATAAAGCTACTTTTGGCTGCTCCCTTATTCACAAGGGGTCACCACAGTGGGCAGCTCCGCATGTCTGGTTTTCACGCCGGATGCCCTTCCTGATGCAACCCCGAAGGGATTTGTGTCTCTTCCAGGATCACCCCGGGGATCTTTTGGTTGTAAACATGCCAACCACTACACTACGAAGCCAGTTACAGCATAAATTCAGAAACAAAAAAGAGCATGGATTCGACCTGTGCATTGATTTTTCAATATTTATTGAGTGAGTAAAAGACTGGCAGCAGCCTCAACCAGTAGCCATCATAGGCCCCTTATTTTCTTCCAAGTGTCTTTTTCATTATTTATTCCCTTTCTTCCATCCCTTTACTGAGAGACCCATCAGGCAGCGAGTTCTGCCCTGCATCCAGGCTGAGTATATAGAAAGGGAAGGTCACAGGGGTCAGAGCCACATCTGGCTCAAGGCTGGGAGATATTTGTCTTCATTCGTACAGACAGGGCTGCGCCTCTCGCGGCTCTGCTGTCACAGTTATCTTTGGGAAAGACAGTGACACCCCAAAGCAGGGAGGGAAAAGTCTACACATTGAGACAAGGAGAGGATAAAAGAAGATAAACACACACAGCAGCCATGGTGAGGTGTTGGTACTGCCAGCTTAGCTGGGAACACCGCACACTCTAACGTCTCATGGAATTTTCTTCTTACATGGGGCCTGGCAATCAAGCTCTTAACAGGCCTTTTAAAGGTGCAGAGAGGGAACCCTGGTTGCATGGGGGGCTGACAGCAGAGTAAACCTACTGCTAAAGTCAATATTGTCTCTCCTGAGATGTGTGGAAAGACAAAGCTCCACATTCCCACAACAGCTGTGGAAAAAAAAGAAGTGAAATGTACTGGGTGAGGAGCAGGTCCTAAAAGTTGACATCTAATGAGTCACGACTGATCAAGAATCAAGCCTGCAAGGACTCTGCTGTTTCCTAAAATCTCTACTAGCCGGAAGGTTTCCATACCTATTATGACCTCTGACCTCTTTGTCCTTGAGGAGGTTTAACAGAGTATTGCATGATGGGTGTCACACAAAACATATTTTGCATCACACTTTGCAGTGTGCTCTGTATGTGTGTTTATTGCAAACACAGCCACAGACTGTCACCAGCACTTTTAGTTCCGGTGAGAATCACTGTCGGCATTTCACACAACTTTGCCAGACCCCCCCCCCCCCCCCCACCCCAAAAAAAAAAAAAAAAAAAAAAACCAAGAAAAAAAAACCAAGCCTCTATGGAATTCCTCTATAATAATAGTGGAAACTCAGCCCACTCAACTGCCTCTCGGCTGTATCCGGTGATCATCGGGCTCTAAGAAATACAAGTTTAATCTTGCGTGTGTGTGTCTGTGCTTGTGTATATATTATGCAAATACAAAGTGTCAGAACACAAAGACAAAGCAGGAATTTATGCGAGCATCTGTCCTGATGCATATGGAGCAGGGTTTCAGCTTCTGGTGCTTCACCGAAGGCCAGAGGCAACTTTACCGAGTCTGCTCTGTATAACTGGAGTATTTTTACATCAGGCCATGTAAAATGCATCTTTTAAGCATAACTCAGGGTGGCAGGTCTTGTTTAGCACTTTCACCTCAGACCAAGAGGGTGACTGGTTTGCTCCTGATGGCCTGGTGGAGCTTCTTGTGTGGATATTGTTGACTCTTGGTTCTCTGGTTTCCTCTCCAAGTCCAAAGACATATATGTTAAGTTACTCTGTGACTCTAAATTGTCTATAGTGAGCGTAAAGTAACTGGCAAACTGTCTAGGGTGCACCTTACCTCTCACCCTATGACAGCTGGGATAGCTCCAGCACCCTTACAAGCATGGAAATGTTAAGCAATTGAAAAAAATAGATGGGTAGTATAAGAAGCACTCATTTTAGGCTTTAGAGGGGTATCTCAAACTGAAAGATTGCAGACTTCACTGTGCATTCAGCAGTCTTCAAACATCCATAGAAACTTCCGAGACCTCTGAGCGCACATCTAATAATTAAATGACAAAAGTTTCTGGCTTTACAAGGTAATGGTTCCAGGATTATACATGTCTCAGTGACAGTAGTTTTACAGCAAGACTCAGCTGAGAAATGAACTAATTTGTTTTATTGCTGAGAAAGGAGAAAGTCACAGTTTCCCTTCTCTTGTATATGAAGCTCGAGCCATGAGTGTGAAGCGTAGTTTGGCATAAAGTCTGCAACGCCAGAGAAAGAACAAGCCCAGCTCTATTCAAGGACAAAGGTAAGGTTAATTGTTTAACAAATCACACCTTGGTTTACACATTTGTCTGATATTAAAAGATCCCCGATTTGAGATACGGAGAAGACACTCTTATGAGTTATGTCAGGAAGGGTGGTGTGGTGACCCTTTGTGAATAAGCGAGCAGCTGAAAGGAGCTTTTAGGTTGCAGCATCCACCTTATAGTTCCTCTAAAGCTCACTGATAATAAGATTTTGCGTTTGGCTGGTTAATATTTAGAAAAACTGCTCAAAAATATAGCACAGCTTGGCTAGCTGTTTTCCACTCTTTAGTCTTTGTGCTAAGCTGATTGCACAGCCCCAAGTTTGAGATTGAAAGCTTGTTCTCGACTGAAAGTTAAAAAGAAGATCAATGAATTTCAAGTCTCAAGTCTGAGCAGTTAATTAAAAGTCCATCTGCTATAAAGAGCTTCATCTTCCAAACGGTTCTTCTCTCAAGGCCTTTCAGGCGCTCCAGTTTTGTTTAACTCTTAGGTTTTCAGTTCAGTTCCATTCAGTTTAATTTCTATAGCACCAAGTCACAACAGCAGTCACCTCACTGTGCTTTATACTGTAAGGTAAAGACCCTGAAATAATACAGAGAAAATCCCAACAATCAAATGACCCTCTCTGAGCAAGCACTTGGAAAAAGTGGGAAGGTAAACCTCCCATTTTACAGGAAGAAGCCTCCAGCAGAAGAGGTACCATTCTACTTTTAACTATTCTGTTAACCACAAGTAAGGTAGCAGTCTGAGAGCAAAGTGCTCTACTGGGGTGAAATGACTTCTTCAAGATATGATGCTGCTTGATTATTCAAGACCTTATTTGCAAGGAGAAAGACTTTTGACACTGATTCTGGATTTAACCTGGAGCCAATGAAGAGAAGCCAGTATGGGAGAAACATGCTCTCTCTTTTTAGTCTTAGGTCCAGCAGGATAGCTACATTGAGAGCTAAGTGGACAGTGTTGCATTTACTCAACATTTATATTAATGTTGAGTAATAATAAGAATCCAGTATGGGAAAAGATAATTAAAATCAGTTTAGTTCAGTGATGAAGAGAAAACCTTTGATTTTTGAGTTTGAGGAAACCCAGCAGTCTGACTTAAAGCCTACAGACCTCAAGATAGACTGTATATATCCCAGCAAATCAAACCCAAAAACCTAAAGCACCCAACTCAGAGTTTCTTTCCTTATGATGGAGTCCCTCTGCTACCAACTATCCTTACAACACTTTTCTTAATCAGCCATTCGATGAGAGCATATGCAGCTACTTTCCAAGCAGTGACGTCTGATGGAACAAAGCATCATTTGTGTTACTTTAATGCAAGTCACATCAGACGGGTGGAGCTCCAGGATACGGAGATTTGTGAGCAGGAAAGTACACTGACCTGATGTGCAGACATTGTTAGACTGTGTTACTTAAAGGTTATGTGAGCTACACCCCAACTAAACACATATTTGAAACACAATAAAGCTACGATCATATCGTTCACCGCTCAACTCCTGCTGTAGCTTAGCAGCCAGTCCATGGTGCTTTGAGCCAGCAGAGCACTTCTACAACCACCAAAATGTAAGTGTCAGTATTTTGTCGGCAGGGTGGGTGCATTTGGGATTCACCGAAGAAGAGAAAAAAGAAAAAGAAGAAAAAACGCCTGTACAAAATTTAATAGCAATTAAGTTACTGACATATTTAAATCTGAGACAAGCCTGTGCACCACGGTCCTAAAATCACTCGTCATATCTACACATTCAAGTCTTCCAAAAGAACCAAGGAGGTATTTTCTCTGTGCCAGCTGTGAAGAAAGTAAAGCAGATGTGGACTGGTTTAAACTGGGCACACAGCTTCCAACTGGAACATCTTTTCCATTCCCACGCTGCTGCAGCATTCCAAGACATGACACCATCCCAGCGCTGGTGTTATAAGCGCTCTTCATTTTTACAGTAGATTATTAGGGGCAAACGGGACATTACGGTGCTGCTGGATGCAGCAGACACACTTTTAAAAAAAGACAGAGCTACATTTTGGAGATTACTGAATTATTCAGTGCTTCTCTCAGCCTCACAGACACTGCTGTTTTCAAAGTCGCTGGGGACCTTCGTACTATGATGTCGGAGCTCTCCATATGCTCCAGTGATGCTTCTATCAGCCAAACATATTCTGCTGGTTTGGGCCCTGTTCTCAAGCTGGATCCTGTCTCCCTGCCCAGACGAGGAAGTCATCAGGATCCATCCAAGGCCCCGATGTAGAAAGCAGTTGGCAGACTTCACTGTTAGCGTGTGAGACTTACGGCGTTGCTGAGCAGTCGGGCTGTTGTGATTCTGTTACTCCAGCTGGCTTGGCTCAGTTTAGGAAGTCCATTAGCAGGACAAGTTACAGTGTGAGTATTCTCCGGTGCCCCGGCTCTGAGGATAATGGGCTTATCTGGGAAAGGACTTCCAGATGAGATGTGGATGGCTGACTGTTCGCAAACAGATAAGGAGAGGAGCTACTTTTCTTTATTTGTGAAAGCGGGAAGAGGAAGTGCTGTAAATTAAAAAACAACAACAACAACAACTAATAACTGATGAGCTCATTATCCAGTCTGCATGTTACCTGTATATCTATATTTATGACAGAAGATTTTTCTTAAATTGGTTTGTAACTAATGGAAATGTCAGAATTAAAAAAGTAAAGGTGAACAGTTAAAACTGCTACTGAGTTAACAAATTGAATAGTCAAATATTTTAAGAAAAATCTGAATTTTGCTTATAAAATTACACACTGTTGCTCCAGAACATCATTATTTCCTGAAGCTGATCTCTTGGATTGAGATGTGGTGACTGTGGAGGCCATTTGTATACTGTGTACTCATTGTCATGTTCAAGAAACCAGTTTGAGATGATTTGAACTGTGTGACATGGTGTGTTATCCTGCTGGAAGCAGCCGTCAGCCTACACTGTGGCCACACTGTGGACAATGCTTAGTTGGCACTAAGAAGCCCCAAGTGTGCCAAAAACATACAGCATACACACTATTCCAAAACCAGCAGCCTAAACTGTTGATACAAGGCTGGATGGATCCACGCTTTCATGTTGTTTATGCCAGATTCTGACAACCATCTGAATACTTCAGCAGAAACTGACAATTAGTTTATTCTACCCTGTATTGTCCGTTTTGGTGAATCCGTGAGGATGGCAGCTTCAATTTCCTGTTCATAGGTGACAAGTGTAGGACCTGGTATGGTCTTCTGTTGCTGTAGCCAATCTGGTTTATTCATATTGTAGATTCAGAGATGCTCTTCTGCAGTCTCCTCTGACCTCTGATTTTCACTCAGAAAACTGCAGTTCACTGAATATTTTTCAGACCATTCTCTGTGAACCCTAAAAGTGACTGTGTGGAAAAATCCCATTAGACAGGAAGTTTCTAAAATATTTAAACCAGCTTGTCTGACAATAACCGCCAATTAAAGTTTGAATTTCAGCAGGTTATCCTTATCAGCAATGCATGTCTAAATGCACTTTATTCAGTAGTGGTGTTAGCCACAAGAATTCTGAATTATGTAGAGTAAAAATGTAGATGTTAAACATAAAAAGTAAAAAAATTCAATCATAAATCCATTTTTGCTGGTAAGTTATCAGTAGCTGTAGCCCACACATTTACACATAATTTATACTTAAGAGTCTGATGACATTTTCCACAGTGACAATACTGTTTTGGCTTCCTACTAAATCCAAGCACTAAAAAGATTCATCACCTGCATAATGAATATGTGCAGTGTAGGTGTTGAGAGTTGCTGTCACACAGGCACAAACATGAGTGGAAATGCATGTTTATTACTGATTATAGCCAAACAGACAGACTGCACCGACCTGCTGGGTTGCTCTTCAGAAACAAATAACTTCAATGAGAAATATGTCATCTACCCTCTTAGTCTTTATACAGTATACACTCAGTGGTAACAATAATTTCCACAAAACAATACTTAAAAAACAAAAATGTGAAACAGTCTTAGCAGAGAATGTGTGCAAACCTCTAAAAGCAGAAGAAGAGGAGATATTTCAAGGAAGAAGGGATGTAGAAAATGCTACAAATTACAAGAAAGATCTTTTTTTTTTCTTCCAGTCATCCAGATATCCAAACAATAGCGTCACTGACAACACGGACCAAGAAAAAAAATAAATCCCAAAACAAAACAAAACATACATTCATTGCTTTAACTTTATTCATAATAAACTGGGGGAGCATTGCTTTCGTTAAATACCTCCCAGGTGAACAGTAATTTGTCATTTGAAGATACTATTGCAATGAAAAAGCAAAGATCCGAGTTAACATGAACAAACAGGACAAAGTTACAACACTTTTAATCTGCCTCAGAGCAAACCGGGCAACAGCCTTATACGTAAAAGAAAAAGTTACAGTGGCTAAAGCTGAGACTCATGGTCACAGCAAAGGGCATAAATCAGTAATATTTACATCAGTTATTCCATTAGTCTTCAAAGCAGCAAAGAAAGCCTTTAATAAACCCAAATATATTAAATTTCATGTATGACAAAGGAAAAAAACCCAAATAAACAAACACTGTTTTGTAAAGTTTCTTTAGAAAAAAAATATTATTAACATAGTTGGAGAGACATTTATGTCACTGAACCAACTAAATAAACCACAACATCAAAGCTACACATCACATGTTATTGATCATCTTCCATGGCAACGGCACACCCTGACAGAAACAGTTTCCCTCTTCAGGAAAAAAAAACAACTTTGGAAGAGCACATGGCATAGACCTAGCTCCCAAATTCCCAAAGATCCCAGTCAGATTGAGCAGGAAGATCCATGGAGGCTGCGCCCTGTAACCCACAGGACGCACTGCAATCACGCCCTGATGGGTCACAGCGGCACGAGGGAGGCCTAGACCGTATAAGGCAGGTGGCTTCAATGCGGTGGCTCATAGGTGAAGCAAACCAGGGGAGAAACTGAGTGAGTGCTCCTCAAGCATTGCAAAGTTTAAATTAAAAAAAATTATTCCACGACAAAGAACACGACAAACGAGACATTAAAACAGTGGAGAGTGAATTTAGAGCGATAATATTTAAACTGTAAAAAACAAACAAAGAAAATATGTTAGCTGCAACAGATGATTAAATAAAACACAAAAAACACAAATGTGCTGTAAAGCTGTTTTAGTAAGTACCATCACTTGCAATGACAAGTCATGAGAGACAATCTTCAGAGTCGCAGAAGGCATTCACCAGTACTCCTGCAGAGTCTATATGGCATATGAAGCAGTGTTTGAGGCCGATGCAGCGCAACAGGAGGGCAGGGAGACTGTGTAAACCAGGCTTGTAATCATCTCCTGGTGAGTGCATGCACAACGTCTGTTGTTACAGTTGTCAATAGTGTCCGTTTTCCTCAGAGGGAATGTGTACCGTAGAGCCGCGAATCCCTTCTAGAGTTACAGCGACACATGCTTTTCAAATGTCAACGTCTACCTCACTCCCTCTCTCTCCCCGCCTGCTGAACGACCCTGGGCATTCCTACTGCTACTTCATGCACAGAGAGAGAAAGTCAACTTTGGCTCCCGTTCTGCTCTGTGGTTTGAGCATGACAACGGGAGGTCAACTCAGGTTAAAAAGAATCTGCAAGCAAAATCCTCTGACGTGCTTTGGACAAAAGCGTCCCATTCTAAGCACTTCCAACTACCACGTGTATTTCTAGTTCACAGATGTCCAAGGAGTCGAAGAAAGGAGGGCAATTTATTATTTCTACTGTGGAGATGTTACTGTTCAGCGGGGCAAATGTTGCGGTCTTTGCAGCAGAAGTAATGCACCACCACGCCATTGGGATACCTGGCAAATGCACTGAAAGAGAAAATAAACAGATGTGTGAATGCTTTCCTACTGATTGTTACAAGCACATAAACAAGCATTAAATGAAAGCTGAAGGAGTAAACTATGTGTATGTGGGATTAACAGCAGCTTGTCTCATAAGAAAATGCAACTAAATTAATAAACGTGTATATAAGAATACATAACCCCACATCAGTGAGAGTTAATGTGTCTATAGAGCAAACAAATCATCCCACTTTTCAGTTTTAAGATTCAAATATTTGTCATATACTCAAATTTTCAGCAAAAGAATGGAGAAGAAAACCCAAAATCAATCAAACAAAGATAAAATTTGAAAACCAAGTAAATATAAAACAACAGCATGCTAAATCTTAAAAGGACAGTCCTACCTATTTCCTATTTTCTTCTTGCAGACTCTGCAGATCTTCTCTTCTGTAATAACGCATTTAACCTGCTGGTGGAAAATCCGCTCCTCTTGCACCTGAAATCAAATGACAGGAACACAGATATTAAATCGTCTTTCTCCAGCACAGTCACTCGATTATAAAGGTACAAAACCTCCATCTGGAACGCTCTGTCGTCCACCATTTCAGCACAAATATATAGCATGACGGATGGAGGAGTGTGGACTCTCCTGCTTTGAAGAAATAACGCACAAGAAATCAAATTGTGGACATGATTTGAAGTGACGATTTCTGCCAGTGTCACTACAGCTCCTGTTTATTTAACACTCTGGATTGGAGACCACTTCAGCTCAACCTGTCAGATGTGGACCTCATGATTAATTCTCAAATAGCTCTGGAGATGACAGACGAGCATATGAAATGTAAATATTAAAAAATATATATGTAGCACAGATTTATGCTGTTCATTTGAGATATCAGTTTAATTACTCACGCAATCATCCTAGTACTTTTTTTGTATCGCAAGGAGACAAAAATGTGTTAAAGAAATATATACATTAGGAAAAGTAAACAAATATGTTGCATTGCATTTGCACTCACTGCCCACAGTTTCCATTACTACAGCAATATTGAACGGTTGAACCAGGCCAGCATTTAAGGGCATCAAATTGACATCTGGACATATGTGTGCAAGCTGTTTAGTGTGAAGCTAATTAGCTTGCAAACTGATGTCAGCTGTGACCCTTTAAGCTCATCTTTTGTAGCAGGCATTGTTTCACTGCTAATGCGACAATCTGCCCTGCCACTGAGAGAAAGCGCACAGATATGGTTTTAAATTAATTTTTGTTATGTTTAATGTGGAAATAAGCTGTTTGGGTCTGCTAATCAAGCAAAACTACTGTTGATTATAATAACAGTAATTCTTTTTGATTTGCAGAGATCTGACAACATCATAATTTTAGTTTGACTCTGATTAAAAGGAAACAATTTTTAAAAAATTGATTTTTTTCCTTATTTAACTTTGCGGTGTCTTTTTAAAAACTGGCCACCAACAGAAGATAAACGTTATGCAAATGTGGCTCATCTAGTTAACTGCAGACATGCAACCCATGGCCAGTCTACTGCTACTGAAATGAATCCTACTTTCATAAGGTGATTTTCTAATAAAGCACAGCAAACACAATAAAAGCAATAAAACGAAATGCAATATTATAACTACTCTAAGAAATGGAGAATGACGTAAGAGTTAACGAGAAAAATCTAACTGGAAAACACATTTGAGAAGTTAGAAAAATGTCCTTTTTAGCCATTAACTGTTGCAAACTTTGACTGTCCACTGTGTTATTGATATTACAATTTATTTAAAAAATTCTTTAACTAATTTCTAGATATTCTGAGAGATCTGGGAACAAAAAAAAGTAGGAAAACAATCTAATTAAAGATGGGGGTAATGCAGGAGCACTGTACCAGGTCAAAATATTAACTTTCAGTTTTAGTGGGGGTAGAAGGGGGGGGCTTCATTTCAGGTGAAGTAAGCTCACTGAACATTCCTGTTTGTGTCACTGGCCTTGTGGTGTCCCGGTAACTTCTTTATTTCTTAATAATTCTTAATAAGCCATTGAAGGAAAACAAACATCTGTTTCTCATAACAGCGCTAATAAATTTCATATTTAAAATATTTTCTCCCAAGTGAACTGTACCCCTTTAAAACATCAGCTGTCTATCCTTCAACATGAGGACCGAAAAACTCTCAGACATGCACACCTCTGCTTCGCTCAGGCGTTGTTGAACATGTCTGGACTCTTCCTCAGAGCACGATCTGATATTGTCGTGTTGGTGTTGTTCCCAGATCATCATACTAAGTGTTGTTCCAAGATCAACATTGCAAGTGACCAATCAGAATGTTGTGACGTCATACTTTTGCGACTTCGGGAAAAACCGCCGTAAAACAAAAAACTGTACTTAAGCTGCGAGAAACCGCCTCTGTCTGCCGATCAACGGACCCTAACCCTTTAATAAACGGTAAGCAGAATTAATATTGTCCTTGCAACATTGGCATTTCATAAATGCAGGGATGGCTTGGCGTGCAAAAGAATAACGTCACAACAATGATTGGTCACTTGCAATGTTAAACCTGGAACAACATTTTCATGATGATCTGGGAACAACACCAACACGACGATATCAGATCGTGCCTTTCTCAGATGTCAGCCTAAAGTAAAAAATCTTTTAAGGAAGAGGGAAGAGGCCTAAATTCCTTGCTAGCATATATCAAGTATTAAAATTCAGAAGTCATTATGTGAACCCGCTCTCCAGGACTCACCCTCAGGAATTCGGCTTGCAGCAGACTTTTCAGCACCTGGTTGCAGCGCTTCATCTGAGCCTTCTCCTCCAGGACGCTTTCCAGGAAAACCCGGATCTCACGGATCTGAGTGTTTGCTGGGAGCAAATTGATGGCCTGAGTAAAGAAAAGATAAACAAAACACCAGCTTGGTAAACACTACTGACCACACCTTGCTATTTAAAAAGGTTTCAAAGGCATAAGGGACCTCTGTGGAATACTAAACGGCAAACACAGACTTTAAAAGTATATATTTTATAAACAGCAGTGCTGGTAATTTTCATGTTGTGGGGCAACAAATTTCAAAAGCAGTAATGATAGTGACGTGTAATAGTCATTTTCAAATCCATTAGACTTTTTATTACATACTTGTTCATCATTTCAAAGTCATAACGGCAAATCAAATCACCTCTCTGGGAAAAACTAATTTGCTGTCCCACTTTGTGTTACATGATATCCTCCAAACTTCTAACTGCATCTTCCTCTCCTTCACAACAACTAAATTACATCTCCTGCGTGCTTTTACGTGACCGTTTAGAAAAACTAAACACAATCAAGCTCTAGTTTTTTTCCTGTCCTCCTGCTTCATATAATCTAATAAAATTACTACAAATTACCTCGTTAAACCCAAACAACTAGCATAGAGCACAGAGCATAGAGCACAGAGCACAGAGCGAGCATTTTCTTCTGAAAAACAGAGCTGGATTTAGATTCAACTGTATTTTTTTTATTAAACAGAGACATGCAATAACAGACTGTGCAATAACCTTAAATAATACGCACATTTTGAAACACAGCAAAGTCTTTACGCTAATCAATTACCCTTCAATGATGCCACTAGCACTTACATGTTTTATGTTTAAAGTGTTTCTATAGATCTTTCTGCCTTGTGTATCGTAAGGTGGTCAACTGCACTGATGTCTCACTGAGGGGAAGACCAAGCTCCTAGAAACTGGCTGTGGTTCTTCTGGACCTCAATTTTGCAATTGACATCTGCTTTCCTGAATCCAAGATTGAAGATGCACATGATTTCCTACATGAAGTCAAAAGTGCTGCCCAGGGAACCGGTGTCCACCTTGAAATCTCAAACTAATATCAATGCACCGGCCGACTGCTTTATTCTACTCACCAAGGACAGATCTACCATCAAATGCGGGAGCATCTTGCCAAGATGTGGAAGGCTCTGAGTAAAAGTTAGCCAGACTTAAAGTGTTTAAGTCGTGTGTTGATGTGATCCTGCTCAGTGAGTCTCTACAGTTGCCCTTGAACAAACTGCTGAGCAAGAAATTGGATCAAAACCAAAACTGCATGCTTCGTGCCACCGTTAATATTTCCTGGAAGAGCCACATCGCCAAGGCCGTATCTATAGGACCATTCATTCATTGAGTAGAATTATCTTGCTGATTTCTTATTCACTAAAACTGTTCATTTTCATTTTGTTGGAGTACAATGAAACCTATTTTAAATAGCTAGCATGTGAGTGAAAAAATAAAAAAGTGACATTAAAAAAAACAAAAAAAAACAACACATCAGATGTTTTGCATAAAGTTTTCTGTCATCTTGTCACGGCAAGGCAGACTCTGGGAGAAAATCCATGGGAAATGAAAGCAGGGTGCCAGTAAAGCCGATGAGTTTGTGCAGCACAGAAAGATGGGATGAAGCACTCTGCACTGATCAGCAGTGCCTTTCTCAAAGAGTCACATGTTCATTAAGTCACAAACAGAACAGAGGCTGTTGGAGCGCATTTTACAACAAGAACATAACCCAGAACAGACAAACATTCTTGATTTATGTGTTTAAACTTTAACAGAGACAAAGAGGTCTCTGAAAAGCCACGCCTGCTCTCCTTCATGCTAAGACATTAAGAGTTTTTTTGTGTAACTGTTAGCTGGATTGTTCAGAAAAAACAAAAACTAGAGCTGCAGTCAAAAAAATGTTTTGACTGAAGTCATATCAAACCACTATCAGTCTTAATAAAGTACAAATCTTTTTTAAAAAATTGCTATTCACAGCAGAAATAACTATAATAGAGCTTACCAGTAACCCAGGCATGGGCAGTCACAAGTCAGTGCACTTGTAGGTCTGGTTAAACAGAAAAGGTTGCACGGATGCTCGAGGGTATCCAGCATAAAATCTTTGGAAGTATGTTCTACCCCTACCCCTATGATTACCCCTATGAGAAGAACCACAACTCAAATATCTATAGTATCATCTTCCTAGTCATGTAAGATATTTTTTGGCAAGATTTGAGAGGTTTTATAAAAGGTATTGCAACACAAAGTAGGTACTCTCGGCTGCTCCTTTATTTCCCATGGGGGCTCACCACAGCGGATAGATCCATGTTTGACTTGACACAGATTTTACACTTCATGCCCTTTCTGATGCATTTATCTAGGCTTGGAACTGGAACTATGAGTACACTAGCTTGTGAACCCCCGATGCTGGATTAGTGTCTCCTAGGACTGAAAAAAAGGATCTTTCACATGTAAGGTGAATACATTACCCACACCAGCTTATAGGTCTTCTGAATTAAGATTAGACCAAGGTGACAAAGACTAAGTGTTAAGTTGTTAAGTTTTTAGTATTCAGTTTACATTTTTGATGTTCTAATGCCTTCATTTCAGTTACCTAAACCTAAATTACCCTTAGTTTTATTTTCAACAATAATGACCTTAACTGTGTCACCCAATTTGACATAATCAATTAGGGTGGGTGAATTTAAAGGTGTGGAAACTTTAACAGGTAATCTTTTTCCCCCTCTGGCCAAAAATAAAACTGATTAACTCAAGAATACAGCTATTGATGTAGCACTCTTCTACACCATCAACAGTCAAACCAATGCAAATTTGGCTGGATGAGAGTTTATGAACCAAATCAGTTGACACGGCGACTACGGGGGGTGTTAAAAAAAGAAAAAAGACTTTATAAAGTAGTCTTCAAGAGATATTTTCTTCACAGCATTTGGAGGGAGTGAGTGGGGGATTGTGAAATGATATTTTGACAAGCAAAATGGGTTACGAGCCACTTTTCAGTGTAACATCTTTTATTTAATTAACTTCTTGCTATTTTGGTTTTGGGTGCAGGTCTTTTAACAAGTTACACAAAGTAAGTTTTAGAAACTTCACCACAGATGCCTCTCAGGGGAGACCAGCACTCTGTTGGACATGTTTTTCTGCTTTGCTGAATCCTTCTGTCAAAAGGCAGCAGCTTGATTACCCCCAGCAGTGCGAGCGGCTTTCATTTTGTGCTATAAACAAACTAAATCTTTAAAGAATCTGCATTTTGCTCAGTGGCTGCTTTCTTTCTTTTTTTTAAAATAAATGTCAGAGTATTAATTTTGTGTAAGTCACTGAGTGCATGTCACTGTTAAAGCTGTTTTTTTTCCTAATTTTAATCCAGCCTAAACAGGCCGACTCTGTCCTGGATTGAGTTAGAAAATACTTTAATTGATTGAGTGAGATGTTTGAGGGTTTATGAGTTACTGTTAAGCAAAGTGGAGTTATTTTATGTCAGGGGACTCATAAAATTCAAACTCAATTACCGTCAGTCACTAACTGGCCTCACTAGACACTAACAGAGCCTGATCTGACTTGATGCTGTTAAACATTCCATACTATACAAAGAAATAACAGAATCGCTAGCAGAGACTAGGCAGCAGTGAGTCACTCTGGTGAGAAATACCCTGCTTATGCAATCACTGTGTACCTTGGTGGTGTTGAGCTTGCTGTGGTGCAGCTCCAGGACCTGCAGGGCTGCCTGGAGGTTGGCCTGAGGCTCAGAAAGCTCCATCTTAATTGGCCCCAGGCAGTGGACGTCAGGAGGTGACAGGTACATTCGCAGCAGAGAAAGATAAACCTACAGAGCAGAAATACAGCTGTTAATAACGTGCTTAATTGACAAACTAGCACCTCAAGTTATGGCCAAAAACCTGTCTCGTGAGGTTTGACTACTAACGCTTAAAGCACCTCATCCTCGAGTCCAAGTGAACATTTCTGCCAAGCATACATAAATTTAAAGAGGCATTCAAGAGAACAGAACAGGCAGACAAACAGGCCAACAACATGCTGTCATGTCAGCTGTCATTTCTAGTTAAGTGAGGAAGAAATCTTTTTTTTTTAAATTTTTTGTAAAGCTGGCAATGCTCCTTGCAGCATAAATAATTCATTATAGTTGTATAGCATGTTCTGTGAACACAAATGTGCTTATCAGAAGGCAGCAAAGCATACAAACTGAAAAATGTGGTCATAAAATAATAAACATAACTTTAATAAAATCCAGGAGGACACAACAAACTCAACAACCTAGAATTACACTGAAAACTACTTACATCTTTATTTCCTTCCACTGAACTGTTGTAATGTCCGTGACAGTATCTGCAAAGAGCACACAGAAAAGCATTAGCAAATACATGATAATATAAAATTGCTCTTTTTAGTGCTATGATGTTGACTGATTGGACAAACACAGCACTGCAGGTAATTACACTGGCTCTGCCTTGCAGAAAATGCTGTTAAATATAGAGCTACTTTCAGCTGCTCCCTTATTCACAAGGCGTCACCCTTCAGGCAGCGGCCCATATTTGATTTGGCAAGTTTTTAAACAACGAATGCCCTTTCTCATGCAACCCCGAAGGGGTTTGTGCCTCCTCTCGGGATCAGGCCAGAACCCTTCACTTGTTGGGCCAAATATGTAAACCACTACTCATAGTCAGGGCCCTAACTATATGATAAAGCATATAGTTGGGGCTGGATCAGTGAGGGTTTCTTTTTCACTCACTATGTGTTTAGACACCACTTTTCATGTAATCATTAGTTATTAATAATCTGACTCTCTTCCTCTTTTGTTCTTTGTGGTGGCAGATGCCCGCCCATTCCCAAACCTGGTTCTGCCAGAGGTTTCTTCCTGTTAAAAGTGAGTTTTTACTTCCCACTGTCCCCAAGTGCTTGCTCACAGGGGGTTATTTGATTATTGGGGTTTCTCTGTCTTATTGTGGGGTCTTTACCTTGTGATGTAAAGTGCCTCACAGTGACTATTGTTGAGATTAGGCGCTATATAAACAAAACTGAATTACACTATGGAATCCAAAATGCATGTAAATATGACTTCAGGAAATGACCTAAGTTCGTGACTGAGTCAGGAAATACTTTGACAGTTTAACATCAGCCATATTAGCTGTTGATTGGTGTTACTTTTCAGTTGTGCAGGAATACTCACTCTTCAGCCATGTGGGTGTCTTTCAAGATGTGTACATAGATGAAGAGCGCTTGCTCATGTTTACCCATACGACCCAGAAGCAGAGCCCGTTCCTCCAGCAAGCCTTGAACATGGAAACAAAAGTCAAGGATCATGGCACAGTTAAACTCACGTCTTTATTTGTATTTCCCAGGCAAACAGTAGATAAAACCTGTCATCTCAGTGTAAGCAACATCCTACCATCAAAGGGGAAGTCACTGATGAGTCTGGCAGGCTCATAGCATGTAGAAATATCCAGGAAAGTCAACAGCTTGTTCCTGAACTCTCCTAGTTCACCATTCTCTTTCCCTGCAGGAACAGCTGAAGCGCCTACAATAACAGAGGATTTTATTACAGAGATGTTCAGATAATAGGTGAGTCTGTGGATAAAAAAAAAGAAGCTATTTCCGTTTTTAAGAATGGGTGTTGCTCTTCATATTTGTCTACAGTGGTTATTGCCATTTTGGGGGGTTTTAGATCACTTGTGATGTAGAAGTAGTAATATGAGGGTTTGTCTTACTGTTCTTTGACAAATTATAACTATATTAATCAAATAAATAAATAACTGAATTATTAAATTCCAGAAAAGGTAAATATCAAGATGATTTATCATATGCCCAAAGTAAAAATATATTTAACCACATATATTCCCAGCCTTGTACCCAATGATCACAATAAGCCTAGAGAAACTCTTTAATATTGAGGGCTGTGTGTGCTTGCATTCCAGTTTATCATGAAATGCAGCAATAGCTGGCCCAAGGATCGGGTTTTTCTTATTTCATTAGCTGTTTTTAAGTTTTATGGGGGTTTGGTTTTTGTTTTTAAACAGAGTGCACATTAACGAGCATTCTTGCTTGGAGGCGCATTAAAAGGTGTTTCAAGAGTAAGAGATGGATGGACCTGATAATCAGTTCTGACACAGACTTTATTTGCAACAGCGGTGAGAGAATACTCTCTGCAAGAAGAGCCAGAGTGAATCCATACGCAGTGCGGTAATGAAATCAAATGAAAATTCTAAAATACAATTAAAAATTAAAGTCTTTTTGAAGTTGAGTTCACTTTTAAAGGGCAGGTTTGCTAGAAAGCCTTCAAAGCTCCAAGGTCACATCACCCTGCTACTCTGATGCTACAATTACACTCCTCCACATTTCTCCACAGCAAAAGGAGGTTATTGTGTATGTTAACTAATAATTTATCAATGTGATATGTGCCCAACAACGCAACTTATTTTCATAGTCTAACAGGAAAAAAAAGGCTAACTGTAAAACTTTTTCATGCCCAGACACTCAGTGTACTCAGGTTTATTCTTGCTCATACCTTTAGGCAGCAACTTGAGGTACTCCTTCATGAGGACTTGAACCCTTCCCAGGTAGAGCTGGATTAGCACATTGTGAAACTCGGGACCCTGCTCTTCCCACACGTAAATGATGTGCTCTAAATATGGGATGGCGAGCTCCTTAAAACCATCCTTTAGAAACTGCAGCACCTTGTCTCTGGGCAACGACTCCACTTCTGTCAGGTCTTCTGTAAAGATCTGAGCAGGAAGACAGGTTTTTACTCCAGTGGGTAATAAAAAGGAAGTCGTGGCAATGCATGTAAATGTTGTACCCACCTTCAGGCCATCTTCAGGACACGTCTTCAGCACCCAGGGAGAAAACTCAAAGATTATACCCAGATTCTCTGCTCCTGTGTGCACAGAGGTCTTAAGATGGCTAAGTGGGCTTAACTTACAACTCGAATCATTAGGTTTTAATCAGCCTGTAAACATTTCCGACCTCAGGGAATAATTAATTATAAGAAAATTAACATATTGTTTGACTGGACTCCAATGCAATAACATGAATACATTTATACAACTGAACAAGTTCAATACTGCACAAAACAACAAATGAGTTTTACTGTTGTGTCCTGGATTTAGAATTTTGTTGCGAACGGAAAATAATAATAATAATAATACTAATGATAACTGAATAAAACAGTTTTGGACTTTTTAAAATAAATAAATATTTTAAATAATTAAACACAGCTAATTGAAGCAAATGAAACTGTCCCAGTGAAGCTGGAAGAGATCACAGTTTCAGAGGGTTGTTGTTGAGTTTAAAATAACATTTACAATAAACAAAAACACAATCAAATGCCAAATGATATTCTGAAAGCACAGTTGAAACACAGACTACTGAAAGAATTTTAATCATTTCATTATAAAGACTCATTCTAGTCATTACCTTATTCACCAGGAATTCAAAAAGTACTACAGCAATTTTAGCTGTTGAACACCCAGTAAGCAAACAGTATATAGATGTAAAGTTTCATAGCAAAACAAACGAAATAAGAAAAATAATATAATTTTTTTAAACGCTCCCATGTAATTAAACTCAGACACGCAAATCACTGCAGATCAGTTATATCCAACATCCATAATCAATCAACATGAATGTTTTCTCTGAGAATTTTCCAAAATCCCATCAACAAATTTAACAGGCTTGAGCCAGCTGTTGATCCTTACCCAGTCTTTGGAGGTACTGCACTGTTCGCTCATGGCCCTTAAGTGGAGAGTTGGCCTTGGTGGATTGGTCGAGCAGCACCTGCAGAGCTGCGAGAGTGTAAACAGGTTTGAAAAAAAAAGTAACGAGAGGTGAATAACAGAGGAACTAGAACAAAAGTGAAGTCTGCCTGAGTGAAAGTAGCAAGATGTGGTCTGCTCTGCTCTGCATTACATAAGTCCTCCACCAACAGAAATTGGTCGAGGCATATGCAAAGTGTTAATCTGTGTTTTGGAACAGCTGGTTTGAATTGGCAGACGCAGAGAGAGGCAGACTTGAGCAGCATGACATCACAAGCCCAAACTGCAGCAGGCCAATTAAAACCAAATGCACTTTCTGCGAGAACAGCCACAGAGTACCAGCAGAAACAAAGAGCGTTAAGGCAGCTCTGATTCACAAGGATGACCAGTCGACCTCATGCAGGAAACCTCCTCTGAGATAATCTGTGCAACCGCAGCTACGAGTTTATAACTTAAACATACTGAAATGGTTACGCTCACAATGGCTTTTGTGTTTGGGAGGTAATGACAAGACCGCTGACAAAAGCAGAGCAGATCTGTGATCAAATGAGCTGCCACTTATATAGCGAACTCCGAATACAACATCCAAAGCTGGAAACAGATGTCTCAATGCATTTTATTATTATGCATTCAGTTGCCATGCTGAGTTCTGCAACAGATAAACCACACTGACAAATCACTTTAACTGTGATGGCAGTCATTATTCAGCTGATTGACATATCTGTTCTCTGCAGCTCATCAATTCAAAAGATATTTCACAGCGTCACTTATATTTTAAACAAGTGCATATGCATCATGGCAAAAGAGACAAAAAGAAAATTAACGTGCATGTATTAAACACCGACAGTAATTTGAATTCTCTCAAAGATGGACTTCAACCAGCTAAAGGCAAACACTTAAGGTTAGGTGTACAACAAGCCATTGTTCAAGCTTTGTTTCTTGATTGTAAAATTTGGAAAATAAGGGGGGAAAAAAACCCAAAAGCCATCCTCTCTTATTCCCAGTTTTAAAAAGAGAAAGTCAACCAACAAGTCGACAAGCTTGAGAGAGAAATGACTTGACTTTGAACTCTCACTTGAACCCAACAGCGTGATACCTGCCAGTTTTCCAGAGGAGTCGAACACAGCTGAAGGTGTATAAATCTTATCCATTTCACTTGAATTATTATGATCTAAATCACACTTAATCAAATGGAATTCAAGTTGTTATTCCAAAGAAACTTCTCCTTGCAAATCCACTTGAAAGGATCCATGCTTTATATTCTGTTTGTAAGACTGATCACTTTCAGTGTGTGAAAAGAAAAAATGTTTTAAATATTTTACCTTACATCAATAATGAATACAGCAATCTCATTTATCATTATCAGAAGAAGATGACAAACAAGTACCCTAATAATACAAAGCCCATCTAACATGGAAAATTTATGAGATTTTAGGATTTAAAAGTCAGCAGCTTGACAATTACCTTTCTGGTGCAGGCCCTTCTTTTCATAGAGAATAATGAGCTCACTGTACTTGTGAGCCTTCTTCAGGACATACTCGCTCTCCTCGATGTGGCAATGATTGTTCTCCAGACGAAGGAGGGGGGACACAAGGGCCACGTTTGTCTGGATGAGGTGAGGATAAAAAGCAGATCACCGTTTCTGTTGCTATTTATTATTTAAGCAATCTGGCACGTATTCCCGGCATCTCAAACACGCGCTCATATTAAACTAGCTGCAGAGGACTTTAAGGCAAATTCAGACAGTTAAGCTGCTAATGCTAAGCCCAAGCAGTAAGCAGAGAAACTTGCTTACATACATCTTATCCCACATTCCAACGCAAGTTACCATTTCTCCATAGATGAGGACTGAAACTAAGTTTGCATAATAAATTCAAAGTTTTGTTTGGTTTCCCAGGTACCTACTTCACTCAGTCAACACCGGACCCACAGTGCTGCTGTCACGCCTCAATGAGTCAAACTAACACTGCTTTGAACTGTGATCCAGTTTGTCTTAAGTTGCTTTAAACCTGCCCATTAACTGTTTAACACACTCCCCTATGGCTACATATCAAGTTGCCTAATGTTGCTGCCAGTTTCTACAAGTGAGAAACAGGAAGTGAATCACATGCACTCACGGTCATTGTCATTCATAGTAGAGCCATCATTCTTTGTCAGTTTCTGGAAAGCACTGAGTATTTTATGTTGCTCAAAAGAATTCAATGATGAGTTTTGGGACTGTAAGCATGTTTGTGATTTCTTATAGAGGACTTTATGTTTTATTATGCTTTGCCTGCGTTGTATTCCATCAGATGTGCAGCTATATTGTGCTTGTGAAAGAACGCCTGTATTTGTTTGCATCATTTTGTGACACTACATAGCCCTGGTCATGTCTAATGCATCATCTTTACAACATAGGTTTATAGTCTGTTTGCTGTTGTTTATATGGTGAAACATAAGTGAGTGTCTGGAAAATTGTTGATTAATTTCATTCACATTTACATTTTTAAAACATCTTAATAAAGAAGATGATACACCTGCCACTTGTTGAAGAGTTTTGTCTGCTTATCTGACTAAACCAGTTACCAATTTTACTTTTGAGATCACTTCCTTTTACTGTAAATGGATGGTGAAAGCTGCCAAGTTTGTCAGAGCTGATATAACTTGTATCGCAAGGTATAAACATTCGGAGTAGGCTTGCTGACAATAGCAAGCTATTCTTTAAACTTAAACTACAGTCTGAGGCGTGAGGGCCCAGGGACCCCAGCTTTGTGTGCGCGGGCTTTATCTCAAAAGTCTTAATTATGTCTTACGTGAAGGTAACATTTCAGCAAGGTGGTATCGATGATCTGCAGGAGTTTTTTGCGGCTCTTGATGGTAGGCGTGCCCTCCATGAGAGGAGATGTCGTAGAAGGGTCAGAGTCATTCAGCTGTTTCACAAGGTGGCTCCGTTTCTTTGAGGACAGAAAAATAAAAATAAAAATCAGGGTTTGTTTAAAAGAAAAAGTGACCAAACCTCCTTAAAGCAAAAATCTTATCGAACTTCTATGAAATTTTCCACTTTTCTCTGACACACAAACACACACCTACCTGTGTGAGGTAATCAATAAGAGCGAGATGCGCCTTTTCCAGCTCTGCCCCAGACAGAGCAGGCAGAGGGTTGGGGTAGTGCAGTTGTTTCCGGTAATCACCTGGGAGCAAGTCTGGATAAAGTCCAATCACGTGTGTAGGATCTGCCGAGCAAAGGAGGATAACTGTTAAAACTTTTACCTTCTTCTAGATTGATTAAAGGAAACTATATTTTGAGTAACATGTTTATAACACAGTGTTGTGAAAACTGAAATCTTAAGCCCATTAGAGCAAGAATCACATGATAATAAACTCTCATACAGGCACAAGTAATAACATGCAGTGATCATATGTATAAACTTCTTCCATCAATATGCACAGTAAGCAACAGGAGCAAAAAAGAACATACTGGGAAAATTCAGATGCCTTCATCCGAGTGGACAAAATATTTTCAAGACGTCTCAGCTATAGGCGCATATTGCTGAGCTGTTTGTCAGAAAACAAAAGGAAAGGTGTCCCTGCAGATTGACAGAAGTCCTACCTGTGCCGAGTTTGGCAAAAACCTGCATGGAGTCATCAAATCTCTTCTGGCAAAACAGATTGAAGGCATATAAATTCTGGATGTGATGTATCTGCTGCTTCTTATCACCATCCGAGTCATCCTTCATCTTCTGGCAGGAAAAAAAAGAAAGTCAACGAATTCATCACGCTACAGTAAAAAGTCCCAGATAAGTCTCTGGATAGCCAGATTGCTAAATAAGGTAACCATAAACTCCAAAGTTGAAAGCATTTTTACCGTTTCGGCTTGCTGCTCCTAATCAAGATAAGTGATTTTAATGTCCCATGCTTCGAGCTAAAGCACAAATTGAATCCTCAGGAATGTAATAATGGGCTTTAATAGTAATGCGAGTGGTTTTGCTGCTCACCGCCAGCTGAAGAGCAAGCTCAAACTGTTTGTCCTGTAGAAGCTGCCGGATCTGAGTGGCTATTGACACGGGCACCAGGCGCCACACAAAGTGGTTGCTGGCAACATACACGATATTTGGCCTGTAAAAGATAAGATAAGAGGAGAAAACAAGATTAGAGACAAAAGCCTGAAGCAAAAGTGTTTTTCTTTCAAAGGATGGACCACCATTATCGGCATCATTATCATGGGAAATGGAAACCAGGAGAACCGATGAAAGCGAGGATGTTAGTTAAATGATGTTATACAAGGCAGCCAGTGTGAAAGCATCAGGAAAGGCCAGCATTCATGATCAAACCTACCAAAAGTGCCTAAATATCACTGCAGTCTTTTACACAATACTGCACCAGTAAATATTTTCTGTTTCTGTTTCCAGAAAGAGCCTCTTCACAAGAAGATCTTTTGCCTTATAATGAAACATTTTGTTGACTTTGTTGTTTAGTATACCCAAATAAAATACATCATAACAGAAGAACTGTCAGGCTTAAAAGCGTGGATGACACTACACTTGAAAGGTTAAAACACAACATAGCAATTAGCTAGTGTACGATTGCATGGAAATACACAACTCAGTGTTTCCACTCCATTCTCCAGATTTTTACACTGCAAAAAACATAAATCCAAGGTGTGACAATGCAACAGATTGTGATGTAAATGATCAGACTTCCACGCAAAAGTAAACTTCAGAGGTCAGCCTGCCTCACCCTGCTGAGGTGATGAAGCGTGGTCTCTGCAGCTCCACGCTCTGCACCAGCAGCCTTGGCTCAAAGGTCCGTATCTCCACATACCGAGGAAGAACTGCTATGATGTAGGGAGGCTGGTGCTCTGGGAACATTAAAAGAATAACATAAATAAATATTCAGATCAACCAAAATGTTACCAATCTTTGGCAAGATAGCATTATTTATAGCATTTTGCTTGTAGTATGACCAAATCGTGTCTGGCGACACCTGTAAACTCATAATAAGAAAGCAGTAGTTACCATGATGTTTAAAGGCATATAGAGGGAATATCTGATAAAAGGTGAAAAGACCTTCACACAAGATTTATAATATATCTATATTGAAAGCAGGGGGCCACATTTGTGATGAGATTTCTGGTCCTCAGGGCTATACAGGAAGGAATCTAACCAGACTGCAATCAAGTCAAGCCTGTGGTTGGATATGGGATGAAAGACACTCACAGCAAAAAGCCCAGGCCTTCTCTTCTGGTTGAGCATTTAGGACACTCTGTTAGAAATATTCTAAACGGACCATCCCTCAGCCTCTATTGCTGCTTGCCAACGCCACTATCATGACTAATTCAAAATGAGGAAATTGCAAACTGCATGAAACCACTGCTTGGAGGTTTCATTTCCCCTTCATAATGTTTCTTTCCACGTGCCAGTGAGCACAGAAAAAAAAGGCCCTTCAAAACAATGCACAAGCTTATCTGCATCTCTTCTGTCACAAAGTTCCTCAGACCTACGGTGTCTTAGTCACAGGATAAAAAAAGCTGATCTAAGACTGAGTTTTGTGTTCTGACAAGTGGAAAACAGCATCACAGCTCAGACAGCGAGGGAGGACGGGAAGAATGGGGACAAGGAAAGACAGACAGCAGCTGGATAAGAACAATGGCAGTATTTAGACAACAGGTCTGACTGATCTGTAAACTGCTGAACAAACCAGCCCTGTCACTGTGGCAACAAGAGAATAGACTATTACTATTTACATCATCATCATCATCATTATTATCATTATTATCATTATTATTATCATACACTTCTTTACCAGGCTCATTTATAAAAAATATATATATGGACATTCTGAAAACTTCACACAGATGCTGCCATTACCAAGTTCATTAATTAAGCTCTCCATTATTAAGACAGGAACTGAAAGACTTACCTAAAATGTAACAACTAGGAAAGAGAGTATTCTCAGATTATGGTCACACTTTTGCTAAAAGAATTCTACAAGAATGTATTTATATAGCACCTATCACAACAATAGTCACCTGAAATCACTTTACAGCATTAAGTAGGGACCCTAGAGTAGTAGAAAGAAGACCCTATAGGGATTCAGTGACAGCAGAAAGAAAAAACTCCCCTTTAACAGGAAGAAATCTCCTACCAGCAGTACCCGCCTCAGGGAGTGGACTGGGTGGGTGAGGGGGAAAGATAAAAGAAAAAGGATAGGGATACAAGACAAAAAACACAGACTGTAGGAGCAAGAAGACAAAAATCTAATGACGTGCAGCAGTGGTATATAAACACCTGGGGAGTGAAAAGAGGTGAGAGAACAAGCCTCAGTGTAGAACAGCATTACTAATGGATGCTTCAGGGTCAACTGATCCAGCGCCAACTATAATCTTTCATGCCACATATATTTTTAAAGCCAACTGTTTTGTAGAATTTATGAGCAAAACAAAAAAGCTATGTCACCTCGAGAAATTAAACTGTTTAGTGCTGTGGTTTCTTTATTTGGTCTGCTGAGGTTTTTTCCTTTCTTGCCTGTGAAGCTCTGGGATTTTGGGAGGAGAGTTTGTTTTCTACAAATTTGAATGCTAACATTAACAATGTCCTCGAAGAAAACAATCGATGCTCTCCCTCAGGAATTCATACACTTAAGGAAACAACAGTTATTGAAATGCATGAGTTTAGTTTCTGTAAATCGCTGGATTTTTCTGAGATTTTATTGTATATAATCTGTGAAATGAAAGTGCCCAAGAGGAAAAGAAAAAAAAAAAAAAAAAGGTGAACATAGTTGTTTTTCACTTGGGTAAAACAACTGCCAGGGTTACACATTTTGGCAAAACATCTTTGTATAATATCTAAAAGATGAACCCACACAGAGAATTGAGGGAGGATTTTTGGCTCTTGTTTGCAGATAGCTTTGTGCCCTTTTAACTTTCCTGTCAGTTTGTATTGATATCAAGAACAAATACACTCTAACAAAAACATTATGAGTCAGAAATAGATAAATAAAGACTTGGATTGGGCTTGAGGTGGTGGTGTGTGGGTTTTCCTCTCCTTCTTTCCCTTTTAACATGCTTGGATACATGACAGCAAATTTTTAATATATTTTCTTTTCACAAGCTGATTGATTACATTAGACATAAAGCTTAAAATACAAGGACAGCGTATCAGCTGTTGTGTCTTTTTCTTACCCATTGCTATAGGGATATCTGTCCAGTTCAGGGCACACTTCTGGGTGCACACTCCCTCTTCATTAAGCACCACAGTTAGGTCATCCTGCCCAACAGCCACCTTCCCATCTGCCAGTGGAGCAACCAGAGGTTCTAATTGTTTCCCAGTGGGGAAGAGCTCTTTTATGGAGCCACGGCCATCCATCTAGTTGACAGCAAATGCAGTTTGAATGAGTCTGTGAGATTCGGAATAAAGTAATAATATCCTAGCAGTGTGTGAAACTGTTATAAAGTGCTTTACATAGACAATAAAACACTATTAGGGAGAGACATCTATATTATTAACAGCCTTTCTGGATGTAGCTGATAAAACAAAAGAGAGAAGCATAAAGGAAAAAGTCTTAAAATAAACACAAAGTCAAGCCATTAAAAAGAAGACAGGAACTCATTATATAACTGTCTGCTTCTAGAAAGTGGTGTAAAAACATCACCTTCAGGTATTAATTTAACTGCTACTTAGCAAACCGGGCATAGAGATGAAAAGGGAAGATGTGAAGTATGAGAAAGGTTTCTGTGGATATTTCTTTTCTTTTGACAAGGAGTGTTTCCACACTTAAAAAGACACATTATGGCTGGAAATATCATTTTAAGTTATAAGCACATACAAGTAAGTTGAAAAGTAAAGAAGCTGCTTGCACCCCTTTTCTGTAACACATACCCGAATGAGGTAATAGTCTCTCTTGAAACCAACACATATGGAGTTTTCACACCAAGCCATTGACTTTGGAATATCTGGTGCAGCAAAGTCCCCCTGACAGACGAAACGAAAACATTAAAATGGCTAAATGTGTCAAAGCGCTGGAAAATTCTGTTAAACTTGAATCACACTATAATGAGTCACATCTCCAGTATACATTACCTGCAGCTCATGGAACTCTCTGTCCTTCCAGTAATACAGCTGGAGTTTCTTTTTCACTGCAACACACATTCTCAGCTGTTCCTCCCCTGAGCTGGTTTGCTGAGGACAAAAGGAGGCAAAATATACAATTGGTGAGAGGAAATGTGAGGCAAAATATATGTCCAGCACAGATGAACAAACAAGACAAAATATTGCAGCTACTGTATAAAAAACTAAGAAAATGTTCAGGGTTTTTACATATTTAGCACAATTAAATACAAATTGTGTTTTTGGCTACGTTTACACTTCAGGTCTTGATTCTCAATTCCGATTTTTTGATCAAATCCGATTTTTTGATCAAATCCGATTTTTTGTCTGCTTGTTCACACTACAAATAAAAACGTGACAGCAAACGCGCTCTAGTGTGAACCCTCAAAGCGGCCCGCATGCGCAAAAGAAGACGTCACACACAACGCGCTCTGTTTAGACCCAGAACAAACAGTATTGTTTGACTGATGGCCTTAATATAAAGACTTGTTTCGGACTTTACGTTTCCCAATTTTGCTTTAAGTTATAAAGTTATTTTATTATTTACATATGGCCTAATAATTATCCTTATTGCTGTTTTAGAGAGGAGCGGTGCTTCAAAGGATAGTTGCAGATTTCTGTTAGAATCTGCAGATTGTACAGTACAAATAAAATGTTCACGTTTCTCCAACGTTGTCTTCCCAACAGTTTCACTAACATCTACACTGAATAGCCAGGAAGCGTTCACGTTGTCTTCTCGCAAACAGCAGTCGCTTTCTAAAACATCAGATATGTATCGGATTCAGTACCACATACGAAAGTGACCCAGATCGGATTTGAAAATATCGGATTAGTGCCGTTCACACTGTCATACCATAATCAGATATGGATAGCATAGGGTCAAAAAAGTCGGATTTGATGCGCTTTCTCCTGCAGTGTGAACGTAGCCTACGTCACTCCTCCATATGTATGATACTTTACTGTTTTCAAGACACCCACTGTTGTCTTAAATCAGATGACAGACACAGAGTTGAACTAAGCCATCACATTGCTTTTTATTTCTATTGTTAAGTGTTGAAAGAGAAATTGAAAATGGCATGTTAGTAAGCAGCACCATGGTAAACCTCAGATTTACTTCCTGTATTGAAGCCGTCTGATGAAGGACAATGAAATCCAGAGGATTATAATTACCTAGGTCTTAGATTTGCTTCTCTAAAGTTTGTGAGTTGTGTGAAAACACATTCGAAAGGCTACTAAAAACAGTCAGAAGTAAGATGAATGGTCTAGGCATGCTCAGTTTGATTTGGTTTTGCTTGTAAGCCATTATACTCAAATTTCCACGGCCAAAATAACTCCAAACTTAGAATTTAGTTCACTTTTTTCTTAAATGGTTCACAAACATGCTCCTGTATGTCTCGCAGTGTACACAACTGTTCAAGTGAAAACTGCTTTTGCTTTCATTTGTAATGGGAAGCAATGTATGCAAGAATATGACTGCAGAAACAATACCACTACTAGAAGGAGAACTGGATACCCGACTAAAAGAAACCACCAGCTCACATCAACAGAAACTTGTTTGACTGCAAGACCAAAAAAAGTTCAAGACTAGCTTCTAAGTCTTTATCCTGCTTTAGCCCCCTACATTTCCCTAGGAGACTGCTGCTCTATTGTACACATAGTTAAGACATCACACACAAAAAAACTTATAAAATATAATAAAAAGAGAAGAACTTAATCCTGTTTGAAGCTGGAAGCCCTGTCTACCTCTGTTATAGAATTATAGTCTGTGAGGGAAAATACTTTTGTTTTTTTTAAATTGCAATACCACAAGTCACCACTGGGGGATAATTGACAGCTGATTGGTCTTATCTATCCTCTCTTACCACATGCTGAGTTACACAAAACAGGGGTCTATTACTGACCTGCAAGTCACATGCAAACAGTGTGGCTCCTTTGGCTTTGGACACCACAGTAATCTGCTGGAAGGTCAGGAGGTCATGGACATGGATGTTGTTCTCTGTGGGGATGTTTAAATCGGTTTGTTTAGTTGTCACGTTAATGAAGAACTGATATTAGTTTGAAGCCTTTACAAGCCCAAGGTTCCCCCAATTTTTACTTTACATGGCATTTTAACTCTGTAAAAATGTATTGCTGAGAGAAACTTACCCAGGAGACTGACAAGAATTTTGTACTGTGAGACAACATAAAGCTGGAGAAAAAAAAAACCACAGTTAAAGAGATAAACACACATAAGCTGGTCAACAAACAGAGGTGAACAATTTTAATTAAGATCTAAATTTGCGGTTAAGCGACTTAACAAGTCAGATACCTGCTGAATCTTCTTTGAGAAGTTCTTGTTGGATTTTTCCAGTGTGACCTCAAACCGGTTGCCTCCTAAGATAAACAAGAAATGTGTTCATCAGAATTACTTACATTGGTATTTGAAGCGTGCAACAGAAAGGTAAACCGGCCTCCAAATGGATAACATCGTCTTTGGTCTCCTTACCTGCATCCTTCTTTATTCGGTACAAAAGGAGATGGCCTGGTTTTGTTCCTACAAGCAGCCAGTCCTCTGTAAGGAAGTCAGTACAAAAGATGCGGTCAGTTAATTTCAGACATAACGTTTTCACATAAGTCTGAGATGTTACCTGTGTTCAGTGGTGAAACAACTCATGATTTCTTGACAACTTAAAACTGCAGTTCGATAAACAGGGGTACTAGTTCAGTGTCACAAAATTAAAGAGTAGCCGTGTGACCAAAGTGTCAACAACTCACCCCAGGCTGCAAGGCAGTCAATTTGAAGAGGAAGTTTTTCCAGAATAGGTACAGGCTCATATGCGTCGTGCATCTTGAAGCGACGCTGCTAATTCAATCTCACACACCCCTCTGATATATCAATCCCACACGGGGCGGACGCCTAATCGCTGATAAGTCTGTCCGGGGGTACAGCTTTACATGTCGCCATAAACTAACACAGTTCAGTTTTGCTTTTTTGGAATGGCCAATACGGAGAACTGATTAGGTAATGCAATGCAGTTTGGCTTGTTAGCCACCTTCCTCCCTGACCAAAACAACAGCTGATCGTTAGCCTTTTAGCTAAGAAGTGAGCAACTATCGGCTCCCTCTCACTGCAACTGAAATCTGAGCGAAGACTGTAAGTTAACAACTACACAACTGCAATTAACCTAAAACGTTTAACCACAAACGCTATATAAACCACAGCAATTAGTTTTCGTTAGCCATGTAGCTTCTTGTTACTTCCTTAGTTGTTTTGAACACGGCTGCGCGAGCTGCTGGGGTTTGACAGGCACGTGACTGAAGTATGTGAGCTCACGAGGAACGCATTAAAGGCGCAGTGGCTTGCATTAAACGGTAAGTTGAACGGTTATTTGCACTCTCGCGAGGTGTCGTACGAAAAGAAAAATCAGTATTTATGACACAAATACTTAAATATTATATATTTTTTTAAATTTCGATTTCCAGGATTTAAAGGACACTCCTACTTGTTTTTGTAAATAAAATATTCTAGAAAAGAACGCGTTGTAATTGTTATATATATTTAAACGTGTCTTTTAGAAATACAAAATAATTCTAAGTTTATACAAAACTTGCGTTTCAACCATCTTTCAATATAAATTTATTTGCAGGACATACGCAAAAAGCCATACAATATTATCAGCTTCACAATACAATGCAGACTCAAATCCAGACACAGGGTTTTAGTGTCTCTCTGAAATAAAATATTGTCAATAAGATTTAGACAAATAGAAAAAAAACAAACATAGTTCAGAGCTTTAAAATTATCCACACATACTGCAGTAGATCACACAAAGATGAGGAATTATTCCAGATAAGGCTATTTTTGAGCGTAGCTGGGAAAGGGTCAGAGAAATCTGTAATAATGGTGAACTGATACTCCCCTGTGCTACTAAAGTAAACAGAGAATCTAAATAAAACTCTGGACCTGTTGGTGGAGGGGGTCGGAGAGCACACACTAAATTACATGTATATTTTTTAGCTATCCAGGTTCGTTATTCAGTGGCTAGAAAAAAAGTGTTCACTTTGGTGACTGCAATATCTAGTGTTTCTAGATCTATTATATGAAATCAAAACTATAAAAAAAAGTTACTTTTCATAAAAATTAAAATAAAGCAGGCTTAATTTTACTACAAATGCTTACAAACAGGATTTTACTTTTTCTACGTTTATTAACCAATTAAATATAGTCAAATTTCAACTCGCTTAAACTGATCAGTGTGTGGACGACATCCTGAAGAAATTATCTGGCATGTGTCTACAAAATGAACACACCTCACACGGTTTTATTACAGTTAACTCTTTGCATTGATATAGCTCCATATCTATCATTATATGATCCCAGATCAACAGATGTGGCTTATTTTCTGGACGACGGTGATATCCTTCAAGTATCAACATGACAGATTTTAACAGTGGCTTAACTATTTTGATATTCAAAATGACCCAGTTAGCCAGACACTACAGTAATAATGTGTTAACAATTAAACACACATATTTGTTGGTTAAGCATTAAAACATTTGCTTTTAGCTGTCTGGCTAAATGGCTAATTGTACAATAGAGTTACTTGCACATGTAAATATTAAATCGTGTGATCAAATAAATATGTAATGTAACAACGCATCTTTTTTACATATATGGCACAGCACTGAAGATAACCTACTGTTCATTAAGATGCTGCAATGGCTTAAATATAATCCTATTATGAAACTACTTTAATGTTTTCAGTTATGTTCATTATCTTCCATTTGTAGCATCATCCGATTTCTTGGCTTTGATGATGGCCAGGCATCACGAGTCATACCTGACTGTGTTCCAAAAAGGACCTCACATTCCTACAACTCTGACCCGTCCAGGAGTTATCTGTGCAGTCTGAAGTGGGTGGAGCTTTTGCCAAATATTTTGATCATCTATCCCTTGCACTGGATATCACGTTTCATTAAATACTTATAATAGTCTTTAAAAAAAACAAAACAAAACAAAAAAAGAAAAGAAAATTTTCACAAATCTCCCGATAACTAGCGCCTTGTGTAACAGAATCAGCTTCTCCTTCATTTTGTTCAACAAATAAAATAGTTATAAATATAAATGCTATACTATATAACTGCTTCTTGTATTTTATCCCAGAATGCCATCAGCAGCCGACCCAGTCACTCCGGGTTGCACAGTATGGCGTTAATATAAGAGCTTACTGTAGTGTTACCCATAACCTGTGAAATAAAAGTTTTTTTTAAAAAGTGTCTGACGAAAGAACAGATATGCATCCCCCCAACATTTTTGGTAATCAGATCACTCATTGCTGCCTCAGTTGAATTCCTCTCTTTTCACTCTCAGATCGTCTTCTACTCCATTTTGGACCTCTCCATCTTGGATTTCAAGATTTCCTGGAAAAAAAAACACAGCAGTGTGGTTGTTAAATGACGTCACAGTAAAAGGTCAGGACTTTAAATAGATTAAAGTGTGAGTAGAATCATGGGACTCGCATGTGTAAAGTAAAAAGGCTCCTTACTTCTTCCTCATCTAGCATTACAGGGAGAGCTCTGTATGGAGGGGAAAAAGAAAAAAAAAAAAACAGAGAAAGAGGCCATGGATATACCACGCACATCAGGAGTAAGTCAAACACTATGAATATGGCTTGAATAACAGCAATATAGTACTTTTCCATATTTCCATCCAAATGTCATTTAGTGTAGCAGTTTTTCACCAAAATAAAAGTTTACTTACACATCAGCAACAGTAGTAGGAATGTTCTCCTCAACCCACTTTAGATCTTCATCCTGACAAAAAGCACAGTTTTGAAACACAGAATTAAGTAAACGTGACAATAACGCAGGAGAGAAAATGTCAGAAGTCAACCTACCTCTTTACTCAACATTTTCTGGGAGCCGTTAATGTCAGGCTTTGCGCCTCTCATCTTCATTCCTTCTGAAAATTTAAGAAAAGGCAGTTGAAATCATTTACTCTGATACTATTAAATGATTAGAAATTTCTCAATTAACGTCAATACAAACAGACTGAGAATGAGTCACTGGGTTAAACAAAAGCTCAGACAGAAGGTTGTCAGTAAAGGATGTAAGGAAAATAATAAAAAAAAAAGTTTATTAGAGCATACAACAGAAGATACAAACTGCTGGAAAACATTTCTGTGATCTCTGTCGTTTTATATCTTTGTGTTATACTATCCCACTGGCCTCAATTCTACACTTAAACACTGTTACTATAGAAGAAAAAACATCCTGTTAGTGGAACCTAAACAAAACTGATCAAAATTTAAAGAATCAGCTGGCACAAGATGACAAGCCGGCAGGATACTACATTTTATGGCAACTAATACTGTTTTACACAACCAAGCTTATTAAAAGCTGTTTTACCTTTTCTCCCAACACACAGCACTAGAGTTAAATGAAACCAACATTTTTCTGAGCAACTTAACTGTGTAACACAAATGAGCATTCAGTTTCTTTTTCAAACACGTTTAATATGGCAAACACTTGTCTGGGGCTTTAAATTACAAGAGGAGTCAAATGTCGTACCAAAGGCTTCGTTCAGCATGGGCTCCTTGGCTTCCTCCTCTTCATCATCATCATCAATCAGAGGGGAATGGGAGAACCTGAAAGGAAACACCACATAGGCTGAAATCTTTATGAATCGCGTTAACCGCGAGCTTACACAGAGGTACTTTGGCCCAAACTCCATACTGACGCTGACCTCTGATTGTTGGCTGAAGGCCGCAGCAGCACCATGATGACCAGAAGAATAGTGGAGAAGAGCAGGCGCCAGAATGCATCATCTACCCACAAGTCCCTCCAACCCTGCAGAAAGGATAAGGTCAGATTTCAGGGGAAAAGCAGTGAAATCCAGTACAAGATAAATATAACTCAGCCAAAAGAGAAAGCAAACTGACCCTCTGACAGTCGACCAACTTGAAGACCTTGGTGGTCCAGATGATAAATATGATAGAAGCTGTGGACACAAAATAAACACCAAGGATTTAGATGACTGTAAACAAAATACATGTGTTTCGCAGAAACTACAGCACACAAACAACAAACTGACCTGAAGGTAATTCTAGCCACAGCATTGGTAAACTGCAGATGTTTTTTTTTTTTTTTTTTTAAATGAAACAGATGTGTTCAAAAAATATTTATCACGTATGGAAATATGCAGATTCCCTTTCCTGTAAAGGGTTAAATGAAGATTGCCCACACTGACAGCTACACAGTAAACACAAAGCAGGAGCCTGGAGCTTAAATACAAGTTAGTAACAGAAGGAAACAATAAATCTGATTTCACATGAGTTGATAATAAAGTACAAAAAGGCTAATGAGGACAAAATCAGCCCTCAGTTAGCACTATAACTCATTAACATGTCATGTTTTGTAAATCAATAGAAAAACCTAGTTTTCTAGGAGAAATTAGCTTCTTTTTTTATAAGTTATATTAGTTTCATTACCTTTATACAGAAATAGGTTTACATGTTTAGCTTAGCTCACCAGCTTCCAGCACCCTCCACAATAAAACATATTTTCCAAGCCTGACCACATCTTACAGAGGAGCAAGTGCAGCACATTTCTACTCTTTCATAATTGGCTTCATAGTTTACGGTAATCTTTTAACTGATGAAAACGTGGAAGCTATGCAGACCCCAGTACAGCTGTAACTCACCGACAACAGAGAAGATGAGCGTTTTAGTGAAGTGCTGATATAACGAGAGCTTCACTATATTTCTGCGGAGCTTGAGGAGACGAGTGGTTTGAGACAAGCTGATGAAAATGTAAATGCAAATTAAGGAAAACACTGTCTATGGACAGCTTCTAAATAAATACAATCAAATGCCTATATGTGCAGTGCTTGTGATAATACAAATCGCAGTGACACCTGAGCAGTCATCAGGCTAGTTGATTAAAGGATATCCACCACATGACACAGGAGTCAATGAGGGAAAGGCTGAGATTAGCCACAAGGGCAACAGTCCCGTAGAAGCCCTGTAGGAAGATGACAAGAGACACATTTCAGAAGAAGATCTGTCTAAAACTTAGAGCACAAAACAGAGCAAAGAGTGACTGTGAATCAAGCAGCTACCTCTAGAACTAAAGAATTAAACCAGCAGTGTAGTTCCTTTAATGTCCACTTGAGGCTGACTCCAAAAACTAGTCAATCTCCTTTCAAAAGAAAAGATCTGCTGTAGCCCAGTGATTTGGTAGAATCTTTTTGCTCCTGGAGAATGACTGCAAAAAGTTTTGTTGGCGTGACCAGACTGACCGTAAACACTCAGATCAGTGAAAATTTGCATATAAATGCCATCAGATATCCAACACAAGGCAATCAATCAGTCTGTAGCAATAAGCAAAATTTGTCTGCAGGACATCTCTTTGCAATAAGGGACTCAACTGAGCTGCTGGTACTCTCGTTAGTGAGCACCTATGTGATTTTTGCAGTCAAATCTCCATCCTGCAGCAATTACGTCACTACTAGTGGAGGAATTACTGTTTCATATCTATGAAGTTCTGACTAAACTCATGTGAAAATGCTCTTTTTATAACTCACCTGTTTCATCTGAGTCGTGCATTATTATGGGTGTGGCTGCTTTATCTGACAGACAGATGTAGCTGACACTTTCTGCTAGGCTTCAACTGTGTTAATTGACAGTCACTGAACGCGAACACTCAACTGTAGTGGTATTTATGGTGCCTTTCAGAGCATTTAATTACGTGTATAATGTGGTTTTCTGCATTGTTAACTGTACTAACAGCTCATCCAAGAAGTCTGTGCTCTGGCAAGTGAAACTTAGGAAGTATCTATGCCTGGGGATACAGACTGCTGCACAAGTTTGCAACCCTTAGGTGAGGATTTGGCACTCCGGCATCTTATTTAAATATGATCACCTCGAGCACAAAAGAAGAAAGGTGACGTGTACATGCTATGAAAGTGTTGGGTAAACATGAGCTTGTGTTAAGATTACAAAACACATTCTAATCAACTTCATTACTTCATTCTCCTTCCTGTCTTTCTTATCTTACGTTTAAATTGCGTTTGCTGAACTCGCTGCTGTGTCTTTAGCTTCTTTCGAAAAATTACTCATGGATCAAATTTGTCATTCTCTATCATGATCACTTGTCTGCCTGCCAGAGACAGAATCCCTGTGTAACCTTCCCTCTCTATGGTCTCCTGCACTCAAATCGAATTTATATATAGAGAGCGCCTTCCCTGCTGCACCGGGCCAGATTTTTATGCAAAAATACATCGTAGCCATCAGCTTCAATCACCCTCCAGAGGCTGCAACAAATAATGTGTACTAACTGAAATGCAGTGGGTTCATTTCACTTGCCTGGATAAAATTAATGTGAGGCCACTGAAACTTAATATGTAGTCCTAGAAGTGAAGTATAAGGGTGTCCTAATCGGCAGAGAGTATGCCTTCAAGGGACATTTTAAATCAACCTTTGTTCAAATGTATTTTTATTTATTTAGGGCATAATTTATTTTTTTTTTTAAATAAAAAAAGAATATGTATGTGTGACTGTTCTTATAATCCTTGTATAAAAAAGTACTTTGTAGTCTTGGTTTTGAAAGCTGCCACACAATAAATATTTAGCTAAAAACTGATTTTTATTCTTAAGGATGACTGCAAGATAAAGACTTGCATCTGCTGCTTATCAATATTAGACACTTACACCAGTTACTCGCAGCACACCTTCTACTGAGGAGAAGAGAAGGTAAAAAATTCCAACAGCTACTAGCCGATGTACGGTGGTGCCCAACCTGGGCCTAAGCAGAAGGGAGAATAAAACAGTGCATTAATACTAAGAGCTTGTTTAAAACAAGTAACAGCAGTGGGTTATCCACTAGAGACTATATACAATCAGGTAACCTTTAAAGGAATCAACTCACTTGACTATGCCATAGCCAAGGCTTACAATGAGGACCAGGATTCGAGCCAGAGATCTTTTGAGTGCAGAGAGCAACTCTGCAAAAATCACAGCCCCTAGCACTGCAAAAAAAATAATACAAAGAGAAAAACAGATGCCAAAATATGAAAAGGAAAAACCAAAACCAAACAAACTTATACCACAAACAAGAGAGCGTGGAAAATCTGCCAACCGTAGTCTCCTTTGTAATGGATGCTTTGGTATTCAGAGTAGAAAACAGCTTTCTCCAGCATGCCGAGGATAATGACGGCACCAATCCAGAACTGGATCCGCAGCAGATCCCTCCAATAACAGGCGCACCAGAAGAGCCAGAGAGCCCCAAACAGCACGTAAACAATGCACATGACCATGAAGAACTGTGATGGGCGCAAGAGTGGGAGACAGTCTCAGCTTTGTCATCGATAATAAGTAAGCTATACACTCAGGTTCCAGTGCTATGGTGAAAGATTTTACATGTCTGGATTCATCAACTCCCTTTACTCCTAGATATAGCAATTAAATATTACAGAAAATGAGGATTTATACCATCATGAGAGGCCAGTCTGCTGGAGAGGAGTACTCATGTGGACCTTTCATCTCCACTTTCACTGGGAAATAAAGAAAGGTATGTTATTGTTTAAAGAAATATGATTCTAAAGCTCTTAATGCAAAATGGTTGTGTCTCACTTGAAAAAGTAAAGCTGGACTGCTCTCCTCCCTCAGCTTCATCGTCAGCGCCACGAAACAAAGGCTGCACCTTCACTATGAACAGATAAGGACTGTCTTCCCAAGCTTTGGCCACTGCACTGATATCCTAAAAAAGAAGGTTTAGACTTTTAAATCTGATGAATGAAGCAATTTCTTATACTTTTTATAGATTTATTTCTTCGCATTGAATGAGACAGCATATAATTTTGTTGTACTTTTGATATAATGACAATAAAAGATTATCATTATTACACTTGTTCCCATGAGCACTGGAATATAAAACCCCCAGAAGAGTTTAAAACTTTCCTCAAAAAATTAAAAATATAACATTTATTCACTGTTGTAATGTCTTACCGGTTTTTCAGACCAAAAGAAGCTCTGATTGGATGGGTCACTCTAAGAGAAAAACGTAGTTTTAGGGCTATTCTGATAAGAACAATGAAAAATTATAATAAGCATCTAAAGATCAGTGTCGATCACGCACCTTTGGGCTAGTCAGTGGCTGATAAGGGTTGAAGTCTGGGTAATAGACCTAAAACAAAGGCCAAAGTAAACAAATACACATGAATAGATATGGATATATAATATAGTGTATGCAGGAAATCTCTGAAAGAGCAGTTTCACATGTTTAAAAACGGACTTACATCAGTATTGGATAACTGCTGCACAGAAACTGGACTATTACACACACATAATAAATGAGTTTATGTGCCATCTACAGTGATCCAGGACGGTATTGTTGTCACTGACCTTTGGTAACAAGAGAGAGGAACAGTTGTCAAAGTACATGTAGCCCTGACTGTAGAAGCCGCTCCAGCCATCTTTCAGCATGTGCTCCATGCCAAACATGTTCCTTGCTTTGTTGTCCTGCAAAACAGTGTGTTATAACATGTACTTTATGTTATGTTTATTATAATGAACAGACAGGATGTTATTGCAGAGTTTACTGTATTTCAAGACATTTTGCTAAATATTTGACACAATATAAAAATGACCATTAATATGCATATGACAATATTTTACACACCAGCTGAATAATGCTGAATCACAAAGACAAAAGCACCAGCCTTCACAGGACTCATTGAATAGTGCAAACACAGGCAAGTAAGTGGAACCTAATTTCAAGGGCCCAAAGTATTTCAGATAGTAAATACATTTTTTGTAAGAAGAGTAGATCCAAACATCCAAATCACAAACAGGGTTTATTTTTTCACTTACAAAACAAAAGTATGTTCATGCTTCACATCAAACCCACAAAGTAAAACTGACTAAATCTGAAGGTATTCATTTCATTTAGATCTTTTTTATTTAATAAAAATTTGAAGTGCCTTGTGATAGATTGGCAACTGGGTCAGGGTGTATGATTAGGCTCCAGCCCACCACAAACCTGAACTAGATAAACAGAAGATGGATGGATGTAAAGCAAATTCTTTTCAGCTTAAATGAACAGTACTTCTAGGCGCAGAGAAGGGGTAAAGGGTGGAGGGTTCGGTGGTCTCAGGATTTTGTCTGTGCTTTTTGTAGTTGCTCTATTGGCGTGAAGCGTGAAACCAATGCTGTCGGTCTACATTCCTGCCAAGACATTTGGCTATGAACTCTGGGTAAATTAGATGGCAGACACAAACGTGGGAAATAAGCTTCCTTCACAGGGAATGAGCGCAGTCATTCAGGAGGGGCTCAGGTTGGAGCAGCTATCACTCCACATTAAAAGAAGCCAGATGAGGTGTTTCAGGGATATTATACTGAGAGGAAGATCCAGGACAGAGAGATAATACATCTCTCTGCTGGATGAATGCCTCTGAAGGAGCTGGAGGAGGTGGCCCAGAAAATCGATGGATGAAATGAAAAATGTAAAGTTTGTTTATTGCAGTGAATTTCCTTCCTGGTGTAAAACTGCTTTGGACTTACACTACTTTCCTTCCAGCTTTGCATTTGTCTTGGAAGAGACGTTCAAGCTTGAAAGGAACCAAACCTTTCAAATCAAATCTGACTTCAAAGTCTTCTTTGTGCTACAGGTGACCTCCACATATCCTTGTTTGTGACCCTCACTTAAAGTCTGACAGCAACAAAGCAAACTGCAGCTGAGTCTGAGAAGCCCTTGGACAAGGAGCCAGATGGAAGTTGAGGCCAAGGCCAAGAAATCGCTTCAGGAAGGAAACAGCAGCTGCTCTGACTGACAAACAGTTGATGCACAATATATCTAAATCCTGAAAAAAAGTTGATAAACCCAAATTTATCCAAAGTATATCTTTGTTTGTTTACTCAAAGACTCACTGGTGTATACTCACTGGTGTGTTAAAGACCTCATTATAGCAAACAGAGGAGCGCAGGTACCAGCTGATGTTGAAGGCGAAGCTTTTGTTACACCGCCTTGAGTCACCCTGGACTGAAAAATAGACGAAAGAAGAACATATCAACACTTAGAATCCACTGGCTGATTCATACAAGCAAATGCTTGTCAGTGGAGTTCAAAGAATTCCAGGTTCTATTCTAGGTCAGTGTCTAATTTTCCTTAGAGGAATGCCAGCAATCAGTTCTACAAACAGCACCACACAAAGAAGAGAAATTTATACCACAGTACAATCTGTACTGTGGAGATAAGACTCTTTCAAAGAGTATTCGTCATTTTAAACACTGACATTTTGCTTTTAGTCTCTAGATATTCTGTTTGAAGGCTGCAGGGTATCCAACTTATCTGCAATGTCTGGATACCAGTTAGAGCCATAAACACGCTGTGGGGGATGTAAATCACAGCACAACAATGCCATCCAGTCAGCAGTTATGTGTGAATCCTCACATTTACAGTCCTGGCCATCTACACCTTAGAGAATGTAGGCTACTTACACTTCATGAAGATGGTGGTGTTGGCATACAGGGTCTTCCGAAAAACGGCATCCTGCGTCTGAAACCCAACAGAGACATATCAGTCAGCTGCTGTTTTTGCTCTTATGCCAGTATCAGGTACCGAAGCAGCTCATCAGTGATGACTGTATGTGTAAATTCTGCAATTTTGAACTGTGTTCAGAAATAATGTACAATTCACACATAAAGACGTGGCTTTATGGACCACCATCTGCTCATGTGTGATGCATACAGTGCTGAGTACTGGGAACAATGGTGCTGCAGCTGCTGTGCTAGACAAATTATGTGATAGCACAATTTTAATAATCTTTTCCTGAATTATGTTTTCAAAAAATACCTGTCATATTAAAATTATATATAACAAAATAGGTACAGCGGTTTACTGACACATGCAAACATACATGGAAATACAGCATAAAAACAGAAGTGTGCACAATACTAATCAATCAATGTTTGGTCTGAACATATTTATTCTTTAACACAATCTAAACTCTCTAAGAGAAACTTTCTATCTTTAAGTAGTCTTCAGGGATAGTTCTCCAGGCTTCTTCCAAAGCTCTTCGTCTTTGGGGAGGCCCATCCATCGCTGAGTGTACCAATGTCATTTGCCTCCACTGTGTTTTACATATGGCTGTAGACACTCACTGTTATATCTCCTCCTTACACATTTATGATGATTTGAACCAAAGGAAAATTAGTTTTTAAAAAGTAGGCAATGTCCTGAGACACACCTTTGAAGCCCTCCAGATAGCGTGAAAAACTATTACTTAACACCACTTAAAAAATGACAGTCTGGCTCCTTGGAACAGAAACGGTCTGGACCCAGAGCAACATATGAAGAAATACCAACACACCACTATATCTACCTAAGCTTCTATAACATGATGCAACACATGTTTTTCCACATATCATCGCCTATCCACGTCACGCGGGAGCACCTTTAGCTCACCTTGAATTTAGTGAGGTAATATCACCGGCTGAGCCATCAATTTCTAAACTAGAATTACTTTTCCTGTGTAACACAGATGCAAACGAAGCTGTAACATGACACCACCTGCTTTTACACAGTGGAACTGAAAAAAATATCACCTTTTGAATGTCCAGACAAAAATAGTAGCGTTAATGAAACGAAAATCTGTGGTTTAAAAGCGGGGTAATAAGCGAATAAGCGACTTGTCGTGTCAGACTATCCAAACAAGAGCTGTCAAAGCAAAACGCCAGTGTTTGCGCCAGGTAGATATTACAGAGGAAAGAAGGGGCTAGTTAGCTTCTTCGGCTAACAGCTACCATGGAGGACTTAGCTTAGAGACTATGTAATAATGGAAAAGACACATATGTTAAAGACACTGACCGAGTTGATGTCCATGCTCCATACGGAAACCTCTGCCGCTGTCCCAGGACGGAAAACCAAGGCAAAAAACAGCAAACACAACCAATGCACCTGATCATATGACATCTTTTTGTGCATCTACTCCAGGTCAGCCAGGCTCGTGTCCGCATCCAGCTCCGGGTTGTTCTCCCTGTAGTTACCGCGGTTGCCACAAGAGTGCAACATAACACCGAATACAGTGAGAGCGGAAACCATCTCCTTCTATATATGCCTGACAGAGGGGCAGGCAACTACCGATTATTATAAACTATCTACGCTAACAAAAGGTTTTGTAAAAATATGGAATTTCAATTTGATTATTTTGACGGAACAATGCAACGTTCCAATACAGAGCATGACACTCATGTGCACATAGAGTTAAAGTTAATTTCCAATAATTTCTTGTTCCTCACTGGCCTTTCACATCCACAATAGCACAAACAATATTTGCAATTTACACATTACATACACATAATAGAAAAATATAGTGTAAGAAAGCTACAGAAATTAAAAATATTTCGAAAAGTATGAATAATTATACAATTATAATTAGTTAAAATGACTACAGATCTTGTTTACCTTTAATTAACTTTTTTCCCTTACTTAAAAAGAAATATTTTTATAATAATTTTGATTTAAGTTGTAAATGTAGATGAAAAGCCAAATTTAGGTGATATGGTATTTTACAGTTACCATTCAGCATACTCTTAAAATGTGATCACAGTCTTCTCATTTAAAAACACAAATGAATGAAACTCCCAAAACGAATTCAATTATATATATTTTAAAAAATGTAACTATGATACCACAGAAATTGTTGGATAATAATGAATTTCTTATTCATATGCATTATTTAGTATTCTCCTACCAACGGAGCTGGATAAATAAGCTTTATTCTAACATGCACCACAACCTTGGCATAACTTGGCGGTTATATTTGGAAGACGTCCATCTCGACTTGCAAAATAACAATTATAAATACTTTAATAATCAATCTTTAATCAATAAAATTAACATTGTAAGCACAAGATTTAAAAACATTACATTACATTAAAATTTTTGTCTTCTTTTTTGTCTTTAAATAATTGTGTTTTTCAATTATTGTTATTATTTATTTTTATTTTTACCAGTGAAAAATAATATAAACCACATTGTAAATAACTCCAGGAAGAGAGGCCTGTTCGCTTCAGTGGGGGATTTATTTTGGAAATCGAAACCGGAAATGAAGGTTGACGTACGTAGCGGTATCTTGAGGCAGATTTTTCTCTACGTGTTGTTTCCCGATTTGAAACTGTCAGGAAGCTCTTCCTGGTTTAAACAGAAAACAAATGTAGCTGTGCTCAAACACGAAGACCACCCCGACTGTGAAGGACCGAAGGTTTTGTCTTATCTCTGCGTTAAATGGCGGAAGTGAGCCAAACCCTTGCTAGGTACAGACATATGGGTATATAAACATGCTCTTTCCAGCCGCTCTGTTGCAAAGGCCACCCTCTTATGTTGACCTTTGACATTTCACAATGAACCTATATGAAGAAAGCAACATAAAGTAGGACAATCATGTAGTTACTGTGTAGTTATTATCAAATACATGGCAGCTGTTGTTTAGGTCACTGAAAGGTGCTTGGCAATATTTGAATGATGGGAAGTTTTTGACTTTTATATATGTGTGCACAGTCAGGTTACAGTTTAACCACCATTTTTGATACTTGGTGCTTTCCATGCCCCAATTGTCTTGAACCCCTTGGTCTACGTGTATAAGTGTGTGTATTTCACTTTATTTTTGCTTCTCTTATAGTGTTATCCCTAATGTTGAGGGGGAAGGCAAGTTCAAGAAGAGCAGTGATGTTGCTTTTTACAGGTGTGTTGGACATCCTCACAATTAAAGTGATTTTATTGTGTTTTGTTGGACTTGTGAAAGTGAGCTGGAGATTAATAATAACTTAATTGATATAAACATAACAGAAGAATATCAGTAAAATCCCTGAATAAACAGAAATGTTTAAACTGTTTTTAAAAGGTAGCTTACTAGAATGAATTTGGAGTGTGGCTCAAATACAAAGAGATGAATTTTCTAAGTAAGCGTAATAATCTGTTCTAACTCTAAAACCTCTCTAAAATTGAAAAGTATTTTAATCTCATCACTGGCTTTTATTTTCGCTTGCTTTTAAGGCGGCAGATCCAGGGTCCAAACATGCAGCATCGGGCTCTTTTGGACACCATGGTGCTCACAGAGAAGGGGGCACGTTTTGAATTGCTGGAAGCAGACTCGCAGGTTAGTGTTACTTTTAAAAAGTTTCTTTAATCAAGTTTAAACATCATTTAGACTGAACAAATCAATGTTTTGACCTTTGATTATGACCAAAATTGTGAATGATAATTAAAGAGGAGGGGTTTTTTTTATAAGCTTACTCTTTTCACAGACCAGGCTGCTTCTTTCTTTGTCCCCGTCAAAACACGGCATTGTACGGATAACAATAGATGAATTCCAGCCTATTAAGGCACGCTATCGAGTTCCAGATGTGTTATTCGGGGAACCACAATGTGAACAGTAAGCGATGTATCATTTTTCTATTATAATGTCATCTTACACCAGCACTTCTTTAAAATCCAGTCCCCTTTAGTATTTCTGACAGCCTAAGAACTTCTGTGGTTGTGACAGAAATGATTAATTGTTCATATCAATAAAAGACAAGTTTATAGATCTAGGTTTAACTCGTAGGATTGCTGCAACTGGAAATTAGTTGACCTTTACCCCTCATCCTTTGGTAGATTAAGAGTGGAGAAACAGACTAAGGACTCAGTCACGCTTTCTTGGTCTTTCGGACGTTATCAGCTCCGTGTGTGGCATTCTCCTTTCCGACTGGAGATCCTGTGTGAGCAGGAAGTGATGGTCACATTCAACTCTAAGGACAAACTGTGGTTTGAGAGACTGCAGCATCGACCCAGGTGAGATTTGCAGGAAACAGATGTGCAGCAGATAATTGTTTATATTATATAGTTGACTGAATTTCTTTTCTTTATTCTGTATTCTTCTGCTGGGCCACATGTCACGGTAGCGAGGTAAGAAAATAGAAGCACATCTGAAACTGCAGCTTAATTTTGAAGCTTAATCAGGTCTGTGAATGCCATTGTTCTTTGTTGCTTTTATTTCAGCTTCAAGACGAGCGGAAAAGTTCATTATGGAAGGAGACATTCAAGCAGTTTGTGGATGTCAAGGCTAATGGTTTGTGCCTCTACTTGAATATTTTACCAGCAACTATCTCAGTTTGGTGTACTGTGTTCACATTTTTATGATCATAAATTACAGGCAAGTGTAGCTTAATAATCAAGGAACAGAGTGTACTCTAAACTTTATACTGAGAGGCACGCGTTGTGCACCTTCAGGTCCCAGCAGCATTGGAGCAGACCTCTGTCTTCATGGGTTCAGGCATGTGTATGGACTACCCCAACACGCAGACAACTTGCAGCTCAGAGACACGAGGTAGACGCGATGGTGTTTGTGTCTTCATTTGTAAGAGTGTAATTTATCTGTGCATCCTGCAGGCAGGAGAGAGAGTTGACAATTTTTAAAAAATGTGTGTCATTTCACAGAGATGGTGAGCCTTACCGGCTGTACAACTTGGATGTTTTTGCCTATCCACTGTACAGTCGTCTCGGACTATATGGATCTGTGCCATTGATGGTGGCCCACAAGCCAGACAGGACTCTGGGTGTATTTTGGCTGAATGCATCTGAGACTTTTATAAACATTCAGTACTCCCCCTCTGACCATCAGGTGACCTTTGTTTCTGTGCTGTCTGTATTTTACAGTGACCATGAAGCAAAAAGACACTTTTCTACTGCTCAGTAACCTTCTGTCTCACACAGGATGATGAAACCCCTCCAGTTAAACGGAGGCGGGCTGATCCTCAGACCGATGTCCACTGGCTGTCAGAAAGTGGTATGATTGACTGCATGGTTCTGCTTGGGCCCAGTCCACAGCAACTTTTCGCCCAGTATGCTCAGCTGACAGGTGAGAATGTGGCTCTGAAATTATGGTACCCAAAAATAAAAAATAAAATTAAGCTCTCAAAGACTCAAACTTTACTTGTTTGTCCTCCCTGTGTCAGGATATCAAGCCCTGCCCCCTCTGTTTGCCCTCGGGTACCACCAGTGCCGCTGGAACTACATTGATGAAGCTGACGTGAAGTCTGTGGATGCTGGATTTGATCGCCACAGTATTCCTTACGATGTCATCTGGCTGGACATTGAGCACACAGATGGGAAGCGGTACTTTACCTGGGATCCTGATCATTTCCCTGAACCAGCCAAGCTGCAGCAGCACCTGGAGAAGAAAAACAGGAAGGTCAGTTTTACAGTGCAAAACATGCATCATCTAGAGAAATTGTTTTGCTTTGATACGTTAAGATGTTTTCTGTTATATCTCTTCAGCTGGTCGTTATAAGTGATCCACACATTAAGGTTGATCCTTCTTGGTCCCTTTACTGTGAGGCCAGAGACAGAGGGCATTTTGTCAAGGACAGAGAGGGAAAGATCTTTAAGGGCTCGTGCTGGCCAGGTAATGGGGAAAAAATCTACTGTTTAATGCTAACAAATGTGACATATGCTGGACTTGTGTTAACATGTTAGCTGCACCAAGGTCCAGAATAGGATAAATATGATTTTTCTATACTGTGGATCATGCAGAGAGACTCTACAGTCCAAAAATAAATGAGCATCAAGGTCCACTTTAATAGACACTGTATGTACTTGATGTGTATGCGTGATGTTGTCATATGCATCTTCTTTGTAAATGGAGTTATGTTAACTTCCCTTACAGGCGAATCCTCCTACCTTGATTTCAGCAGTTCAGCTACTCGAGCATGGTACTCCAGATGCTTCAGTTTGGATAAATACAAAGTAAGGCTCAGAAGGGATCAGCCATGTTTAAACAGAAATTATGCATAATGCAAAGCTACTCAGGACCAGAGCAGAGCAGCAAAAGGCTGAAGAATAATTAAGCTGTGTTCTCTCGTTATGTTGTGGTACCCGTGAAATAAAACGAAACATTTTAAAAGCATCTTAAATAATTTAATGCTTTAGTCCTTGACAAAGATTTTATCTCATATTATTTGTTTTTTATCCACCTAATACTGAGATTGTCTGCTCAAGGCACGGTAGTGATGGTGTTTATTGATGATACAGGGATCGACATCTTCGTTGTTTGTGTGGAACGATATGAACGAACCATCTGTGTTCAGCGGCCCAGAGCTGACGATGCCGAAGGATGCAGTGCATTGTGGGGACTGGGAACACAGAGATTTACACAACCTGTATGGTTTTTACCAGGTAAGCAATCTCTTAAAGGGAAGGCCTGATGTGTTTTGTTACTTTAAGCACAAAGAAATCTGTTTTTCTTCTCTTGATGGAAAAATGTTATTTTGTCCTTCAAGTAACTCTAAAAGTACCTATCAACATCCAGAGTAGTTAAGTTGTGAAGACAGTTTTTAAAGAGTAAAGCCTCCAAGCCTATTCTGTATAATAAAAACAAAATAATTTATAAAATATTTTTATTTAACAGCACATGGCAACAGTGGAGGGTCTAATCACTCGTTCGGGTGGCTTAGAGAGACCGTTCGTCCTCTCGCGCTCTTTCTTTGCAGGGTCACAGAGACTTGGTAAGCTATTTAAATGGGAAAATGAAAATGCTTCCATCCTCTCCATATTTCCGCATATCCATGCTTAACTGTGCCATTTGTTGTAATTGGCTTTGTTTGGGATACAGGAGCAGTGTGGACTGGTGATAATGTTGCCAACTGGGAGTATCTGAAGATCTCAGTTCCAATGGTGTTGTCCCTGAGTCTGGCAGGCATAGCGTTTTGTGGAGGTGAGGACATTATTGTTTATGGATTCAATTATTTAAACACTAAACAGAATTATTATCGACTAGTCAGACAGAGACGTTAATGCTTCTTTTTCAGCCAACGTGTAATTTTCTTTTGTTGGTGCAGAGATATTAATGAAGTACACACTCTACTAGCTTTTAACTTAAATCTAGTTGAGTAGTTGCTTATATATTCAGTAAATATGGGATATATTACTGCATACTGTCATGTGCTGCTCTTTATCATTAGTCTCTGTTTTTGGTGTTTCAGCTGATGTTGGTGGGTTCATTCAGGATCCAGAGCCAGAGTTGCTGGTGCGCTGGTACCAGGCGGCTGCCCTGCAGCCATTTTTCCGCGGTCACTCTGCAAATGTGACAAACCGTCGGGAACCCTGGCTTTTTGGTGACGAGGTGACTGCAGCAATCCGCACTGTAATCCAACAAAGGTACTACTAGAGAGGTGTCAGTGTCAGGTTACTTGAACACCATGTATAGATTGAACATAACCTTTAGAGCAGCGGTCCCCAGCCCCTGGGTCATGGACTGGTACCGGTCCGTGAGTCGTTTGGTACCAGTCCGCGAGAGTTGAGGCTCGGGTGTGAAATTTATGATTCTCAGGGTTTTTATCGTTAACTCGGTTTCCCTGTGTCTTTTCCCATGTTGTAGTTGTGCCTTATTTTGAAAGAACTATTTACGCGTCACCATAGCGACCAGAGAGCATTAAGTGGCAGAGAGGAGGATGTTACTCTCAATATTGTTGGTGCATTTCAGGAGGACGCTGCTAATAAAGTTACACAATTACACAGTGAATTCGAGTTTATTATTATATTTACAAAATACCACAGTTTTTGTCTTGGTCGTATCATTTTATTTTGTTGTATTTATCCGCGACACCTTAAAGGCTGGTCCGTAAAAATATTGTCTTACACTAAACCAGTCCATGGCACGAAAAAAGGTTGGGGACCACTGCTTTAGGGTTGTGAAAAACATTGTTGGGATGTGACATTCGGTGAATCGAAAACAATGTTAGATCCAGTTCAAAGACAGTTTTACTAATGCCAGCTAACAGCGGCTAACAGCGGCTAACAGTTCAGGATATCCTCGACAACTCACCTCAGTATCGCTGTTATCGGACAGATGTGAGATGTTCTGACTTGTTAACTCGTATTGAAGCTGTTTCACAAAGTTTTACAGCCTCCTACCGAATAAATAAAGATGGTTGCTTCTCATCCGGCATTGACAGCTGAGGTAAAGAGTGGACTGACAACCTGCCTACTGACACATATTTCTTTTCTTTTCTAATGTATTGCCAAGTGTTGATATTATTCAAATACATTGAAATATAGTGTGTACAACAATGTTTTTTATACAAAGAATACAAGAGACATACCAGCTGGCCACAGCCATTATGGGGTACACTTGAAATTGAATGTTTTTGATCTCTCTTGGTTGACTAAAACATGTTTGTCCTACAGCAGCCACTGTAGCTAGGATGCAATTCAAATGCAATGTATGCATTTGAATTGAGAGTTGACTTCGGTCTGCAACCTACTGACCTCTAGTGGTGATAGTTTATATACCGTAGCTTTGAAGTAAATGTCAACATGAGGGACAAGATACAAATATAACATGTTTCATTAGTTTCTCCTGCCTTTGGTGAAATGCTTATTGTCGGACTATCTCATAATCCAGAGTCCATTTTGTCTGTTCTCAGGTACAGTCTGCTGCCCTATTGGTACACACTGTTTCACCAGGCTCACACGTCTGCGTTGCCTCCACTCAGGTTAGTCCTGGTGCTATCTACTGTTCAAATATAGCAGCTGCAACTACACCTCTGTTAACTTAAGTCATTATTACATCTGTGGAGACGAGATCAGGGGAACATCATGCTATTGATGTTCACTTTATAAGGCTCTCGTTTTAAAGCTAGTTTAACTTGGATGTGGCCTGTAATTCAATTTAAAACTATACAGACCTCTGTGGGTGGAGTTCCCAGAAGAAGAGAGCACCTTCAGTGTGGACAGCCATTACATGCTTGGTGATAAAAACTTTTCATCTTTGCATGATTTCTCTGTGTACCCTGGAATTATTGCACTTTCAGTTTTTCTTAGTTAAACTTTCCTTCATTTTATGTAGGAGGAGCACTGCTGGCCTGTCCTGTAACTGAACCAGGCATCCAAGAAATCAAAGTCTTACTTCCTGGATCTGACGAGGTACTGTGTTATATATATTTTAATATCGTCATGTTACACTTGTTGTGGATGTTATTCACATTTTTGTCTGTTTTAGATTTGGTATGACATCCATTCTGCACTGGTATACAAAGGAGGCAGGACTCTGAGTCTTCCTGTCACCCTGGACACGGTAAGTTTAGACGACAATTTTACGTGTTATTTTTTTTAAGTCAGATGATCTGTTATCTGTCAGTTGACACTGATGTTTCCTCTGCTCAGGTTCCAGTATTCCAGCGTGGTGGCTCGGTAGTTTGCAGATCAGTAGGAAGTTGCTCCTGCACTGCTGAGCTTCGGCAGCTCCCCCTCTCTGTTACTGTGGCTTTAAACTCTCAGGTAACTTGTGCAGGATACTGGAATCCTACACTGATGGGATCGTATTTCCATACTGATAAAACTAAATTTTTTTCCTGAGGTTTTACTTTGGGGTCCAGATGCTAGTATAGAAACAATTCCACCAGAGGGTGCCAAACGTTTGTGGACCACAAGCTCTATACAAGTACTTGTCCAACTTTTTATAAAAGCTTGTTTCTGCTGTTAAAAAAAAAAACCATTTTTGCCAACCGTAAGTCAAAATTTGGGGTCATTGTCTCAAAATTTCAACTTAACCACTTGGAATTTACAGTTAAGTTAACAAGTCAAAAATGTGAGACAATAACAGGAAATTTTGACTTATTTCCATAACAACCTACAACGGATTATACATCACGACTACTAGAAAAACAGATAATCAATCAGTGTGTTCTATTTATTTCAGTGAGAAATTCATAAATATCTTTCAGTCATGATTCAAAACTTACAGTTACAGTTACCTGAGTAAAAGACAATGCAAATAAAATAATGTACTTACTTATTAAAATGTTTTTTTATTTTTATAAATTGTAAATATATATTTTTTAAACTTATTTCATTCAGTTCTCCCGGTCACTGTTATCTACTAATATTTAACTTAATTTTAAAAACATGATTTTACAGTCTCACATAGTTATACTAATAACAGAACAATTATTCAAATTCACTCATTTTCATCAATAATGATCATGTATTTGTTCACAATTACTGTCTATGTAAATCAAGATTTTCTTAATTCACTGATGTACACGTTTGCTAAACTGTCTGTGTTTACGTCATATTCATAATATTGTGCAATGTGTTTCATCAGAGACTTGTGCCATGGTGCATATCAGTCAATTAATTAGATGCAGGCTAATAAGGATTTATTTAAATGCATTATTTTATGTAATTAACCAAATTCAGAACAGGACTGTGTGTAATGTATCAAATTGTTGCCTTTGGCTCATTTCACTGATATAATTTTCAGCCTTTTGGAAAGAAATTGCACATGTCTAAACTCTTTGTATTCAACAATGCTAATTAATGTAGAAGCTGTCTGTATACAGGTTTATTTCAATGCCTGCTCAAAGATTTGAAAGTAAACTAATACTTATTAAAATTGAGTTTTTATTATGCTAAATCTTTAAGCTACAACTACTGGGAGCTTTTTATGCAAATTGTGACATTTGCATCTTTTAATTAGTGAAGCCCTGACTGCAATCTCCTCTCTCCACAGGGCACTGCTGATGGTGAGTTGTACCTGGATGACGGCCACTCGTTCAGATACCGTGACAGAAAGGCCTTCTGTCTGCGCAGGTTCAGCATGCTGTCAGGCCGTCTGCTCTGCCGGTGAGTCACATTCACACTTCCAAGATGGGCTCCAGTTTTATGCCACGTGTGAAAAAGAGAGACTGTTTGTCATGTTAAAATAACATTAAATATTTTTAAGAAGAATAACTCGTGACAATATGATTTACTGTTTTTGGTGTTGCTTGTCTCAGTCCTGCCAGTGAAGAAGGAACATTTGACTGTAATACAGTCATACAGTCGGTCACCATCCTGGGGGTGAAGAGCAAACCGTCCGCAGTGATTGTGCATGCATCAGGTAAGGAGATCTGGCATTGATGTAAGGTTTATGGATAACTGACATTCACAATAAAAGAAACACCCACTTATACCAGCATGACTCCAGAGAACAAGCCTCCAAAACAACCAGCGTCAAACAACACATGCAGTTATTGTGTGTCATGTTATTCTGGTTGGCTTTTGAGATATATCTGTGTATGAATGTGTGTTTTTAACATCAGTAAATAATTTAAGAATGCATGTTATTGTCCTTGAATGCAATTGGATTTTATTGCCACTGAAGTAAGTTGTGGCTTGTAAACAGTAAACGATATTTAGTACCCGACCTTTCCTACTGCCTTCCTGTTGTCTGTTTAGTTTCGTATATTCCTCTGCATGTATGCTCTGCTGGTTTATTCCCTGTGGTACACACACACACATTATTTTAGTAAATGAAACCAGGTTATTCTAGAAAAACAACCAAAAAAGCAAAAAGAAAGCAAATGCACTTTTAAGTTATTAAAGTATTTCAGTTGATAAAGATTTTTTGTGAACAACATTTGCTCATTTTATATTTGATGTTTCAAAAAGTTGAGACGCAGGACAACAAAAGACAAAAACGTTGTTTCATGCAAGAATAAAAACACTCATTAACTAATTAGATTAACTGATGAAAGGTCAGCAATATACTCTACATGTCTCTGCCTCTCCCTGGTGGGAAGAAAAAAGTATCCCCCCTGCATCTTGAAATCAGTCTACGACACAAACAATAAAATTGGAAATTCACTTTCAGCAATCCTGGTTCCACAACAGCAAATGTGACATAGACAACATGCACCAGCGTTTCCTTATGAAAACAATTAAATAATAAAGAACAGAACTGAGATTTAAACCTTCTTATTTCAACGTTTTGACGTCTGTGACATCCTGTAGTTCAATATCCTCCCTGTAAATTTGTCTCTAAATAAATCTTATGTGGACGGGTTGTTGGCTTTAGCTGATTGTGCAACTGTTGAAAAACATCAGTCCTAACCTGACTGTAACTCACTGAATAATTCACAAGTTAGAACTTGCGGCCCATGATGCTGTAAAACACGTGACAGTGGGGGTCATTTTCACAAAATTAATAACTTTTGAACTCCAAAAACCTGCTGCTAATATCAGGATCAGATCTATGGGACAGGGTCACTTCCCTGAGATTTGCAGATGTGCGTAAAAGTGAGCGAGGTGATGCTGTCTGTCAGTAAAACTATAACAGGAATCTAACAATCTGGAGCAAAATATGTATCTATTTTTTAAAACTAGCAGCATTTTTGAGCTGTTGCATTTTGACATAATTTCATATTAAACATGGAGGTTAAATAGCACAGGGGAGTTAATTTTGGCATGTTAAACTGGTTGTAATGTTACGTTTGTCTTCTGTGTCTGTTTTTTCCCCCACAAATCTCATCCTGTGATTGGGTAAAAACAGTACATAAAAAGGTACCAGATTGCACAAACACTTAGAAATCGTATGTTTTTAAAGGTAAAATTGCAAATAGGTGAGAAAGGGTGAAATCAATAATAGCATTAAAATACTCAGATAATCTATTGGTCAAGTCCAAAGACAAATAACCCAGTTGCTATTGCTAGTGGTTTCACCAATTTTCTTTCACTACATCCAGAAATAGAAGCTACATTTCTTCCATGTAAAGAAAAAAAAGACATTTAATATTTAGTAATGTTGCTTCAATTTCTGTCTCCAAGCTCATTTAAAATGGATTGTGGCAAATGGGAAAACTGTCCTGTCTAATGAGTTGTATCCTCGGCATGACAGAGGAGTAGACCCATGTGTTGTGTTATCAAATGCACAGTTCAGACGACAGCATCTGTGATGGTTACAGGGGTATAAGGGTTAGAGGAAATAAATGCACAACAACATTGACTGAATAATTTAACAAAAGACAAACTTTAAAGCTGATCAGACTTCACCAAAAAGTAAGAACAAAACCCGGGCAGCACACGGGGAATATAAATGAGTTTACATAGGTAACAGATTGCACAGGAACCTTGTTGAATCCATGCCATAAAGATGGTTTGAGTGTATGCTTTAATTACTCCAAAGGAGAAAAGAAAGCTGTAATAGAAACATTTGAAATCTGAGGAATTTGTTCCCTAATCTGTGTATCGATTTAAAAAAACTCTAAAAAGGTAAAACATCACCATTTTCCTTTTATCACCAGGTGCTAAGGACATTTCAGCTGCATTTCAGTACATGGAAACCTGCTGCAAGCTGACTGTGAACATTGTAAACCTCAGAGTGGCGATGGATTGGGAAATACACATATGATGATTGTGGACATGTCAGTGATGGAGTTTCTTCATCTGGATTTCTTCATCCTACCAAGAAAACATCCAGTTAAATTACCCATTTCAATAACGGTCAGCTACAGAACTTGTCTGAATACATTTGATTGAAAAATAAATTGATAATTGTTTGATGGTGTGGACACTGATGGCATTCAGAGCTTATGCTCATTTCTGTGCTCTAAACAAAATCTTCACAAAATTTTAATCACTTTATAAAATAATATCCATAAATCTTTGGACACTGAGATAAATCCAATTTTTTTCTCTTTACCATAACCTATTGAAATTGTGGTCATGTGATAAATATGGACTCAAAGTGTACGCTCTACTGAAATTTGTGCAGTTATTTACATAGATTGCATTAACTACTAAAGAATCACAGCCATTTGTATAAACAGTTCAAATGCAATTAGAAATAAAAATAATTATAAATTAAAAAATTAAATACTTGGAAATATTGGAGATATCCACTGAATAGATGCTTTTCTAAGAAGAAGTATATAGTTATTTTTTAATCATCGTATGTACATTTTTAAATTCTTGCTACAATGTGTAGCTTATACACCAATTTTTTAAAAAGGTTAAATCTTATCAACTACAGCCTAAGTGCCTTATCTCCTTAATTTAGCTGAACCACAAAAGAAGAATCAGCGGCGATCATGGATATATATAAACATCAGTGTTTAGTCTCGAATCCTCTTAGCCCCCAAATCCAAAAGATTTGCCAGCAACAAAAAAGTAACGGGGAAAAACATTTCCAGAACAGTCAGGATATCAGAAGAACCCTGACGTTAGGTGACTATCTAAAAATATTTCTGTATTTAACTTCATTCATGCTGCTGTCCTATGATTACATGTTGGCACATGGTTTTCTTTGAGTACTGTACTTTATCTTGACACTGCCTTGTCCCTGTAGACCGAGCTCTGCTGACTGAATCCTGGTCTGAGAGGACAAATATTTAAAAAAATGCAATCTTTTATTTTTATTGAATGTTTTTAAACAATTATGAATTACAAGTTATTTTTAATTCTAAAGCTTGACTGAATAAATAGCGATGTGCAGCTTCTGATGTTGATGTTTCTAACTCTTTTATTGTTGCTGGATCTCCACCAAATTACTATGATAATTTGTTGCATGTGGTGCTCTGTTTATTATTTGTTCTGTTTAACGAAACCCAAATGATTAGATGGAGTTTTTACTTTTCCTACCAGAGCTAAAAACGGATGGCTGTCCATAGCGTTAGCCTGCTCCAGTTATGCTGAGACTGCTCAATGCTGATCTCCATTGAGAATAGGTTTAAATGGATTGAATGCCTTCTGCTGAGGCAGGGCATCTACGGACCACTCTTTACATGCCCTCTGTCGCGGCCCGCTGGCCTTTGTGTCACCCAACAATGATGCCATCGGAGCGCCACTGCTGGGGAAAAATCATTGTTCACTTTGGCCAATGGGGACGCATCAAATGGACGTTTACCTGATATGCGAGTTTCTGTGCATATGTGTGTGTGTGAATGGTAATGCAAAGGTGAATGCATGTGAAGTGAACATCTCTTTCACACCAAGCGTTTGCATCTACTCTGTGACAAAGAAAGGGGGGGACGTCACACCAAGAGAGAGCCAATCACATATTAGCTGTTTGGATTTATGCCAGGCCTTTTGGCTTGTAAGACTTTAGTACAAGTGGCAAAAGCCAGTTTTTTTTTTTCCAAAAAAAAAGCCTGAGACACGATGCCTTATACGCCATCTGGCTTTTTTTGCGACCGGTTGATCCGGGAACGAGAGAGGAGAGACGGGGAAGGATCTCTGAACAAGCCCTTGCGCTTCAACGGCCAGGACTATAACAACCTCAGACAGGAGTTCCTTCAGAGGAAGACCTTGTTTGAGGATGAGACTTTTCCGGCCACTGTGGAGTCTTTGGGCTTCAAGGAGCTCGGACACAAGTCCAACAAGGTCAAGAACATCGTCTGGAAGAGACCCAAGGTAGGAGGGGGGACTCTGTTGGCACATGGAGAGGCACTTTGAAGTGGGGATGGACACATGGGAGGTGGGATGTTATTTTTGGTACACAGCAAATGAAAGCTTCAAAGAGAAACTGTATTTTTCCGGCCTGAAAAAGGAATTATTTTATGGTGAGAAGTGTTTGTTGCTGTGGAAATTTACCTAGAGATGCAGATGGGATGAAATACTCCACACCAGTTCAGCTTTGAAGAAGCTGAGCTCAGTTTTCTTTATATAGCGTCAAATCACAACAACAGTTGCTTCAAGGCTCTTTATAATGTACGGTAAAGACCCAACAATAATAGAGAGACCCCAACAATCACAAGCACTTGGCGACGGTGTGAAGGAAAAACTCCCTTTTTGCAGGAAAAATGGAATGAATTGACTGCATTCCCAAACAAACTAGGAGGGATTAAGTCTGTTTCATGTTTTTTACTCTAATTTCTCTAATAAGATTGGTACATGTGAAGAATACTACACCCTTATGACACAGAGACATACATAACTGCTATAAGGTTAGTTCTTGTTCCATGTTTAACTGAAGTAAATTATTTGTGTTTATTTTCTGCAGGAAATCTGTGAAAATCCTCAGTTCATCGTTGGAGGAGCCAGTAGGACAGATATCTGCCAGGGAGATCTAGGTAAATTATGCTTCCTCTGGAATTTTAGGCCCACAATTAGATGACAACATCAGGCAATACCAGGTGATTTCTATTATGTGAAAATAGCATTTTAATAACATTCAAAAGGGGAAAAGGATAGGGACTTGATTTCAATTTCTTTTTAGCAAACTTCACTCGACAGCTTCTGACTTTTGACCTGATTGGGGCAAGAGCAGATCCAACAGTCTCCAGTGACAGTCTTTATTAACAGGGTGGCAAAATATCCCAGCGATCCCCTCCACACGGCCTCTCAGCCTGCAGTGGCCTCCCCATATTGTGCTTACGCTTTTGGAAGGGAATCCAGGAAGCAGCATTTCTCATTGTTGTTTTGTTCAGACAGCAAATAAAGGGGTCCAAATGGGACAAAAGTCCTGGTAGACACTGTTAACCATTGAAAAACTTACATTGTTCACAGCCCTTTGCAGCTAACACCCTGCTACACACCTGGTAAAAAAAAAAAAAAACACGAGATCAGCACTCGGCAGCGACCTTTCACTCCTGGAATACAAGAAATGTTCAGGAGAGAATTTCCTGTCTGTGTTTCATCTGATTTTCAAAATTTCACTTCATATTCTTTATGTAGGCTGAGGGGTTTTTTCTCACAATTTTCACTGCACTGGAGAAGATTTTAAAATCAAATTTAGGAGTGGAATAACTGCTTCCAAAGACATAATTACAAGTAATTTTTTGTGTCCAGGTGACTGCTGGTTGCTGGCTGCTATTGCCTGTCTCACCCTGAATGAGAAGCTTCTGTACCGTGTGGTGCCCCCGGAGCAAAGCTTTTCAGAAGGTTATGGTGGAATCTTCCACTTCCAGGTCAGAGCCACCCGCCTGCAACCCTGAAATTATTCACACAATATACTTGGTTGAAATTTTTATTAATAATAACAATAACTATATTTGTGTAGCTCTTTTTAAAACACCCAAAGTGCTTTACAGTTTGCATAAAACCTCACATTAAAGAAAAGTGTGCAGGCCCTAGCATGACTGATGTACAACATTCATTCATTCCTGCATCCATTCATGAACCGCAGCCAAAAATAATGAGCAAAATATCTGAGAGCCGATCAAGAGAATTAATAATATACTAATTAAGAACAATATTTATCCAAATTAAACTGAAATACTTGAGGATTCTATTCTCTACAGCACATAATGTTATTAAGAGAAATCCCTGCATCCAAGTGAAAAATCACTGCAAAATCAGGACCAGTGATCACAGTTTATCTTCTGTGGATGTTATGAAGTCAAACAAAGTCCACCAAGGTGATGCAAGACTCTAATGTGTTGACATCAACTTAAAAAACTTGCATATATTTTTAAAAACTTCAGATTTCCCATTCTTTTTTATTCATGTTCTCCACAGTGCCCCAGTTTATTTCGTCTTTTGTCAATACATCTTTGTAAAATCAAGATTAATGAAGCAAATAATGAGGCATTGTTATTCGTTTAGGCATTTTCAAGCTTTCATTCTAGTGTCTCACATACAGTGGCTTGCAAAAGTATTCGGCCCCCTTGAACTTTCCCACATTTTGTCACATTACAGCCACAAACATGAATCAATTTTATTGGAATTCCACATGAAAGACCAATACAAAGTGGTGTACACGTGAGAAGTGGAATGAAAATCATACATGATTCCAAACATTTTTTACAAATAAATAACTGCAAAGTGGGGTGTGCGTAATTATTCAGCCCCCTGAGTCAATACTTTGTAGAACCACCTTTTGCTGCAATTCCAGCTGCCAGTCTTTTAGGGTATGTCTCTACCAGCTTTGCACATCTAGAGACTGAAATCCTTGCCCATTCTTCTTTGCAAAAACAGCTCCAGCTCGGTCAGATAAGATGGACAGCGTTTGTGAACAGCAGTTTTCAGATCTTGCCACAGACTCTCGATTGGATTTAGATCTGGACTTTGACTGGGCCATTCTAACACATGGATATGTTTTGTTTTAAACCATTCCATTGTTGCCCTGGCTTTATGTTTAGGGTCGTTGTCGTGCTGGAAGTTGAACCTCCGCCCCAGTCTCAAGTCTTTTGCAGACTCCAAGAAGTTTTCTTCCAAGACTGCCCTGTATTTGGCTCCATCCATCTTCCCATCAACTCTGACCAGCTTCCCTGTCCCTGCTGAAGAGAAGCACCCCCAGAGCATGATGCTGCCACCACCATATTTGACAGCGGGGATGGTGTGTTCAGAGTGATGTGCAGTGTTAGTTTTCCACCACACATAGCGTTTTGCATTTTGGCCAAAAAGTTCAATTTTGGTCTCATCTGACCAGAGCACCTTCTTCCACATGTTTGCTGTGTCCCCCACATGGCTTGTGGCAAACTGCAAACGGGACTTCTTATGGTTTTCTTTTAACAATGGCTTTCTTCTTGCCACTCTTCCATAAAGGCCAACTTTGTGCAGTGCACGACTAATAGTTGTCCTATGGACAGATTCCCCCACCTGAGCTGTAGATCTCTGCAGCTCATCCAGAGTCACCATGGGCCTCTTGGCTGCATTTCTGATCAGCGCTCTCCTTGTTCGGCCTGTGAGTTTAGGTGGACGGCCTTGCCTTGGTTGCCTTGTGCCATACTCCTTCCATTTCTGAATGATGGCTTGAACAGTGCTCCGTGGGATGTTCAAGGCTTGGGAAATCTTTTTGTAGCCTAAGCCTGCTTTAAAATTCTCAATAACTTTATCCCTGACCTGTCTGGTGTGTTCTTTGGACTTCATGGTGTTGTTGCTCCCAATATTCTCTTAGACAACCTCTGAGGCCGTCACAGAGCAGCTGTATTTGTACTGACATTAGATTACACACAGGTGCACTCTATTTAGTCATTAGCACTCATCAGGCAATGTCTATGGGCAACTGACTGCACTCAGACCAAAGGGGACTGAATAATTACGCACACCCCACTTTGCAGTTATTTATTTGTAAAAAATGTTTGGAATCATGTATGATTTTCGTTCCACTTCTCACGTGTACACCACTTTGTGTTGGTCTTTCACGTGGAATTCCAATAAAATTGATTCATGTTTGTGGCTGTAATGTGACAAAATGTGGAAAAGTTCAAGGGGGCCGAATACTTTTGATCTTAGTCATACATGATTGGAGATTTTGAAATTTTAAGACGTCACTGTTGCTGACTATACAATGTTATCAATGTTATACAATGTTACATGTTTTTCATTAATTTGTGACATATTTTAGATTTAAAGATGAGTTGATTAAAAAAGAAAATAATTGCACAACTTAAAAAGTTCCTGGCAACACTTTAAATATATCATTGTCCTGCCGTTTATTTTAACACGTGATTCTGTGGATTGTTTCTCCTTCGTGATGTCCTTCTGCTCATCAGTTCTGGCGTTATGGTGACTGGGTGGATGTCATTATCGATGACCGCATCCCAACTTTCAACAACCAGCTGGTCTTCACTAAGTCCGCTGAGAGGAATGAGTTCTGGAGCGCCCTGCTGGAGAAGGCTTATGCCAAGTGAGTGTCTTTATGCTCGAGTGGGGGAAAGCAGAGCAAAATGGTGCTTTTTGGTAGTTTTATTCAACTGTTTAATCTGAATCATCACAATCCCAGAGAAAATTAAATGGTCACAGTTGTTCCAAGACTGTAAGAACAGTAACTAACTGAACTAAATTGAATTTTTACTAATATTAAGTATTACAAAGTTACAAAATATAACAAATAGCTCTAAACATTATGATTCATGCAGTCATGGTTGTGGGAATTGCGCACGTTATTAGACATCCTTATACAAAATTAACTTCCTAAAGTCAATTTAAAGGCTTTATTGTTGCGCTGATAAGTTAATGCCTAAATGGACAAAAACTCTCTCTATGATCCAGGCTTCATGGTTCTTATGAGGCTCTGAAGGGTGGAAATACCACCGAGGCCATGGAGGACTTCACTGGTGGAGTCACTGAGTTCTACGAGATGAAGGAGGCTCCCAAAGAACTCTACAAGATCATGAAGAAAGCTCTGGAGAGAGGGTCGCTCATGGGCTGCTCCATCGATGTGAGACACTGTTGTCTCTCCACACCTCTTCTCTAGTATTAGTGTTGGATATTTTATTCTTTTTAAATTTACACTAAAGAAGTCGAACCACCTCGCTGTGCTCAGATTTTAAAGACACACATCACAGGTCTTTTAGATTTTGACATCTTCTCCGCTGTTAAATTCACCTAAAGATGAAGTTGATTAAAGCCTACAGTATGTTAACTTCAGCCACCAGGTGTCATCAAAATCAAAGCAAGCTTTTCAGCTGCTATTAGGCTCCTCATTCAGAATTGTCATTATGCACAGTCGTGCTGGTGTTCGCATATTTATTTCATTTTATCCCCATCAAACTTCCCTAACCTGTTTTTTAATCTGCAGTCCCTGGTTCCTGCCCGCTTTGAGACACGTACGGTGACGGGACTTGTGAAGGGACATGCCTACTCTGTGACAGCAGTGGAAGAGGTAAAGTAGTGTGTTTTGTCCAGTGAGATTACACCAGCCGCTCAGCAAAAACTTGAAATGGAGTGTACGGCTGTACTCTTTGCTGTATTAATATAAACAAAACAGGAAGGTGATGGATTAATGTGAGTTCATATTAAACCCGAGAGTCTCTCTGAAATACCACAGTGCCGACCGTCTCAGCACAAGGAGTCTAAAGTTCGTCTGGTGCGTCTCAGGAACCCGTGGGGTCAGGTGGAATGGAATGGTCCCTGGAGTGACAAGTAAGGAATTTTTAACTTTTACAATTTTTAACCCTACTTTAGCAAAAAAAAAAAACCTCAGTATTTTAGTTTAATCCCTCTTTAGACTGTTTCACTATATCTAATATGTTTCCTCAACAGCTCCAAGGAGTGGGCCACACTTTCTAAGGCTGAAAAGGAGAAGCTTCAACATCAAAGTGCAGAAGATGGAGAATTCTGGTAAGTGAGATCTACAGTTTTTACTATTTTGCTACATTTGTCTGAATCCATAATCTTTCCTGGTCTCTTGAATTCCTGTACAGGATGTCATTTGAGGACTTTAAGAAGAACTACACCAAGATTGAGATCTGTAATCTCACCCCTGATGCGTTGGAGGATGATAAGATCCACAAGTGGACGGTTTCTGTGAACGAGGGGCGTTGGGTGAGAGGCTGCTCCGCTGGAGGATGCAGGAACTATCCTGGTAATCTACTGTACAGATGTTTGTTAATCCTTTCTCACAAGAGAAGAACAGAGTGGTCTTTCACTCCTACACCAAACATGTGAAAAAGCTTTACATTGGCTGAAGAATAATGCACCTTCCACCCATTAATTTTCTACTACTTATCTGGTTTCGGGTCACAGAGGCAGCAGTCTAAGCAGAGAACCCCAGAATTCATCACCCACCCATCATTCCCGAATCATTCCCGAGACATATAATCTTTCAAGGGAATCCTGGGGCTTCCCCAGTGCATAATTTGGATCCGCAATTTCCAGTTTAGGCACTTTTCATTCCCAAAATATAATGCATAAAGAACCTGACTGTCCTCTTTTTAAATGGTGAATATGATATGATAGATAAGAGAGTCAGAGAACAGTAACCAACTCTCTTGCAGACACTTTCTGGACCAATCCTCAGTACCGCCTTCGCCTGCTGGAGGAGGATGATGACCCTGAGGACAACGAGGTGGCCTGCACCTTTGTGGTGGCGCTGATGCAGAAGAACAGACGGAAAGAGCGCAAGATGGGAGCCAACCTCTTCACCATCGGATTCGCCATTTACGAGGTGTCCACTTCGGTTTTTAATCATTGTTCCAAGACTTTTCCATTTTCCAGCCTCTGTTGCTAATTTACTTTCACAGCTTTCCTTTTTTTACAGACAAAGATACGTCGATTTGATTCTGCCACAGTTAAAATTAATGTTGTTACTGATGTTGCTATTTTCTCTCAACAGGTGCCAAAGGAGGTAAGGAAGGCGTGAAAGGGATTCTCAGCAGTTTGCGAGTTAATTCCACCCCACGCTTTATATTTTCATAGCCATTCTTCCAGTTTCTTTTTTCATCACCAACTTTAACTCTGAGGAAATTCTTCAGTACTATTTTGCATTTTCTGCTCTTTACATTGTGACTACCCCAAACCAGATGCATGGAAACAAGCAGCACATGCAGAAGGATTTTTTCCTATTCAACTCCTCCAAGGCGCGCTGTAAATCCTACATCAACTTGCGTGAGGTGACCCAGCGTTTCCGCCTGAGCCCTGGCGAGTACGTCATAGTACCCTCCACATATGAGCCACACCAGGAGGGAGAGTTCATCCTGCGAGTCTTCTCTGAAAAGAAGAACACCTCAGAGTGAGTGGGAGAGGGTGATCAGGGTGGCCTAAGATGCCATGAGGTGGGAATGGTTATATAAGTAGTTTTCCTTCTAGTATGGTGCAGAATTGTAGTTGGATGTGTTCTGATCTTATATTTCTTAGTAGGGCTGGGTATTGGAATACAGCGCATTGGCTGTTTGCTAAGATAGTTATTTATCAACATTTTCCTATTACCGGTGTTAAAGATAAAGTCAAAGCACTCTTAAATAATAAGGGTAGGGTTTGCTCTTCATGGCAATAGAAATCTCAACACACAGTGGGGGAGCTTCAGTTTTCATTTTGCAGGGTTAACGTAATGAGGTATATTTTTTTCCAGACATATGTTTTCCTCAAAATATCCAAATGTTTTCAGTACCTAAAAAAAAAGGAGGACGTTTATCGTTCTGCATTAAATAATGGCAAAAAACACCTTGTGTCAGACAGAACAGCAGTAATTCAGATTCTAAGATTAGAATCTATTCTATAATAAAGGTTAGGGTAAACAAAGAGGTATACAGAAATTATTAAATATATTATATTGCAGTGCCTGTATTTAGATCAATGCATTTTAGTTCTGAGTCCTGTACTATAAAGACAGTCAGTCTCAGTTCAGTTCAGTTTGATTTATATAGAGTCAAATCTTCCTTCCACCGAGCCCAGGAGTCATTACATTTTTCTGCAATCGTTTGACATTTACACATTTGCAAAGTCTTACAAACCCTAAAACAAACTAATAGATAAAATCACAACAATACCCAGCCCAATTGTATGTGCAGTTTAATTAGACTTGGAGTTTATGAGGGATTTCTCTACCCTGTGTGTGCGGGTCTCTGTGTCTGTTAATGAGGGTGGGATTTTCTGCTTGGTGGGTGGGACACAAACCACCAAGAACAAACTATTTTAACGGCGATTTGATTTGTAGAATCAGAAGAAATCGGCCCGAGTTCGAAGCTGTTATGGAATCTTTTTTAGGACAAGCATCTTCAGATTTGGGGATGATCTGGTAAACTTTCTAAATATTTAGTACTGCATACTCAAGCCTCAACAAACATCTGCACCTCCCAACCATCCCACTGCTGCCCAGAGGACCAGACAGCATGCAGAGCCGGCCTGAACTCTGATGGACCCGGACTTGGGTGTGACTCAGGGTGTGAGACGGATGGGCTTTGAATTACCTAACATGGCTTTAGATCACAGTATACTATGACACCATTAACTATGCATGTCACAAATTACCTAAACTAATTAAAAATGGAAAGTTCTGGTGACAATCAAGTTTGCCCAAAATAAGAACAATCGGGAAGAACAAAACTTGACTGGAGGAAGCAGCAGGTGATACAAAACTAACAGCTCCATTTGCTCCATTAAGCGTTTTATGCAGTCATTTTCATATTTTAGTGCAATGTGACTTTGGGGACTATAAGCCTATGAACTCCTTTATAATAAATCTGTCAGATGACTTACAGATTCAGCACATCAACATAATTCATGCAAAATTTGATGAGAATAAATTTGATGACTGCAGTAAGAAAAGAAAAAAAAGCAGAGGCTTATAGTCCAGATGAGATGATGGTGTCACCGTGGTGACTGCTGTTTGTTCGTCTTCACTCAGGGAGATAGAGAACAGGATCGAGGCTGACCATCCAGTGGTAAGTGTCCTCTTAGTTTTCCAGAGTGTGTAGAGCTACTGCAGCACAGGGATTGCCTCAATATTTCTTCCAAGTATATCTACAGTGGGGCAAAAAAGTATTTAGTCAGCCACCGATTGTGCAAGTTCCCCCACTTAAAATGATGACAGAGGTCAGTAATTTGCACCAGAGGTACACTTCAACTGTGAGAGACAGAATGTGAAAAAAAAATCCATGAATTCACATGGTAGGATTTGTAAAGAATTTATTCGTAAATCAGGGTGGAAAATAAGTATTTGGTCACCTCAAACAAGGACAACCCCATGCTCTCACAGACCTGTAACGTCTTCTGTAAGAAGCTTTTCTGTCCCCCACTCGTTACCTGTATGAATGGCACCTGTTTGACCTCATCATCTGTATAAAAGACACCTGTCCACAGCCTCAACCAGTCAGACTCCAAACTCCGCCATGGCCAAGACCAAAGAGCTTTCGAAGGACACCAGGAAAAGAATTGTAGACCTGCACCAGACTGGGAAGAGTGAATCTACAATAGGCAAGCAGCTTGGTGTGAAAAAATCAACTGTGGGAGCAATCATCAGAAAATGGAAGACATACAAGACCACTGATAATCTCCCTCGATCTGGGGCTCCACGCAAGATCTCATCCCGTGGGGTCAAAATGATCATGAGAACGGTGAGCAAAGATCCCAGAACCACACGGGGGGACCTGGTGAATGACCTGCAGAGAGCTGGGACCAAAGTAACAAAGGTCACCATCAGTAACACACTACAACGGCAGGGAATCAAATCCCGCAGTGCCAGACGTGTTCCGCTGCTGAAGCCAGTGCATGTCCAGGCCCATCTGAAGTTTGCCAGAGAGCACATGGATGATACAGCAGAGGATTGGGAGAATGTCATGTGGTCAGATGAAACCAAAGTAGAACTTTTTGGTATAAACTCAACTCGTCGTGTTTGGAGGAAGAAGAATACTGAGTTGCATCTCAAGAACACCATACCTACTGTGAAGCATGGGGGTGGAAACATCATGCTATGGGGCTGTTTTTCTGCCAAGGGGACAGGACGACTGATCCGTGTTAAGGACAGAATGAATGGGGCCAAGTATCGTGAGATTTTGAGCCAAAACCTCCTTCCATCAGTGAGAACTTTGAAGATGAAACGAGGCTGGGTCTTCCAACATGACAATGATCCAAAACACACCGCCCGGGCAACAAAGGAGTGGCTCCGTAAGAAGCATTTGAAAGTCCTGGAGTGGCCTAGCCAGGCTCCAGACCTCAACCCCATAGAAAATCTGTGGCGGGAGTTGAAAGTCCGTGTTGCTCGGCGACAGCCCCAAAACATCACTGCTCTTGAGAAGATCTGCATGGAGGAATGGGCCAAAATACCAGCTACTGTGTGTGCAAACCTGGTAAAGACCTATAGTAAACGTTTGAGCTCTGTTATTGCCAACAAAGGTTATGTTACAAAGTATTGAGTTGTATTTTTGTTATTGACCAAATACTTATTTTCCACCCTGATTTACGAATAAATTCTTTACAAATCCTACCATGTGAATTCATGGATTTTTTTTTCACATTCTGTCTCTCACAGTTGAAGTGTACCTCTGGTGCAAATTACTGACCTCTGTCATCATTTTAAGTGGGGGAACTTGCACAATCGGTGGCTGACTAAATACTTTTTTGCCCCACTGTAAGTGTCTGTTTACTTTGGCAAGTTACAGAAATAAGCAGCAAAAAGCTTCAGCTGCTTTAGTTTATCTTATTTTGTTCTGCAATTGTGGATATAACCAGTTTGTAATGTAAAGAACAAATAACTTGGAAAGGATCATCTTCAGAGTTTTTCCTTCTTATGCTTTGTGGCTCAATGACGCCTCAGCCAGCACCAGCTTCAGCGGGGGAAGAGAGCGAGGAGGACCAGCAGTTCCGGACTATTTTTCAGGAGATAGGCGGCGAGGTCAGTACAGAAAGATGAGGAGAATGGCTTTAAATTTAAAAAAACCCAAAACAGAACATTTTGTGTTTTTCATTAGCAGAAAACATTAGGCGATTGCTGTACTTTGGAAATTAATCTCCTGTCTCTTCTTTATTGGTGTCCCCCTCTGCTCTTCTTGTTTTCACAGGATATGGAAATAACAGCCAACGAACTGAGAAACGTTCTCAACAGAGTGATCACCAAGCGTAAGTCCAGTCTGATAAGCTGAACTTTCCGTCATTATAAAACTTACAGGACACATGCACACATCAGTCCACAGCAGGCAATTCCCTGCTTGATCCACTAGCCACCAATTTTCTCAACCTTTTGTCTAATTCAGGGTTGTTTATACACATGCAGGTAACTAAGGGAATTGGGGATGGGTATCGTTTAGGTTTTATCCGATACCGGTGCCAAACCGGTACTTTTGGAACGGTGCAAGTGCTTAAACGGTGCTCAAACCGGTGCTTAAAGAATGGAGAACACAAAATTCGTCCAAAAACCTCTCATGTTCAGCTTTTTTTTGTAAAAAGATAACAATGTTAGCCTTTTCTGCAGCTATGGGGCATATATGGTATCATTCTTGGCTGGAAGCAGTGCTTAAACAATGGAAAAAACACAAACTTTATCCAAAAACCTCTCATGTTTAACTGTTTTCCACTTTTTCTTTGGTCATTTTAGCCTTTTTGGCCAGGGTGAAGGGAGTATCTGCCATCAAACAAGAAGACAGCCGCATGTAGCTATGATGATGTTTGCTAGTTCACCTTACATGCATTAATGTAATAACGTGGTTAGCCTACTCAACGTAAATTACACTGGAACAACATTAAGCTACTCACGCAGAGAAGAACGGCTGCTGCTGCCATCATCATCCGTCATCAGTTCTGCTACACTGGCAGGGCTAGGGGCCAGGACTCTCCTCTTCGGGTTTTTGGGGGATGTTGCAAACTCCGGTCCGATAACAGGCAACCCACCCGCAGTAGATGTGCACGGTGTGAGGTCTCGCAGCAAGCTATCAAATACGGTGCATTTCTCGGCTTTTAAAAAAAACGCTATGCGTCGCCAGGTATTTCATCGGATTTGAGGTGTTACCTCCTTTGACAGTATCACAGTATCAGCTTAAAGCACTTGTTGCAGGCTGCTGAGTTTGTATATTTTGCTGTGAAGTACAGCCAGACTTTTGACCGCTTGGCCTTGGGCATTTTTCTGTAGCTCTGCTCTAAAAGAACGTACGTACCTGGACCCGTCTACTATCCTCGGAAACGTAAAATGATTGGCTAGAATCTAAAGTGTATCACAGCTCAGGGGGAAAAAAGCACCGAAATTTCAGTCTGGTTACTACCGTTTATGACAGAACCGGTGCCATCATGGCACCGGATACCGGTACCCATCCCTAAAGGGAATTAAACACAGCTGTCATAGTTTGCTGTGTGGCAGGCAGGATGTAGGACCCAAATGCAGGACTCATACACAGGAATTTAACTGAAAGCTGCAGCTTTATTGCTGGGAAACTTCAGCAAAAACGTCAGGAAAGGCCAATAGCAGCAGGCTGTCTTTAACTGTCGTCCTCTAAGTGTTTTCACTCTTTACGTTCCCAGACAAGGACCTGAAGACGGAGGGTTTCAGCCTGGAGAGCTGCAGGAGCATGATTGCTCTGATGGACGTATCCTTTGTATCGAGTGCATCGGGCTGGCTGTGTTGTCTGTAGGAGGCACAACCTGCCGAGACCCAGGCAGGGTCTGTGATGGATGCTCATGGGGCTTAGGCCTCATTTCAGTCACAAAACAGTGACATTTGCTTTTAACCTTTAACTTTGTGTGGTTTTAAGCAGTCTGTGTGTTTACTTTGGCAAGTTTAGGATTTTTTCCCCCATTTCATTTGGCTCAATTTACCTAACTGAGAAAAACCTTGTTGCACCACTCAAATGTGACAACATGACTGACAGGGTACACCGTTTTAGTCTTAACTATGTCTCCTCAGATGGATGGGACCGGTAGACTCAACCTTCAGGAGTTCAGACACCTGTGGAATAAGATCAAACAGTGGCAGGTGAGAAAACAGGTTTCAGTTTATTATTATATCAGAAATTCTAGAATCGTTCTGCATTAAGCTTCTGCTCAGCTTATTGTCATACATACCGATCATACCCGATTTCTTTCAGGGAATTTTTAAACACTATAACACCGACCAGTCCGGTATCAACAGTTACGAGATGAGGAATGCTGTCAATGATGCAGGTAATAGCATAAAACACAAATACAGCACTGTGCAAAAGTCTTGAACCACATCTCGTTCTGGCTTGTAATTTTTAAAGCGGTCTTGAGCAATAGTTCTTCAGGCTTTCTGAGATTTTCTTTGGACATCTGCAGCTTTTTTATTTATTTTTAGTCCAGTCCTTTTACCGTACCATTTTCAGAGGAATGATTTGTTTGTTTGTTTAGCCACTTAACATTGACCTATGAATCATTCAAGCATAAAAATGCACCCAAGTCAAGGGATGAATCAGACAACTTAGTTGGCAAATGATCTCAGTAGAAGGGGAGCTGTCAAGAAGCTATTTTAAGGAAAGGACACAGAGAGAAAAAGTCATACCAGATACTGACTTTCAAGCTCCTTAGAATTGTACAAACGGCTTTTTCCTTATATCATCTATTTCTGTGTACCTGCACCTATTTCCCATTTTCCACTCCAAATATAAAGAAATGAGGTATATTATATGACATATGTGAAATTACAGCTTCAACTCATCCTCTAAATGTTGTTGTCGCTGTACAGTCATGTGTCTCATGTCCCGCTCAGGCTTCCGTCTCAACAACCAGCTCTACGACATCATCACCATGCGCTACGCAAACGAGAGCATGAACATCGACTTCGACAGCTTCATCAGCTGTCTGGTCCGGCTCGAAGCCATGTTCAGTAAGTCAGTGAGATGGAGTTCATATTTTCTGACATTGTCTGACATTTGAGAGACTGAATAACCTCTACACCAAACAACAACAAAAAAAGCACATTTCCCTTCTTGTGCCTAAGTGTATGCATTTAAAAGTTTCCAAGGATGCCAAATAATTCAGGTTGAATTTTGGAAAAATGTTGATTCATTGGCTGAACCATACAAAAACTTAAAAGTTAAATAATGAGATGTAATTGAAAGATAGTGGGTCTGCTTATGGTACCTCACCTTAAAGGAAAGTTAACAGTCATGGCCAAAAGTTTGCTACTTCAGTTTTTATTCAAACTATTGTTTTTTTACATGTTTCTAAGTTAGAGTGAAGAACAATCATAAGCATTTTATAATGGCAAATAAATCAAATTTATGCAAAGAGTTCCTCTTTACATCTGCAGTTCTCTGGATATCAGCTTATGGACCAAATCCTCATTGATGGCGATCCATTCCTGCTTTATTGGTGCTCCCAAGCTGATCACAACTAGTGGGATTGTGGTCTTTAACCTGATTTTTAAGGGTGAATTTTTAGGGCTTTTTTGGGATAGTTCTTAAAAAGCCCACAAATTGTGATCAAGTTGGAGTGCAGAAAAGGCAGGAATGGATCACCATCAATCATTATGTCCCAGAAGATGATATCCAGTAACCCACAGAAAACTGCAGAAGTAATGAAGAAGTACCTCAACACTGTAAATACTGACTCCATCCATCCATTTTCTTCCACTTACTCAAATCAGGGTTTGGGGCTGGAGGCTATCCTAGCTGTCATCGGGCAAGTGGTGGAGTAAACTCTGAATAGGTTGCCAGTCTGTTGCAGGGTAATACACATAGAGACAGGCAGCCATTCATGCTAACATTCACACCTACGAGCAATTTAGAATCACCATTTAACCCAACTCCATGCATGTTTTGGGGCTATAGGAGGAAGCTCCACACAGAAAGGCCTCAGACTCGATTTGAAACCAGGACCTTTTTGCCCTAAATAAAAGCTTTTTGCATAAATTTGCTTCATTTGCCAATAAAACTCTTACTAAATGCGTAAGAATGTAAAAAAAAATCATCTAAAAACTGAAGCGAGGTACTGACATGAGTGTACTCTATGTTCTCTAGAATTGCATAGGAGGCTATAGGAAGAGTCCCTGCAGTATAGTCAGTTTAATCAGATTAGACTGTGGTGTTTCTATGTACTTTATCATTTTTATTCAAACTTTTCTTCTGACATGACTGACAGGCCCACTGGATTAGTAAAAATGGCATTTGTTTCTCCAAACACTGTTTTTGTCATTTCTTTGTGTTTAAAACAAAGTGTAGTTTCATTTCTTTTGCCCCTTATATGAGATGAACCACACTCGTGTTGAACTGCAGCTGCATTGTGATGTTTCTCTTCTCAGGGGCGTTCCAGGCCTTTGATAAGGATGGAGATGGTACCATCAGACTCAGTGTCCTGGAGGTACGAATCTTTGATTATAAAACACAGATGTAGATATATTTATTGAAAAGGTCAGCACTGGTAGCTCTGTAATCCAATGAACCTCTTCCTTGTGTCCATCTTTAGTGGCTCCAGCTGACCATGTACGCCTAGAAAGCCCAACCATCTCCCAGGTGAGCTCCACTCCATGCGAGGACCAGACCTGCCAGCCTTTACCTCAAAACTCAGTGTGCCTGACTACCGTTAGCCTTCATGCACCTCACCTCCAGCTCTGCTCCTTCTACTCCAAAATGTCCTTTCATTTGATCTTTCCATTTTTCTCAGCAGGTCTCAGGCCTTTTGCATTTCCTTCTCTGCCTTTGTCCCCCCACCTCTTTCTCTCATCAAAATATCAGTCTCAGTCATAAGCTCTGTTCTGATTTTTTTTTTTTAAAATACATACTTACCATTAACATTTGTACCATCTCAGGCAGCAAACACATACGACCTCTTTTATTCTGTCATAATACCTCACAGAGCCTCACCCAGCAAACCCACCTCTGTACCATTCATATCCCCTGCTAACATCTCCTCCTTCAGCCTCCCTGTGTTTTCTTCTCCTTTTATCAAACTGAGCAGCAAGGCCTTTCTTCCTGTATTCATTCCAGTGAACTGGGCTCTCTGGTGGACAGTGAATAAAAACTGTGATTTACTCTCTAGCCTGTTATTAACTAAGAATCTGTACAAATAGGGCCTAACAAGGATTGAAAATATCACTGTTTCCTCATTAAGTTTTTGTTTTATTTGCTGATTTTTTTTGTAAGCAATGAATCCACCTGATCGATCGACCTGGACTCAATCACATATAATCCCACCCATCAGTAAAAAACATATATATATTGTTTTCTGGTGGACAAACTCAGGCTTCTTGTGTTTATCTCAGCTGAAAAACTGTCCAGTTCTCCAGTGCTATTTGTGGATGGATGAAAAACAAGAAGAAAACTGAGAAGCAATGGGTTTTTTCTTTCTTCCAAATTGGATTTTAAAGACTAAGGCTAATGGGTTGAACTGCAGCTTTGTTTTTTTGTGATTTTCCTCTTAAGGCTTTGGTCTAATGAGTGTACTGCATTTTTAACCACTTTAACCAAAAGAATAAATGTGTAGTTACTGATTTGACTGCGTTACCAGTAATTAAGTTGTGAAACTGTGACAAATATGCAAATTTCAGTAAACACTGAGTGAAATAAGAAGAAAACACCATAAAAATACAGCATTTTTTCTGATGTTGCAAACATTTTTATTAACTTTCTCTTTCTTAAAAAACATCTCATAACTTTGATAACAACAGAAAAACTTGAAGAAACTCAGGAATGCCAGGTAAGAGGTGACGCGCACGCTTTTCTCGATCATAAATAACGAGCGAGAACGTCAGGTTAACTCGGCTAAGGGCAAATCCTCAAAAAGAAGAAGAAAAAGAAAGAAAGATAACGCAACCCGGAGAGCTGCAACCTTCAAACCAAGTCTGCCAAAGAGAACAACAGCTGGGCTTTTAACAGAAGATTTAGTCACCTGTTTTCAAGAGGGTGAGGTATGGCATGGGAGATGAATCCAAAATCTTCTCTTCGAAATCTTCCATCGAACACCTCCTCTAAACATCCGTTGTCTCCACACTTTATTAGACAACTGTGGAAAACAAATACAGCTCCAGTGCCTTCTGCTTGATTCTCCAAATACAAAATAAATCCACAAGAATGTGACATAAAAACAGCACCTCACACTCACGCTTGGAAAACAAGGTTCGCCGGACAGGGTTAAACACTCTGCCGACAACAACGAGGAAATAATCCACACAGATTAGCACACATACTTCACATCTTGGTTCTGTTTTCACAGCAAATGTCAATTCTCAAAAGACAAATCCTTCAACACAGTCCCTATTACGCACTAATCACCTGACTGAGCAACAACAAATAAATAAATGTAATCCTAAACGACCCAACGAGATTGGAAGAACTTGAGATTTTTTATTTTTAGAAAATAAAAACCAAACATTAAATAAATCAATCTTCAATTAAATTCCCTCAAAACAAATAATCACACTGTTAAACGCAGCCTCAAAGACAACACCACGAATTTCCAAAAACTTTAAATCGCTCATTGTCATAAGTGGTAACTTTAATAAAATAAAAAAAAACACACTACAGGTTGCTCAACGTGACACGCAACAACTGCACAACAACGATAAAAACATCTCTTAACCCATGCCATATTGTAGCCAACCAATCTGGAAGACGATAACTGCTTTTTGTTGGCGTTTCATCGGAAAAGCGTGGCAACTCTCTTAGATACCGGCTACGCTGAAGTTTCTTCAATAAACAAAAGTCACGTGTTTCTTTGTCTTTCTTTGGTCATTGACAAGAAGAAGCAATGGTCAGACGTAAAAAGGGGAAGGTGTGTTTTGTAGAAAGTTAAAAAAAACATAACAGCACAACCAACCCTCCTTTTTTGTAACTGTATTATGGTTGGATTCCAACACCGAGCATAAAGGATGGACTTGTCAGACGCCACTCGCCAGGCTCGACGAGAGCTCTGCTAAGGGTAAGTGGGTCCCAAGAGCGTGCCTCCCAATATGGGAGGGTAACATTAGAGTAAAGGTTACAAGAAAGGAGAGAAGTCTCAGGGAGAAACGGCATTCCCACCAGAAGCTTTAAGGCTCCACTTCAGTGTCCTCCTCAGCATGTTTCTGCATGTGCATCAGCATTCCCTGCAACACACAAAGTCACAGCCTCTAAATCAGCTTCTAAAACTTGTATGTACTCAACCAAAGCATATGTAAGCGTTTATATAATAGGAGGTTATATTACAATGCATATTTACACAGCATCACTCATTAAATATGAAGTTCCTGCTATGTATTGCTTTAGAATCATTTATAGATTCTAACAGGACATGATTTGTTTTTACACTTTATTTGTGACAGTGGAAAGGTTGTTGTGGTCCTCTTATGGTCACTCAGTTCCATATTTATTAAAATAGCACAAATTAGCTTTGCTGGATTTGCAGTTGAAAGTTTATATTATAGTGGGCCTTGGTGTTTCACCGTCTGACTGAAACAAGCTATTTTAAATCTATCTGTCTACTGATTGGCTCCTACTAGCAGACAGGAGTTTTTCCTGTCTGACATGAGCATTTTAGAGCTTTTGGGCCATAAAGATGATCTGCATATATGTCGAAAAGAAGATTTGAAATTTGGGCTATGTTTAATATAAGTATCCATATTGTATCAGTACACACAGTCAAGCAAAAAACAAAGTGCACTCTTACTGCTTCCACAGTAATTAAGAGGGTAAGCAGCAGCCAGGTGCTGCTAATCAAATGTACCCAATTACCTAATCATCTGTAAATAAATAAATAAAACCACCTCTAATAAAAGCTGATGCTTTGTGTGTCTGCTGGTCTGAAGCATTCAGGTGTTTTTGAATGAGTGGGTGCCCGAGCAAACACACCCCAAGGTCAGATCGTGCAATACTTTACAGAAATTGGAAAAACCCAAGAGCTACATTTCAGAGTCAACGGCCTTTGTTAGCATGTAAAAGGTTAAAGTTCATGACAGTTGTTTAGAGGGACTGCCAGGAGAAAGCCTATTCTCTCTAAAAGAGAGGTTTTCAAATGTGCATCTGAACAAACCACAAGACGTCTTGAACAATGTTAACTTTGGACAGACCAGACCAAAGTGCAGGACTGAGCATTGACTCTCCTGAGGTTTGCAACAATCCAGTCAAAGTCCAGACCTCAACCTCACTGAAATGCTGTGGTGGAGCCTTAAGAAAGCTGTGCATACCTCAAGGAACTAAGCAATGTTATTAGGAAGAGCAGGGCAAAAATAAGAAAAAAAATATTAATGGCTCATTATGGAGAATAAATGACTTTGACTGCATCTGTCCAAAAAGAAAGAAAATGTTGGGTGTTGAGTTCTGTTGAATGTGTTTATACCTGCTTGGAGGTGTTGCGCGCAGAGAAAAACGCTTCACAGTTTTTCCAGCGGCACTTGAGCGTCTGAAAGTTGGCACTGGTGTGGTCGTTGATCAGGTGCTGCTGCAGATGCTGAATCAACCCAAAGACCAGTGAACAGCCATGCCACTGGAAACACAAAACGCCAATAACCAAACAAAATGAGAAGCTCAGAAGGAAAAGATGGGACTGGAACACAACTTATCCATAAATTTCTCAGCTCTGCTCCATGACACGTCTTACCCAGCAGCGGTAGTTTTGCATTAGGTTCAGCTTCACTGCCTGCACGCTGCCATCATAGCAACCCGTGTAGATCTGAAACACACCAAATTAGAGTTAGGATTTAGCCTTCTGAGATATAACACAGACAATTTTATGAAAAAAGATGTCTTGTAGAAAGGTAATCGCTCTCAATCATCACTTAGGACCCAGTAGAGTGTGTGACAACATTAAAGCTTAGAAATTCCTCATATCAGCAATGAAACTTTACAATTTGTTTTTCAAAAATATTCTGTATGAGAACCAAATAGATGAGTTATTAAGTCATAACTGGTGTCTAAACAACACTTGAAATAGCACGTCTCACCATGTTCTTGTGGATAGCCATGCACATCACCATGTCCTTGTGTCCTCCGTAGACCTGCAGTTGGTCATGAGTCTGTGGAGAGAGCATGCTTTCAGATTTTCGTGTGCAATGGCATGTCAATATTAAATAAAGAAAGAAATTCATGAGCAGTTTATGTTATTAAAAGACAGATGGTGTGACGATGCTAACCTGCAGGTCGTAGACACGGACCAGTTTGTCCAGGCAGGCGGTCACCATCACTTTCCCCAGGATGGCCACTACTGTAACAGCATGACTGTGGCCCTTATAAACCCGCACAAGCTCACCTGTCTGTGACAAAGTAAGAAAATAATCATTTCACATGGCTTCTTTTTCAAATGGTGCATAACTGAAATTAAAGACGCAAAACTGTAACAGCGACTCACATGGATGTTGTGTGCGTAGACACACTGATCACTGGATCCACTGAATACCAGATCATTGACCACCTGGGAAAAAGCAGCAGAAGAGAAGACACGCTCACAAAAGACACAAATTTGCATACAAATATAGATAATCTGTGTATTATATTTTTTAACAGTACAAACCATCAAGGTTTATAACATGCCATCCTGTCATTGTTGTCTTGAATATCATGGAATTTACTCCAGCAGTAATGCAGTTGCTCTGTTGAAGCTCAGATGTAATCTACCTTCATGCAGAGCACAGTTTTGGTGTGTCCCTCCAGAGTGCGCAGCAGCAGTCCGTTCTTGGCGTCTCTCACACTGATGGTGTTGTCGTAGGAGCCCACCAGCAGGATCCTCCTGGCTCCCTCCTGCGATGAGGCCAGACAGCTCACGGCCCGCGGCCCGTGGCACTCAAACACGTCCATCTGCTTGTTTGTCTAAACAAACAATTGCAAAATGAACATCGAGCGAAGCACACTTCACGATGATGATGATTCTTCTTTCTATCATTGCAGAAACAAGTAGCTGCAAAACCTTTTCATTTAAGGGCGCACGTAAAGTCAGTAATATGTGCAAACTACTCGAGGTATGTGATTTAACACTGATGGGGCTGCATTTTCTGTCACATATAGGAGGATGTACAAGCACTGTGGCAGCATTTTTAGCTCAACACATGGGCCGTTTCCACATTATTTCTTCATTGCTTCCAATGCCATTATTTTAAAGACATTCCTGCTTGTGCTTAATTTTTCACCTTAAGGTTAAAGGTCACCACTGTGCCATTCGCCAGACCAGCATACAAAGTTTTCCAGCGGCTGTGGAGGCAGAGGACTCGATCAGACAGAGGGAACTGCTGCTCGAGTTCCCGTGTCTGTGGACAAGAGCGAAATACAGAGTGTCAATAATCCAATGTTGCTGTCACACTAACATATGGCAGTTTAAGTAAAAGGCCTGTGATTTACCCTGAGGCTGTAGCAGCGTATGATCTGGTCACTGGAACCAGAATAAAGGCGATGATGCAGACTTGGAGCCGCTGAGACCAACAGGCAGCTCACTTTGGAGCTGTGACCCTCGAACGTACCCACGCATTTATGACTCTACGACGAAATTTAAGAAAAGCAAAGTTGCAACGTTGTTCCATAATAGATATTCAGGCACATCCTGGCAAATAGCAGCAGTTATTTCATTCACAACTCACCACCAAGTCAAAGGCTTTGACGGTTCGATCTCCTGAGCACGTGTACAACAGGCCGTTGTGGATGTGCATGGCGTTCACCGCCTCCTGGTGGCCCTCAAACAGCCCATCAGTGGGCATCTCATCTTCACCATGGTCAGATGATGCGTCTGGAAAATACAAACATGAAGGAAATTTTTTAAAAATCAAACACACAGTGAGGAAACTGACATAAATGATCTTACAGCAGGTACATCCACTCATAAGGGGCCTGTCCAGATCATTTTAACATTTCTAATTCAAAAGATGGATCCAATTATGTGGTTCTTTACAGAAAAAAAAAGTTTACAAAGCATCGTATTTGTGTATGTGTGTCTTCTACTAGTTATCTCTGCATACTCATGCATGTCCTCAGATAACACCTCTATGAATACTTTGCCCATAAAAAGTAAATTGGGCACACTGGAATCTATTTTTATTTGGTGAGTGTGATATTCATAACATAGAAATATTACTACTTACTACTATTACTACTACTGTTTGTACGTTTATGTGTATTTAAGGCTATCTCACTCCTAACATAACTATTTCTGTCACTTATAATGTGAACAATACAAGCCCCATGTTATGACAGCTGGTTTTTCACTCTATCTTCCAACTAAAAAAAAACATTTTTAGTACAAACTGTGTTTGGTTAAGTATGACCCGACTTTAATTATAGCGACTGCTCTCCACAGATGAACGTACCTGATGAGTTCTTGGGCAAAGTGATGGCAAATGGCATGTCACTGTTGAGAAAAAAGTTAGAGTTTAATCTAAAAGTTTGTTCTTATGAAATCTGACCTTTCTGAAATCCAGTTGTGCATCGTATAATTTAGGAAAAAAAGTGTATTTTGCAATTAGCTTTTTTTTAAATCCCACTTTCTTAAGTCTTTAAGTCTGTAGAAACAAGTAGTTTTGCTCATATGAGTTCACACTGAGCTGAAATTGTGATCGCGACTCACCTCTCAGATGATTTACACAAATCCATGTCACTGGTGGAGGAGACCTCGTTGCAGGCCAGGCTCCGTGGCTCAGGACTGGAGGAGTCTGCGACTGGGGCTGGAGGGGGGATTTGAACTTGAACATTCACTTGGGGCTGCTGTCCGGCAACAGTGACCTCCATGCTTCCCTCTGAATCCAAGTTCACCATAATATCAGCGGTGGCCTCATGAGGAAGCTCTGCTGGGAACTTCTGCTCTGCCTTCTCTAATTTGGCACTTGGAAACGGCATCTTGAGTGGCTTCTTATCACCCTCTATGTTCATGTCACCCTCTCTGTCTTCTGTAGGGAGACTGGATGTACTGACCTGAGAGCCTCCGCTGGGTCTCCTACGCGTTCGGGGGCATCTCGGCCGTGAGGCCTCTTCATCCATCTCAGTGTCACTGCTTTCAAACTGCTCTGTCCCATGAGCCTTCTTCAGTGCCTTCCTCTTCTTCAGCTTCCTCACGCGCTTTCCAGTCCTCAGCTCTGATGGAGAGGCAGGGATATTAAGGATTGAGGGGGCTAAAGGGGATTTAAAGGATGGGATGTCTGCAGAGTCATTAACCTCACAGTCTCTCATGGGTAATAGAGGCTTAAGGGGGCTTTTTGTGTCAGCTAAAGAGGTGAGACTGTTCCTTGCTGTCTGTATGGCTTTTTCCGTTGTCTCAATAAGTGTTAGCGACTTCTCCTTGGAGTCTGCAGGCTCTCTAAAGTTCGACGGGTACAGCTCAGGGTGTCTTTCAGGAGAAGCCTGGAAGTTGACGGCGAAATCTGCAACAAGCAGCACAAATAACCCAAAATTGTCAGTTACTTTATTTAGTAAAATCTCCTACGTAACAATATCCTTTTATATTATTTTAAGTAATACAAATAACACATGATGGACTCTTCCAAACAGTATGTGTAAAAACTTGTACAGATTAGATTCACATGCAGTATTTCTCATGATAAACACACTGTGTCCAGAATGCTTATAAAATATTTGCAAAGCTGATTTTTGTATTGTGTTTAGTTTAGTGACATAAAAACCTTTTAACGCTTTTTACTTTTTGTTGGTTTTTTAGACATCTAGGTGAGCTCATTGATCAGTGAGAGAGATCACTGATCACAGTGATCAATGAGATGTCCGATCTGGGATGCTGTTTTATGGTCTGGGAAAAGCAATGTTACCTGGTGAGGAGGCTCTGGCAGGAGTGACCGGCAGCTCCGGGGTGGTGCTGTGAGCACAGTTGGTCAAAGCGTCCGCAAGGTCTGCCTCTGTGCTGATGTGAACAGGGGACAGGGGCTCCTGCTTGATAGCTACAGACATCAAGGGAAGGCTGGAGGAGGGGGGAGAGCCACACTCTGCAGCACGATTGGGACTGTGGACAGCAGTTTCCACAAGAGAGGAAAGTGTGACAGAGGAGGGCACGTGTGCCTCAGTTTCAAATGTATCCATCTTTTCTTCTTTCAGTTTGATCTGAGGTGCTTCCTCCATCGTACCTGTATAAAAAAATCCATGATTAAAAAGCTTATTCCACCAATCATAGCTTCTTCTGTAAACTATATTTGTTCCATTACTGCTACAAATATAATAAACTTATTTTTAAGTATTGTAGAATACGAACTGGCTTTTAATTGAATCTAGTGTGTAGTAATTTGTAGTAATAGACATTTGGTACAAGTGTATTTTGCACATGTTTTTACCTTGCATCCCTTTTAGTAACTCAATGCGCTTGTTTCTTAATGTGCTCATCTCTACAGTCATCTGTGAAAGACAAAGCCATACAAAACAATGGTTAGGCAGGGAATATGTTATCTTCAAAGACAAACTGCATAGAAAGTATAAATCCTAACGTTAATCCCTAACTTTTAGAAGTAAATTAAATTCACGTGGAACCCAAGAGCATCGTTTAAATAGTGAGACTTGTGGTTATATATTAATGTGAAGTAGCTGGCAAGACAACAAAATGCTTGCCAACACATAAACTCTCTGTGAGTCCTTAGGTGTAGGCCCTTTTTGTTATAATGCGTTGGCATTAGACACTAAACATATAAAAGCAGGTAACTGTGCGGCGAGAGAGAGTTTTTGAATAATAGAGTTCAGCTGTGTGCAGACCTGCTGTTTAACCACCATGAGACGCTGCACTTCCATGTAGGCGGCCTCCAGCGCAGCCCGGGCCTGGATCAGGCTGGTGTCCACGGTCTGCAGGGAGCGACTGAGCTCGTCCTCCCGCAGAGACACTGCCAACAGCTGGTCAATGTGCGAACGTTCTGCAGCCCAAAACACAGATGTGAAACACAAGCAGCTAACCCATGACAGGAAAATGACGTATAACCCCAGAGATTCTTGTTTTTTTTAGCCTACTAACCTCTTTTCGATTTGACCTTCTGTCTTTTGCTATTATGTTCTATGCATGAAGACTCTGCACTCAGAGCGTCCTACAGAGAAGAAAGAAAGCAGTCACGATGACATATTCTGCTTGTTCTTTCAAAAAACACATACACAAATAAAAAGGAGAACACTGTTTCCTAAGCTCACCCCAGCTGCTCTCCGCCTCTTTGCTGTTCCCAGACCATCGCACTGCTCCGTCCCTGAACTGCTGTCCCCGAGCACTGAGTCAGACCGCTGGAGGGCTGATGTTAGGTTGTCTGTCTGGTTCTGAGCTTTGGCCTCGAGATGAACGAGCATCTGTCCAACTTCTGGCTGAGACTGACAGTCTTGATTTCCTAGAGAAGACTTGCGATGTGGATTAACTGTAGATCCCTGCTGCTCTGAGTTGAAGCTTTCTCTCTGTGAGGTTTCCTTTGATATATGGGATGTAAAGAGGTTGTGCGTGGACGCAGGAGCGAGGCTACTCTCTGATAAGGAGCGTTTTCGTGAGGGGCCCTGGTAAGAGACATCCATCAACGACTCCCACTGGAAACCCTCCAGCAGCGGTATGTCACCCTCCTCTTGGCTCTGGTACTCCTGCTCATATGAAACCATCTCAATGCCAAACCTGAAAGACAGAACATAAACTTGTATTAACTGAAATCAAATCAAAATCAAAATGTATTTAAAAATGTAAAGATGAGATTATAATTTCACCTTGGCATGCCTTTTCCCTTGTCTTGTTTCTTCCTGACCTCGTGATACACCTGTTCCCAGTTAACATTGCGCCGAGACCCAGAGGAGCTGATCAGCTGCCGCACAGTTGGCTTGAGCCCTGAATCCTTTTCGGTGTCGCTTCTCCGCGACTCGTTCACGTTACGCACCCGCCTGGCAATGTTCAGGTTGGGCTCGTGGCCGACTGTTTTGCTCTTGGAGCTGATATGTTTGGTGAGGTCACGTTTTAAAACTGGAGGCAGGTCAAGTTTGGACAGACTTGATGCATGAGTCTGTGCGTCACCACTTCTGGAGGTGTCACTCTCTGAGCTCTGCCCTGCCTCACTGACCTGCATGGCCTCATCTGGAACAACTGAGCAACTTTGCTTTTCCACTTTCTTATTGTTCTCCTCGTATTCCCTGCCTGATTCTGCCAGCTTGGAGGTCTCCACAGTAGAGGTGCTAACTTGCAGTGACTGGAGAAACTGACTGCTGTCTGAAGATGTCAAAGCAAGCTTTTCTGACCCAACTGGATCAGGTAACACTGATTTTACTGCATTCTGCCTGCAGCTGATCTCTTTGTTCACTCCAGTCTGACTCTGTACCTGATTCGTTTGCGGCTCCTCGACACTGTGCTGTGTCATTTCCACTTTTACGTTATTACCAAAGGTATTTAAAGAGCCCTTCTTTTCTAACACATTTTGTTTGGCATGCTTAACCGATTCTGGGAGCTTCTGTTGCCGTGATTGAAAGGACCCAGTCAGTGGAGCCTTGACTTCACTCTGGATTCCAGTTGGTTTTGATTGCACTTGAGCCTGACTGGGGATCTTGCTGAGATGAGCCACACTGCTGATGCCAGGAGCTGAGGACATTTTCCGATCTAGCAATGACTTATTTGCATTCTGATTGCACCAATTAGACGCTGAATTCTGGTGGCCATCTCTCTGTGAACTGCTGCTTCTACTGCTACTGCTGCTCCCATCTCTAGGTTTGACTGCAGGGTTTGTTTTGTGCTTCCCTTTTTCTTCTAGTCTACTTAAGGGCAAAAGACTTGATTCCTTTTCAGATCGTGACTGGCTATTAAAACCAGTGGCTTCCGGTGCTTTGTTTTGAGGTTTGGGGGCTCTTGAGTATTCCTCAGATGATTTTGGACCGGTATCTTTATGTGGCACAGACTCTAAACCCTTCACAGGATAGGGTGACCAGCGACAGGATTTGTCAATCTTCGGATTGCTGCCCAAAGTCTTAGAGCTTTTACTGCTATTAATATCAGATTCTGCTGGTTGGCCATCCCCCTTCTGTAGCCCAGCACTGGCCTGACCTGGTTGGTCATTACCTGTATTCTGAAACCGATTCACAGCCTGGGCCAATGAGACAGGGGGAGGTGGATACATACGAGGAGCCTCAAAAAAGCTCATGTGACGGTTCTTTTGAGGGTACTGGGAAATATTGTTTTGCCCATAGAGCCCATTTCTACTGCCTCCGTTGCTGAGCCACGGAAATCGATTTTCATTTCTGCCAGGAAATGCACAATGACCCCACGTCTTGTTGCTTCGAGCTTCCTGACTATCCAAGCTTCTACCAGCAAACTCTCCAGATGCCCACCTCTCTAAGTTGGGGGGCTCCTGAGCATGCCAGGTGGCGCTCTTCCCCTGTTTCCTCTGGTTCCAGGGTTGTATCTCCCCTGCTCTGGAGTCATACTGGTTGCTTTTGTACCAAGTCCTGTGGTGACTAGACCCACCGAATCCCTGTCCCGGCTGCTGCCAGCCACGCTGCAAGGAGTAACGCTCTTTAGCTTCCTTTAACCTCTGCTGAAACGCCTCCTTTCTCCTTTTATCCTCTTCCTCTTTTGCTAGCTTTGCAGCAGCAGCCTCCTTCTCTTTTCTGGAAATAATAGTAATATAAATGAAATACAAGCAAATATTTACAGCTGCCCCTACATCCAACTTGCAACATTCAAAACAAAAAGTAATAATATTAACTTAGAAACTTAGAAATACGTGAGGAGAATTGCCGCTCTGTGTGGGTGATACAATACACACTGTCAAGCTTAAAGAAGAAGAGTGAATTTGGATGGAAAATTACGATTGTTTTAACTTTTTTTTTTTATTAGACTTCACATCAAAAGCAAATAATCCCACCTACAGGTTTGCCATAATAATTTCAAAAGTTTCTTTGACACTGAAAGTCATTATTAGAGCAATTCATTTGCTTTAAATTAAAAATGCATTAATAAAATTATGATTTCAGAGAGTCTCCCTGACAATTACATGCACCAACCAGCATAGGGAAAATGTCTGGTATGTGACAAATTGACAGCGTTTTCCTTCACATATCTTCATATGGATCAGCAGCTCCAATCACACATTATTATAAGGTATTTTGGGGGATTATACCAAATACGCATAGAAAAGACTCATTTGAAGAAATAGTCTAATAGTGCAATTATTGTGACATTTTAGTTTTAGCTTAAAAAAAACATGAATTTTAGAAATTAAAGTAGAAAAAAAGGGCTGAAGTGAAGGTTTTTGTGTTTAACTCTTTAATAAAAGCATCAAACTGCTTGTGTCTGAACCCTGTATGTGCAGTCATGCTTTTTTTATAGCCTTCAGTCCTGACATACGACTCCAGCTGCAGCATAATGTGAAGCTGTGGCTAAAAGAGGCCTCTGAGCACCACTGAGCAAAATGTGACTATACATGGTGTATATACACACACACATACACAAGCTTGTAAGGTATCACTACTATTTAAATCATAAAAGTTCATAAAAGTCATGTGTGACTGTCCCGGAGACTTTTGATTTAAAATCCTAGACAACATTTTGTGTTTAAACCAAACGAGTAGCTATTTTTCTTTTACCTGATCTTCTCTTTTCTCTTTTCAATCAAGTCCACCAATTCCTGATCGAAGTAGTCTTCTTCATGGTCGAGCCCAGGAGGCTTCTGGTCAGCAGCCTCCACATTCTGCTTGTGCACGGGGCTGGAAATGTGGCTGGCATAATCAGTCAGACTCACCACCTTCACCTTACAGACTCTGCACTCATGTCCGCAGTCCCTGGGGAGGGAAGGAGAGCGCGGACGTTCAATAGTTCCTTCGGGCATTGCGCTAAACTTGTCTGGTTCGGTTTTCCTGCCTGCAGAGCTCGCAAATATATATTCTGGCTCTACTTTCTGTTACTTTAAAGTCTTCGTAAAATCAGGAAAGGAGAATACTCTACAATCCTTAAAAATATTACTTGTCCAAATTCTCTATCCGTTACAGATCAGGAGGTCGCTAACTTAGAATTTTATCTCATAAAAAAGAATCGTTATCATCCTGATCGTGTTCTCCTTTCTTCAGCAGGCCATGGGTGGCAGGGTGAGGGCAGGAAGAGGAGCAGCAAGGCTGGACTCAGGCAGCATGCTAATCTAGCTGTCCCGCTTATGTCCAGCCAAGCAGTGCAGCACTGGGACGCGTGGAGGGGAGAGTAGCCCGGCGTCTGCAGCCTAGTGCGCCCTCATGATGGTGTCCGCTGCGCTCTGAGACTCTACAGAAGGCAATGTCTGTATATGACCTCACTCCGTGTTCCACGAGCCAGGACCCAGCCCCCTCTCAGGCCAGCATGTGTTATTAGCACAGGCCTGTGGATTGTACCGACCAATCCAATGCAAAGCCTGTGTAACTGGAGCTGTGTGCAGCTGCTTCTAGCCTCCACTTCAAAACCTCTCCCAAGTATGCCATCCTGTGATTCTGATAGGGGCAGTGACTTTGCTGGCTCCTTCTCAACTTCATTTTCAAATCTGTGTCATGGCATGCTGCCCTTTTGTGACCTCTCGTGCAGCTGGCACACAACTAATCTATATTTTTTCAAGTATTATTCGTCAGCTGCAGTTGTGCAGAAACAGTGCTGAAAATGCAATCTGCGGGTTCGCTTAACCTCACAAAAAAACCTGTAACGAGCTGTAGCTAAATTTAAGTTTATTGTTGCCATCATATTCCTACACAGGTGCTTTTCAAATAAATCTAATATTAATACTAATATTCAGCTTCAGGTGATGAACACAATAAGATTTCATCTTTGCACATCAACAGCATGAAATTCCAGTAAGTGAAACAGAGTTAGCTCCTCTAGAGATTCTTCCATCTCAGCGACAGAGCCACATGCTTTTAGTAATCTACATGCGAGTCACAAGATAGCCAGTTGCCTTCTAACGGTCATGCCTGTTGTTCCGGAGAGATTGTGTCTAAATATATGTGGTACAGTTGAGACAGCTGCCCCTATATCCACTTGCTCGATTACTGTGTACACGTGCCTGTGTGCACACGTGCCTCATGACCTAAATAATCTGGGCAAAAGTCTTGTGAAGCCAGCATTAAACAGGACGCAATAACCTGAACCTTTTCAGTATTGCATGAAAGTCACGAGTCATGTAATGAAATCAAACACCTTTTTGTGTTACGTACGTTTCAATTTATCTTTAAATGGTAAATGGTAAATGGCCTGTATTTATATAGTGCTTTTCTAGTCCCTAAGGACCCCAAAGCGCTTTACATATCCAGTCATCCACCCATTCACGCACACATTCACACACTGGTGATGGCAAGCTACATTGTAGCCACAGCCACCCTGGGGCGCACTGACAGAGGCGAGGCTGCCGGACACTGGCGCCACCAGGCCCTCTGACCACCACCAGTAGGCAACGGGTGAAGTGTCTTGCCCAAGGACACAATGACCGAGACTGTCCAAGCCGGAGCTCGAACCGGCAACCTTCCGATTACAAGGCGAACTCCCAACTCTTGAGCCACGATCGCCCCAATAAATAAATGTAACAAAAGAAAGAAAGAAAAAACTCACCGGCCTTTAAGGTTCTCCAGCTCACGGTGGTGGAGCATGCTTCTCGTGTGCTCATCCATCTCCTGCAGGTACATATTCATAATAAAACATTTTTTAAGGCGAGGTACAGAGAAACACATCAAAACACGTAGTTTTAGTTTAGTCAGGCAGTAAAAAGCCCCTGCATGAGCCTCATAAGGCATCACAGCATCACAACAATGAGGAATATTAAGAAATCTCATAGGTGGTTAAAAATAGGTATAATAAACCTAACTACAAGTATCAGAACCTTGCACACCTGAGGGTGTAGATACATGCCACGGTGATCAAATACTTATTATTATTTACTTTGTTTTTAAAGTGTCGACATATTTATAGTGTAAATCGAATTTCTGGGTCAGTTACCTGCTTGGAGACATAGACGGTTTCACAGAGGATGCACTTTCTGTCTCTCGTCATTTCGAACGCAGATGAATCTCAGCCCATTACTGCCGAAAGAGAGAGTGTTGTTTAACTTATGTGATGCCTCCCTGGGTGGATGTACCTGAGTTTTATTTCACAAGAACAAATAATTATGGGCTGTAACAGTGCCCATACTGTATGAAGAAAAGTGACACGTCAACCAACAAAATGAAAGGAACTCAAAGCTTTTTTTTTCTTTGAGCAGCCACACCTAACTATTCAACAACATGCTTTGGTACCACAGCCCAAATACCAACAAAGTTCAACCTGATCACTAGTCTAATTCCAGTCTGCTGATAGAGCAGCTCTATGGCCAGAAGGCAGAGCGATGTCTGGACGTGTTCAACACTCACAAACAGGGGGAGGAATAAACACCGGCTACAAGTCAACTGCTGGTCAAGGTCTACACCAACACTGCCTCATGTGTGACCACATAAAGGATTTTACTTTATCCCCTAAATACTGCTGGTTTATGAATTTGGGGATCCAAAACATATTCAGAAAAAGAGAGAAAATTTGCAGTAGTTCTATTAATGTTTAAACATTAATAGAGCGACAAAATACTAGTATGGAAAAACAAACTACCACCCTGGAAACTGGAAAAACTGGCAGTCAAGCCTTTCGACAAACAATGACAAGGTGAATATTTGATTGACGAGTGGATAAAGACAAAAACAGTAGGGCAAACCTTGTCTCACACTCACACACACACGGTACAATTCAATTAAAAAGCATTTGGCCCACTTCCTGACTTTCTATTTTGTATTTTTGTATATTTTTCACACTTACATGTTCAGGTCCTGAAGCAGCAAAGCAGCCCCAGACCATCACACTAACACCACCATGCTGGCTTGCTCCCATGATGTTCATTTTATGAAGTATTACGGTAGTTTTACATTAGATGTAGCGGGACCCAAACCTTCCAAACAGTTAAACTTTTATTTTATCAGTCCAGTATTTTCCCAAAAGTCTTAGGGATCATCAGGATGATTTTCTATAAGCAAATGTGGAATAATTTTGGAAAGCCAACTGCCCCTGTGAAGGTTCACCACTATTCCAGATTTATAATGGTTCTCACAGTGGTTCACTGGAGCCCCAATTACAGAGAAATGGCTTTGTAATCCTTTCCAGTCAGATGTCATGTGATTTTGACTTTGTTTCTTTAGATCATGGTATCATATATTCCTTTTTGAGATTTTCTTTAGCCTACTCCACTTTATCAGAGAAATTCTATTTAAATTATCTATTGATTCAACAGGTTTATGAAACTAAACTCAGCTTTCTGAAAAATGTGATTAATCACAGTTAATTCATGATTCGGAGTGGGTTATTTTTTCACACAAAACCAGCTGTGTTTGGACAGCTTTTTCCCCTTAATAAATGAAACCATCATTTAAAAATCCCATTTTGTTTTTACTTGAGTTATCTTTGTATAATATTATAATTTGTTTGATCTCACTTTCTTCGCTTTTACAGCACAATTTACATTAACACAACTTTCCAACTTTTACCATACAGAAGAAGTGATCAGGTGAAATAGTTTGACAGTAAGAAAGGGTACTCTTGTTTTAGAAGTGCCTTAAAATACCTTTGAAGGGCTATCTTTTAACACATTTATAAAACGCATGAGTGAGCTGCTAATTTTCTAAAGAGCAGCCAGGAGGACAATGTTAGATATCCAGTGAACTTCTGCACAGTTATGTTAGCAGATCAGGCAGCTGTGCTACAATGCTTGAAAACAGGCAGGGGGCAGTTAAAGAAGTTCCATGTCAAGTCAGTTTGTTTACATGCCACAGTTAGGATCTCATCTAATTTAGAAACCACAGAGAACATCTTCTACTGACGTTTACCCAAGCTCATCACAACAAGGTACTTTATCATCAAAGCTGTGCCTAAATAAATACTTAAAATTCAAATGCACATATGACCAAAGTACTTGGAAATTTTAGTTAGCATGCTAACTTTGTGCAAAAGTTTACCACCAGTCGCATGACATTTTATTATGATGTTATCAAACACACTAAGGTAATAAAACGTTATAGTAAACGTCAAACCACAGCTTTATTGCTGTTTTAAACTAGCTTATGGTTAAATAAAGTCCTGGGTCCTTGATTGTTGTTAGCCTAGCTGTTTCTAGTTATACAGTTAGCTGGTAAGTGTGCAAAAAAGCAAAATAACGTGACTCAAAAACTAGCTTAAATACGAGCTGACCATCCCACTACCAAAGTAATAAAAAAGGTTATTACGAATTATGATTATTATTATTCAGCAGAATTTACTTGAACTGTTATTGAAAGCTAAGCTAGTAAGTTAGCGAGCTAGCAACAGCATGATAGCTGCCACATGAACACGCCAGTAATGTCCTTAACTTATTAACAATTAAAAGGTGATGAGGGAGCCCGACTACAACCGAATGGTTTTACACACTGTAGACACTTAGATGTGACTGATTGCTACCTTCACAACATCCAGATGTGTGTAGGACTACTGCATTTTCTCATCCATCGCTGAAGCTAATAACAACATCCGCCTCCTCGCCGCGCCCCCAAACGGAGCACCAACCCAAGATGCGTTCAGGACCATTTCGGATTTAGGAAACCAGGACGCCACACAGAGACAAAAATGTCTAATAGAAAAAATTAACTGAAATGGCACTTTACAAATAAATAAATAAATAAAAATTCAAAAAAAAAAAAAGTAAATTGCCAGTGCTTTATATCCATTCCAGCTCCATAATTTTTAAACAACTTTCTGATTCACTGTCATTTAGTATTTAGTCCTTCCCAGGTCTTAGTATTAAATCCCAGATGAACAACTGCACATGATACAGTACACTGTAGTACTGTTTATTTAACAAAAAGTAAATGAAAATAAAGTGTGTGTAAAACTGAGTCCACCCCACTGTAGAAGCACATATATCAGCAGTAACTTGAAGCATCCGTTTTCCATCCATCTATTTTCTTCTACTTAACAAATTTGTGGTCCCCTATTCAAGGTAAATCCAAACATATAGATAAAATCAAGTATCAGTTTGTCTGGGAAAGATATAAAGTCTGGACAGTCTACCCATTGGTACCGTGTAAAATTAAATTCGGCAGTAAAATACAAGAGTAAAAACATTTATTTTGAAAAATCAGTAAAAGATTGCATTTTACACATAACTAACAAATACATTTAAACAGCAAGATTTCAACATATCGATACATAACGATGAAATGAATCTAAATGAAAAACAGCAGCACTGCTGGAACATATGTGCTACAGAAACAAACTACAAATTAAAAACGGTTCTCAGAAATCCCTTTAGAGTCTTTAAAATAGTATTATCACTTTCAGAACTGAACCAGTCCAAGATATAACACAAAAGTTCACATTTTCTCAGTTTTACACTTAAAAACAACTTTTAAGAAGTTTTAAAAGTGTCTTGGCTTTCAGCAACATTTTCTTGAGTGTGCGTGTCAAACGCAGTGTTTATTGGACGTTTTAGAAGATGTTTGTGAAGTACATCTTCTTTTGAAATGCAGTAACTAAATATTGGCTCTTAAAGAAAATGAATCTAGCAATAACAATAATCTAGTAATAATCAGTTATTACTGCCAGCTTACATGTTAAAAGAGAAGCAGTAACATCTACAAATGTAATTCATAAGCATGCCCTAGTGCTAATATTTCTCACCACTGATTACAAAAACAGTGCCTGTAGTGACCTGGAAAAAGCAGCTGTGTGAGAATAAAGCTCAGCTCCGTCAGATCTTAGAGTTTGGATATTGTAAGATTGTGTCTTGTCTGCAAAGTGTTTCAGGTTAGATGGTTCAGTTCCCGTGCTTTATTCCTCAGATGCCTCTTGCGCATCTTGATAGTCCACTTAATAGTGAGTTTGGCAAAATTGGCAGCTTTGAAGAGAGCCATGAAGACCCCACAGAGGATGGCTATAGAGCTCCAGGCATTCGCAGTCACTATCTGTTTGGAAAGAAGCAAAGTTTTGTCGAACAATGAGCAATTCGTGCAAGCACACAATTCAAATAAGGAGAAAACTTCTGTGAGAACATACCAGTCGGATTTCCTGCATAAAAGGATCTCGCCACTCAAACACGGCAAAGTAGAGCTGATCGGTTTGTGCCCCTTCAGGCCTTTTATCGTTGAATTTCACCACAGAAGACTAGACCATTCACCATAAATAATCAAATTAAAAACTTTCAATTCAAATGTCATCATGCATGGAACTACATGTGAACTGTTGGGACATAAATACCTCTTGTCGAAACTCGACGGCTTCATTTTTTACACCAGATGTTGTCAATAATGACATTTTGACCCATGTTCTGAAGCCTCCAGAGAAGGTCCACATGGAGTAATTCCTCTCACAGTCCCTCATAAACTCGGATTTATTTGCACTACAGGCAGAAAACAGGCACATATGCTGCTATCACACAAATCACCGTTAACACTTTGCAAAACATCAAGCTTCGAGTGTCTTATTAAACAGTGATTACCTGTCAATCAAGTCACTAAACTTGGCAAAAAGCATGTAATTGATGGCACTGAAGTCCTCCTCTGTTTCATTGCGACTGAACTGCATGAAGATCAGTTCTTTGTTACGGACGTCAGATGGCCCGCGGACCACCAGAGCTTTTTTCTGTAACAGTATAATAGTATGTAAATCCAGTGGAGACAATTTTGCAGTTATGTTATAGCTGCGCATCTTTAGGATTGCTCAGACTTGTGGGTCATGTCTGAGAAACAACCAAATAAAAAAAGTTAATTCTGACCTCTGTTTCGTTCACGAATGGCCCAAAGTAGATCACTTCTGTTATGTTACAGTCTACTTCTTGAGGCTTGCCGGGGTCCACTAAAGGTGGGATGTAGTCATGGTAGTGATGTTTACAGCTGAGCAGCTGGGCTTTGCCGGGGTACAGAGCTATGCCTGCTCAAAGAAAGTAAACAGAGTCTGCATCAATGTTCTTCAACAGCAGTGTTTATGGACTCACTGCCATTTACTTGTTTGTTCTACGTGGAGGTAAAAATGTACAATTTTGCAACGGGTGCCTCCAAACACGTTTTATTTTGGTGACGCAGACGAGGACACTTAATGCATTTCAAAATTCTTCCATGTGTCTCTCATCCACAGAGAACAGGATTTGTTCAGCTGTTGCTGACTATTTTCATGGATGTCTTTTCAGATGGAGATTTAAGGCTTAAGGGACTAGCTGAAAAAAAATACAGAGAGCGTGTATTGTTTAAAGAATAAACCGCATTATCTTCTAAAGCAAAAATGAAAGACGAAAAAGAAAATGCACCTTGCATTGCATGTCTGCAACAACTGACCAAGTCACATTTGATAAGCTGCAATTTTAGAGAAGTTTTCAGATTTAATACACCCTCTGGTGGCCACACAGCAGGCAATACAAATTATTCACACATAACTAGCGCCTGCCTTCTGTCACAGTGTTATTCAATTATTTTGTCACCAACAATAATTTGGGGCTTATTGCGATAGAAAACAGGCCAGGTGTGATAATGAAAAGGAGCAAAGAAGTATTCATTTCTAAAATCTTTGCCAGGGTGGCTCCATCTCACTCTATCCCCAGCATCCTCCTCTGTCACACAAACCCTCTGCATGTCCTTTTCACTACATCCATGAGCCTCCTCTGTGGTCTTTCTCTTCTCCTCCTGCCTGGCAGCTATATCCACCATCCTGCTCAACCTGACCTCCTATCTCAAAATCATACATCATAGCAGGTCTCACTACTATCTTATAAACCTTTCCTTTCTCTAGTGCTGCTATCCTTCTATTGCACCTTTGACACTCCTCTCCATTATCAAATGCTTTCTCTTGATCCACAGACACACTGAAACTCCTTCTGACCTTCTCTATATTTCTCCATCGACACTCTCAAAGCAAACATCCCATCTGTAGTGCTCTTTCTCTTCGTGAAGACATGCAACTGCTCACTTAGCTTCAAAATCTCTGTCCCATATCTTAATGGCATGGTTAATCAGCTATATCCCCTTGTATACTCAGATACTATATTCCATCTAGTGCCACGACAACCACTACATGAAGAGCATGTGTTCCTCCTTCCTGCTAAATGCTGATAAAGGCAGATTTAAATGCTTATAAAAAAATGGGAAGTGTTGCTGTGTAGTGCAATCTGTATTTTCTGGATGAAATGAGTTAGCTGTTGTTCTATGTTTTGGACATAACAGCACACTTAACACCCACTAACCCAGTCATAGTCCTAAAATATGCCCCAAAAAGTGCATCATTCATACTAACCAGGAGATGAAAATGAGTCAACCTCTTTGTAAATGACGGACATAACGGGGTTGTTTAGTTTCTCCAAGAAGTCAGAGATCGTCTGGTAGGCCAGGAATGCTGCCACCGCAGTCAGCAGCAGGTAGATGAAGATGAGCACCACCGTGAAGAAATTCTTCAGACAGCTTTTACTGAATCTCATAGGTGGATTGGTCCCCCTAACGTCATCCTGTGCTGTAGGGACAAAGGGGTAAAGGCAGGAATCTGAGTGGACAAATCCGATTAAATGCCACAAAAGCGTGGGCCAATAAAAAATATATCAGTGTAGTGAGTGTCCAGCATGTGGTGCAGAAACAGATCTCCTACTACTTTGTGAGATGCTGCTATCAGGCTTCTCATGCTCCGGGTCTTCAGTGGCATCATCAAAAAAGACTGGAGACGGTGCGTTGCCTTCATCTTCATCTCGCCCCCCGTCATCATCCTCATCCTCATCATTGAACTGTGGGGTTAAAAAAAGAACATTTAAACACACATTTCTGGTTACAAGTATAGTAAAACTATACTTAAAATCCTAACAATTATTAAGGTGGGGTCACATTTGTATCCAGTTTAAGTGGAGTGAAATAGCACTCTGAGATCTTCAGTTAATGATGAATCAAACGTAATACAAAACCCTTTGCTGGCAATGACAGCCTAAAGTTTTGAACTCATGGACAACATCAGATTGCTGGGTTTCCTCCTTTTTAATGCTTTGAGGCCTTTACTGGAGCAGCTTTCGGTTGCTGTTTGTATGTGGGCCTTTCTGTCTGAAGTTTAGTCCTCAACAAGAATAATCCACTTGTCCACTTCTTTGCTTTAATAAGCAAAATAAAGGTTTGTTTTGGATGCATGTTTTAGGCCATTGTCTGTCTGTGTTGTGAAACAGTTGGCTGCATTTAGCTGGATTTAAGCTGACTGAATGTCTCTGAACACCTCAGAATTCATTCGGCCCCTTCTGGGGAAGTATAATCTTCCACAGGAGATGCTGATCCAGTTCTAAACTGCAGTCATTGAGTCTGTCCTGTGGTATGGAGCAGCCACTAAACAGGACAGGTGCAGACTGCAGCGGTGCCTGAAAGGCATTCAACCTATTGAGTTTGTGTTTCTTTATTCGTTATTGGGTGAATACCTGAAAGACAGTAAGTTTTATATATATACACTATTGTTTTTGGTATATTGTTCCCTTCTCAGTAACGCCACACCTTTTAGTCGCAATGTATTCATCTTCCACATGTTAACTTGTCATATTTTAGTAGTATGTAAACATCTGTTATAGTTACATGTTTTCATATCATATATAACATCAGTTTGTTTTTGCTGACTTCACCAGTGCTTTCTTTCTTTCTCAGAATGAATAGGGCTGTTGGAATGGTGCAGGGCAGTTTTTATGCTCAATATCAGGTTATATCAAACAGCAGACCTGTATATATCAGAGTTATTATAGTATCGTATTTTCAAATTGGGTTTTATTTTTTCATTTTGACTTTTTTTTTAAACTCACTAGTTTTTAGTTTCCTCAGCACATTTTCTTGTTTGAGTTTAGTTTTTATTTTTGGAAGATGTTTAGTTTTATTTTAGTTTTTACTAGTTTCAGCATTAGTTCTAAAAAATTGAGTTCTATTAAAGTTAGTTATAAAGTTAGTTCTATTAGTTAATCTTTTTAATTATTACTCTATGGAGGGCATGCGTCAGAGGCAGGATTTAGGAAAATGAGCTCAGATATTTCAATAAAAACCCAAAACTTTGGGAAAGCAGTGACATCGACCAGCTGTGAATTTTTGGACACAGCTGGTCGATGTCCATCAATGTCTCATCAGGCAAGTTATTATTAAAACTTTATCAAACTAACAGATACTAAAGCTTAATATTTTTCTCTCTACTTTTTTACTTAATTTGGTTTAGTTTTTTTTGTTCATTTTTGTTAACTAAAATGTTGTTTTCAAGTCTAGTTTTAGGACTTAGTTTAGCTTCAGTTGGCTATAATGACCTTGGCCTGTATCTTGTTCAATTCAGTTAAATCCACAAAGAGCAGTGAACCTTAGAGAAGCAGGGACACAGGTCAGCCGATAATGGTTACACACACACACACAAAACAAAACAAATCTGCTCGAGCTCACAGTACAAATTTTCACATCTTGTAATTATTTTCTTTAAATAATTTTAGGATTCCCTCATCTGTTAAATCTGTTCAATCCCACTTTAACCCCTTCTTTTAAGACCCCCGTCTCAAAAGAAATTATAAAATATCGAAAACAGTAACATTTCACTACTTTTGCCTTCTACAAACCTGACATTTAGTCACCACAACAATGATTACTGTTTCTTTCATTTCACTGACCTGCAATCAAATACTCCAATGACAAAACAGTTTAACTTATCTGGTGTTGATATTTAAGGTCACTGGTTATAAGTTAAAGGTAATGTACTTACAACAACAAAAATACACATTTAAAAAAAGTATCACACTGTCGGTTTTACATTATGTCCAACCCATCTTTCAGTAAGGAGAGCCTAAACAATGAAAACACCTGACAGCACCACAAACTTAATGACCAAGTCAGCGCTGGCTCCAAATACAAGCGAGGCTTTAAAATGGCCATACCGACCAGTGGTTTTAAAAGGTTTTACGCCATTTCTGCAGCTATTTTAAAGCTTAAAATAAGAACTGGCGAATAATCTAAATGAATACTGCAACTATAGCTAAAACCCAAAGGAAACATGAAGTCAGGAAGCGGCTGCTCAGTCACATGATGCCAAATATGCCCGACAGGAGCATGGACACAGCGAGAGAAAAAGACTTTACTGCTGTCCTCAGAGACAATAAAAAAAAAGAAGCCTACAGTCTGTAGCAGTCCTGTGATTACTGAGACAAACATGAAAGATTTCAGAGTGAAACACAAACACGAAGGAACTTGGAACTTACCTCCTGGTATGAGAGGGACCTTCCTTTTCTGAGCATTCCTCTGCGGAACTTCCAGTGACTTCACCTAAAGCAGCTCTTCAAGCTTTTTGTGCCAACTCAGCAGATTGCTCCTAATAAACCTGACATGTTTAAAAACACCTCATTCCACCGAGCTCAAGTCTCACTGTTTAAAAAAAAATACACCAGCACCCACCCCTGGGGTTTTTGGAGAAGTAGATAAAGGCCCAACCCACGATAATAACAGGGGACCCATGGGCCGCGATTCAATGCGATCTTGTTTCCTTGTTGTGGCTTCCTTGTGTCGTAGCTCGTTACCTTAGGTTGATTCCTAATGCTGGGTTCAGGTACTTATGAGAAAACTCATTTATCTAAAAAAAACAACAACATACTACTGCGACAAGAAACCGCATTTTTACTGAAATGCCACCCATTCCTACAAGTTTATTTTTTACTCAAATGAACTTGACTATGGTGTTATGTTTTTCACAAGATATTTATGACATTTTTTAAATTTATGTCTAAATAAAATCTATACAAATGACAAATAAATGCACAAAAATCACATCTTCATCGCGTATAGTCCAGAATATAAACAAATATCAGCGAGAACTGGTTTAAAATAATGTCAGTGAAATTTCCGAGGCTTTCAAATGCATCACGACCAGAGAGTACCTGGGCATTGAAAGGGAAGTGGATGAAGAAGTTTCCGCCTGAACTTCTTGTTTAAACAACGACCTTGCCATGGCAACAGCGCGATTTTGTGTCTTATTTATCATCTTCGCCGTGGCTTTAGCGGAAGATGCTAAAGTAAAACACAAAACTGCTCCAAAACCTGTCCGTTTATTCACCGAGGAGGAGCTGCAGAGATACGACGGCAGCGAGGTAAACTGTTGGAGAAATAAAATCCCGGCATGTGCTGCTGAAAATGAACGCGCGTCTGCTTTTGCGTGCAATTTTTATTATTATTTTTTGTTAAGAGTCATCTATATTTATCATCGCTCTTTCTTTTCCTATTATAGGAGGGCCAGCCTATTTATATGGCAGTAAAAGGGGTTGTGTTTGATGTCACCAAGGGAAAAGGTAAATGTAGAAAAAACATTAACGCCTGGATTCAAATCAGTCATTAAACTCAGTTCTAATAAAAAGTGGTTTAACACATTAAAAGGCTTTCCAGCTTCTCTATAAACTAACCTGACTCGGGTCATTTGCTTATTAGTCTCTGCAGTCAGCGCGTTGATTTTAATGTGCATTTTATTTCACCCATTCCAGAGTTTTATGGAAAAGATGCTCCATATAATGCGCTGGTAGGTAAGGACTCCACTCGAGCTGTGGCCAAGATGTCACTGGACCCCGCAGACTTGACATCAGACACTGTGAGTTTCAGCTGAACGTAGATAACTGTGCAAAACTCTTGATTCACCCCTCATTTCTTTATATTCTGCTCCCAAGGAGCCAAAACTTCTTCTGAGTTTTTAAATCTGGTATTAAACAGTCTGGAGGTCTGAACCATTTTCAGACTGTTTTTTTTCTCATATTACTATTATTGTTATTTATTAATCTACTTGACATTAATTTAAGTTTTATCTTCTTCATCAAAGAATAGGCAGTTTCTGTTGAGATAAAGAATGTACAGCACAGTGTGCCGCTCTCCTTGTCTTTGTTAATATGAGTCATTGTAGCTCATCCAACAGTCTCACTCTACATATGAGACATTTTTCCATCCCACCATTATGTGGGGTGGGGCAGTGTCACACATTGCTCAGCATGACAATGATCCCAAACACACTGTTAGTGCAGGAAAAGCATACCAGGGTAGAAAAACACACAGTAAAACTATAACTCAGAAGCACTGTGGGATCATCTGGACAGAGAACAACAGAAGAACATCCAAGGAAGATATTTGAATATCCTTCATGAAGCCTGGAGAATTATTCTTGAGAACTACTTAAAGAAATTACAAGAAAACTGACGAAGACACTGCTGACTAAGTTTAGACTGTGCTGAAGAATGAAGGTGGTCATAACAAATATTGACTTTCATGCTCCTTAGATTTGTGTAAACTCTGTTTTTGACTCACATTCCGTGTTTCCATGTATGTGCAGACATATTTCAATAAATCACTGCACTAATTTCCCATGTTCCCAGCGTAAGATAAAGAATGAGGTGTGGCTCAAGGCTTTTGGACAGGATTGTACAATAGTTCATTAATGCTCTGACTACATTTTTCCCTGGTGTAGACACTTTAAAAAACAAAGTGACTGGCGCAAGTAAAACAATAAATCACAAAGTTTCTGTAACACCAAAGGCCATAAAAGGTGAAAAAATGCCAGACTTCCTTACAAAAAGTCACCATTTGAACATTTCAGACAACTTATGATTCATCGGAAATACATTTAAAGGGACAGTTTCACAGACCCAGGTGCAGGTGAGGTATTGACAGCTGTGTGAAAAATATGAGGTGAAACTAAGGTGAATAAATAGGATCCTTTAGGGAACATAAACAACACTGTGCTAATGCGATTATATTGGCTTTTATTAAAGTAAAAGTTCATTTAGACCACTTTTTTATTGTAAATCCAATCCAATCCAATTTTATTTATAAAGCACTTTAAAATACCCAGCACAGGAACAAAGTGCTGTACAGAAAATAAGTTAAAAACAATAGAATAACAGAAAACAGCAAAAATAAATAAATAAAACACATAATACATAAAATTAAAACAGCCCTATATTAAAACAAAAACAAGATGAAACAGCATCGAATCAGCTAAAAACAACTAAAATAAAAATAAAAACCAACATCTCACGTGGTGTCAAAGGCAAGGGTAAAGAGGTGGGTTTTCAAGAGTGACTTAAAAACAGGTAAAGAACTGGCATGTCTGATCTCTAAAGGAAGCTCATTCCACAGTTTTGGAGCTGCTACAGCAAAAGCACGATCTCCTCTAAGTTTACGCCCAGTCCTGGGTACATTCAGGAGCAGCTGATCAGCTGACCTGAGAGAGCAGGTGGGTGTATAAGGCTGTAGCAGGTGTGTAAGGGCTAGGCCCCATCTTATCTCTGAAGTATCTCTGAAGACTGAAGTAATAATCTCGCTGTTTTAAGTAAGTTCTTTGCATAAGTGCTAATAGTCTTTCTTTCTAACTCTTAGCAAAATAAATAAATAAAAGGGGGCAAAGAGGCAAGCATAGCTTTCCCAAAAAGCGCACCCCTTTTCAAAACCAGGACAGGTGTCTGAGCTTTTCCACAAGTCAGAATGCTCAAAGGTTAAAAAACACACAGTTGCTAGATCTCCTACTTTGTACAAAAATCTATCTATCTATCTATCTATCTATCTATCTATCTATCTATATATATATATATATATATATATATATATATATATATTAAAAAAGCACTGATTAATGTTCCTTAATTATCTTCACCTCCACAGACAGGCCTCACTGAAGAGCAGCTAAAGTCTCTGGACAGTATATTTGAAGGCACATACAAAGCCAAGTATCCCATTGTGGGCTACTCAGCATCCCGTATCCTGAACGAGGATGGAAGTCCCAACAAAGACTTCAAACCCGAGGACCAGCCTCATTTTCAAATCAAAGATGAATTTTAATGTGATTTCGTGTGGTCACTTTACTTGACAAGAATCGTGATGAAGAAGTTTGATACATGTGCAATAATAGGATAAGCATTATCCTGTTGACTCAAGATTAAGAATTAAATAGCGCTTTAATAGCTTTGACCAGTTTACGGTGCACCAACTACTTTAATACCTGTTGTATCATCTGACTGAGATAAAAAGCGGGGACTTTGGAGTAAGAGTATGCAGATAGTTAACGATCTCCTGGAGACACATTTAAAGAAGTTTAGGCACACACAAGATCAAGATGCCTCCTGCTCCTCTCACAGTGCTCTAAGCCATTTAATTTCATACTCTAAACATTAGGAGCTCAAAGATCCTTGCAAACCTAAAATAATCTTCATGCACTGTAGCTGCAGTGTTTTGTTTTATTTTTGTAAATGAGAGACTGTAGCTGATTATTTTTGTCACTAATCAATTCATTTTTTGAACTCTGTATTTTACTGTGAAACTAAACGAATTATGTGAATGACTCAGTGGAATATTTATGTTTAGGAAACAATAAATCTGCAGCTTTGTTAGTGTTCATCGGTCCACATGTATTCAACTTGTTCGTCTACAATTCCCATTAAAGTCTGAAAATGTTCTAATCTTTTGTTGGTCTCATTTGCGTTCTACCACACACAACTGTGTTACCTTGACACGATCTCTTTATGACAGCCCTCTCTGCTGTCACCTCCAAACAGGCGACATAAATAGATTGTCCGGCCCCTTATAGTCTCGCTTGCTCTGATCAAAGGTCGCAGTACCTGCTGAAGCAGGTGATAGTCTTTGGGTGGAACGACGCATCTTGCTCTGCCAGTGGCCACATTGGAAGTAAATCTGTCAGTTTTGTGATAGTAACTCTCACGTCAGTCTGCGTAATCTGCTGAGTTCAAAGGGCACGAGCCCTGCCCAGGAGTTTTCGAGCGAGAGCGGTGCTGTGCTCTTTATCAGGCGCACGTTCAGCTGGGAGACGTTCACTGCAACCTGTGACAACCTGGGAACCACTTGGTACTACTCGTCCACCAACCGCAGCCAAGATGCCCAAAACGGTAGGATCGCCACGATTTAAATGATTATATGTCACTGAAGTGTTTCTTCCTGTTGCATATTCAAAAATGTCAGTGGTGGGTTTATACATTTATTTGTGTGGTTTCTTGTATTGCTTATGCTGAGAATGACCACTAGATACATTTCAGAGTTACTTGCATAAATACAGATTTAATAGCTTTAATTTCTAATTAAATGTCCCTTTTTTTTTTTTAAATAAATAAAAAAATCTGGCCAAGCTTCTTGTTTCCAAGAGTCCAAGATCCTTCTTGGCATTTACTCATTAACTAAGTGTAGAGTTTGACCCATGCTGCTCACATTCCTGGCAAAAAAATGCTACTTCAGGTCTGCAACCAGCCTGTCTGCTGTTTCTCTGGGCATGCATAATGCACTGCAATCATGGTAATTCCCTTTAGTGCCACTGGAGTGATTTTTAAATGCTAAGAACGAACTCATGACTGTACAGTTTAACCGCTTTTCTCTGCTCCGTTTGATTTTCCGAGGCACCCTGCAGCAAACAAGAGACCTCTGTCTTAAACAAAGAAAACTCTCATGTTCTAAATGTCCGCAGTTACTTAAGCTTTCAGCATCAGTCTGTCGGAAAACTGATAAGAACGACTGGCCTGTGCATTACGAAAGCAGCTCTGTGCTTATATTGACACTGCAAGGAGAAAGCCTCTCTTAAGAGGTCATTCTGACGTCTACGTCCATTTGACTGACCTTAAACTAACTAGAAATCAAATAAAATTATGAGTCATAGTCGCAGGTGTTGTTTGCGTTGTGGAAAACGGTTTTTGAACAGCTAAACAAAAGAGGTGCGACGGTACCAAAAAGCACAATCCAAGTATAAACAAATTAAGATAATCCTACATAGCTCGACGGTATAAACTGGTGACTGAGTCTAATGGATTAATGATTCATTAGTGATGTCCACAGTCAATGATTAGTGAGCGATTAAGGTTGTGGCAGGTAGGAAACACCTGCAGGATGTCAGCAAGTTGAGCTATTACCTTATGCATGCCATCACTGGAGGTGGTAACAGTTGAGTAACACGTTAGAGGTTTCACAAATGGATGTTCCAGCTTTTGCTGCTCAAGTTTCAGTGGGATTATCTTTATGACACCCGGGGCGTGCTGTAGTATAACTTCATAAAACAATTGTGTAACTGCTACAAGCCCAATCTGGCCTGTGATCAGGGTCCGTGTGTTGAGAACAGCCTGGGTGCTTTAGTGTGTTTTTTTTATGTGGAACATCTGCTCTATAGACATTTTAAAGTGTCATTTCTTCTCCACTTTAATCGTTGTTGTTATAAAACAGGCTGATCTTGACTAACGACGGTAAAGTCAACTCTGCAAGCGTTGTAATCTGCGTATGTGCAACCTTGTGTAACTTCGCAAGAGTAGTCCGAAGTCTAATGAGATAGTGAGCAATTATGGTTTATGAATAATCCACTTCACAGCTCCTTCACACATATGACTACAATATCTTTATGTTTCCAGGCTGATCGCTGATCACTGCAAACTAATAATAAGATCACAGTAAAATATTTCTGCCCGGTTACAGATTCTCTAAGAAAAGGAAGCTGATTGTTTGCAAATATGATTCATGTGTATACAAAAAGAAATCTCTGTCATCACGTGACTAAATGACCTTTATGCTGCAGGTCAATGTCCGCGTCACCACAATGGATGCGGAGCTGGAGTTCTCCTTCCACCCCAACACAACAGGGAAGCAGCTCTTTGACCAGGTTGGTGTGATGCAGTTCACAAAGCACATCCTGTATTATTTTATGGATCCCGGATGACTTTATGTAGACTGAAAAGTTTCTGTTTCTTTCTTTCTTTTGAGAAGTCTTTCATGTATTTAATAAAAATAAAATGGACTGGCAAAGTGATGGATTAACACCAAGCAGCAGCAAATACAACAGTATAAATACAGACCTTTGAAATACTTCAGCAGAGAAATACTCTGTCAGATACACTCGCGTTAGTATTTGTTTTGCAGATAAATGGTCTGTAACTGTAACCAGTGGGTATTTTATTCCATCAGCAAAGCAACTAGTAACCATAGCTGTCCCACAGATCTAGTCTGGTAAAAGCTGGCCAGTTTAATGAGCCCCTTTGTGATAAAAACATCAACAACAAAAAAACAAGCTTAACATACTCATTTGAAAGTTCTGTAATCTTATCCAAAGGTTTTATTCTTCAGGGAGAAATTACCGCAAGAGTCATGGAGGAGGTTTTGATTAAAAAGTGAAGAAGCTGTTGAGAAGATGTGCAGGATTTTGTTATCATGTCTCCACTCTGAAGGTTTCCAGGACCATCGGCCTGCGTGAGACTTGGTACTTCGGGCTGCAGTTTGTTGACATCAGAGGATTCACCTCATGGTTGAACTCTGAAAAGAAGGTGAGGACTTGCTGTGATGTCAACCTCTGTTTCATCTACTCTGTTTAGAATTGTTAATTGTAAATGTAAAAACCCAGAGGCCTGCTGCAGCTCTCAGTTCTACAGCCATCTTTTTTATTATTAAATGTACTGTATTATTTTTATGTGTCTATTTATTTTGGATTTTTCTGTATTGTGTGCAAGTAAGCATTTAATTGTTAAATCGAGAGTTAAAATACGTGTTGTTCGTAAAAGTAATTAGATCCTTTTTCTACTGGATTTTTGCCCACACTCTGTTATTTATTTAGCTGTCTTTATTACTCTGCTGTAGGAACTTCAGTCATATTTTATACTTTAATTATTGCCCCTCTAGGTGATGTCTCAGGAAGTGAAGAAAGAGACTCCCCTGCAGTTCAAGCTGTTGGTCAAGTTTTACCCTGAGGATGCAGCTGAGGAGCTGATCCAGGACATCACCAGGAGGCTCTTCTTCCTCCAGGTGAAAGAGGTGATTCTGAATGAGGAGATCTACAGCCCTCCAGAGACCGCCGTGCTGCTGGGCTCCTACGCCATCCAGGCAAAGTATGGCGAGTACAACAAGTCGACGCACAAGCCACGTTACATGTCCTCTGAGCGTCTTCTGCCCAAGAGGTGAGTGCGAGTGGATCTGCAGCAGCTGCACATTGGTGAGCAGGAAATCAGTTCTTTGCAACTCAGTACAACTTTACTGGTTTTGCAAGGGCAGATTTATGCAGCAGTGATCCGAGTTGAAAGATTAACACCACATCCACCCATCGGGAACTCTTTACAATTGTGACGTTCCAGAATGTAGATAAAATTCCTCTAACTCTACAACTAGATTTGGCTTTCACAGTTTTATTACTACGAGTGTCATTCTCTCAAATAATTATCAGACATCAGCTGCTCTGATAGTCAGTAGCACATTTTTTAAATATAATTTGTCATTCATCATCTTATTTCCCCTAAAAGTGAACTGATTATTTTCTAAAATTAAACACATGACCACATGGATGAAGCGGCTCTGTCTTTTTACCTTGCTGAGCGCACTTAAAAGAAGATTAGGACCATTTATCTGTGATTGGTGTAGGTTTCCATCAACTTTGCACTCATAAAATGACAGAACAGCCGCATCATAAATGATAGTCTTCTGGATAAAGGACCTCTTTTCCTTTACAGCAAATCTGGAACTCATCCTGGCTACTAGCCTCCCTGAATAATCGAACTATTAACCAGTGTGTGATAATGCCCCTTTGGCTCCTGACAAAGGATCGTGGGGAAAGACACAACAATGCATCATGTGTATGCTTTAACCCTGTATGTATACACAGACTGTTTACATTTTCACCAGCATGGGTTGCTGATAGCTTGCTGCTCCCCTCAGAGTGCTGGACCAACACAAGCTGTCAAGGGAGCAGTGGGAGGAGAGAATCCAGGTTTGGCACCAGGAGCACGGAGCAATGCTAAAGTAAGTGAAGGCTGAGTGGCGTAAATTTCCTCCACCAAATTGATGCTTTCAGGACTTTACTTTTTAAGAATGAACAGCATTTTTGGTCGCACACCGTCCTGGAGTTTTATAGTCAGTGAACTTTTACAAGCAGTAAAGTAGGGTAAACTTAGAAGGCTTTGTTCTTACTCATGATCACTCAGCTTTTAGAGATGCTGCAGTGTAACCGTGTTAGCATAAAGGAAAAAGAAATTCAGCAGCAACTATTTTATAACTAGCTGTGTTTTTGATGCCCAAAAAAGCTTCACGCACTCTGTTGTAATGATTATTTGCTTTTTTTGGTTCTAATTAGTTAACAAGGGACATGGATTATTAGGTGGAGGTTTGCCGCCACACTTTAAACCCCAAAAATAAAGTAAAAGACAAATTAGTCTGTTGAACATTTAATATTTTATTTAATTATCTAATGTGACCAGGGAAGAGGCCATGATTGAGTACCTGAAGATTACCCAGGATCTTGAGATGTATGGCATTAACTACTTTGACATCAAGAACAAGAAGGGCACAGACCTGCTCCTGGGAGTCGACGCTCTAGGCCTCAACATTTATGCGAAGAACGACAAGTAAATCAGTTTTTGTAGTAAATCTCTTTCTCTGTATTTCTGTTGTTTTGTCCCTGCTTTTGTTTGCTGTGACGTTGTTCTGTGCGCTGACCTGATAAAACACATCTGTAGACAGGAGATCAATGCACCAGCGGTCAAACCTCAGTCGCAGACGTGTGTCAACTTTCCTTTCAGTGGCTGGTTTTAAATAACACATCTAACTATATGGATGTTGCTTTGAAGAGGTCATTGACCCAATTCTACTACAACATGAACCTACAAACCCTCCCCAGCCTCTTCCTCTGATATCGCATGCGTCATCCTGTCCAGCTGTGAACCTTTTAAAGAAACAAACTTAAAGCTCATATCACACTGTGAAAAATATCTCTTTTTATCCATTTTTCAGGCTGACTCCAAAGATTGGATTTCCCTGGAGTGAAATTAGAAACATTTCTTTCAATGATAAGAAATTTGTTATCAAGCCCATAGACAAGAAAGCCCAAGTAAGTGTTTTATGAGTTTAGTAATCTTCACTAGTATCAAACTACTTTTGCTATACCAAGAGATTTTAAACGAAGCCTATGGAGCCCTTTTTGCAAAAAAAAAAAAAAAAAGTTGTCTTCTCCTTTTTTGTCTTTTAAAGGACTTTGTATTCTACGCTCCACGGCTTAAAGTCAACAAGGGCATCCTGCAGCTGTGCATGGGTAACCATGAACTGTACATGCGACGCCGCAAGCCCGACACCATCGAGGTTCAGCAGATGAAGGCTCAGGCCACACAGGAGAGGCTGCAGAAGAAGATGGAGAGGTGGGTGAAGCTAAGCGCCCGGTTAAAATGATGCAGGCAAACTTAATTGGGATTTGAAATGTGTAGGCTTTCCGTTAGGCATGCAATTGAGCTTTTCCGTGTTCTGCAGGGATCAGCTGGAGAGCGAGAAGAAGAGGAGGGCGGCCATCGAGAGGGAGAAGGAGGAGATGGAGAGAGAAAAGCGGGAGCTGATGGAGAGGCTCCACCAGTTTGAAGAGACAACTAGGAGAGCAGAGAGAGGTGAGATAGAAAATTTGACGTAGAAGCTGCGTCGCTGCAGACCTTATCTGTTGTATGCTATGTAAGTGCTATGAAAAAAGAGATTTCACTGATTTTTTTTCTCAGTAGTCCACATTAAACCATTTATAAACCATCTGCTACCACCTGTAGAACCTTCAGGATTTGAGCTATTACAGGTTTACGGCTTAACTATACATCCATCCATTCATCCATCCATCCATCCATCCATCCATCGATCCATCCATCCATCCATCCATTCATCCATCCATTCAACCATCCATCCATCCATCCATCCATCCATCCATCTATTCATCCATCCATTTATCCATTCAACCATCCATCCATCCATTCAACCATCCATCCATCCATCCATCCATCCATCCATTCAACCATCTATCCATCCATCCATCCATCCATCCATCTATTCATCCATCCATTTATCCATCCATCTATTCATCCATCCATTTATCCATTCAACCATCCATCCATCCATCCATCCATCCATTCATCCATCCATCCATCCATCCATCCATCCATCCATTCAACCATCCAGCCATCCATCCATCCATCCATCCATTCATCCATCCATTCATCCATCCATCCATCCATCCATCCATCCATTCATCCATCCATCGATCCATTCAACCATCCATCCATCCATCCATTCAACCATCCATCCATCCATCCATCCATCTATTCATCCATCCATTTATCCATCCATCCATCCATTCATCCATCCATCCATCCATCCATCCATCCATTCATCCATCCATCCATCCATCCATCCATTCAACCATCCAGCCATCCATCCATCCATCCATCCATTCATCCATCCATTCATCCATCCATCCATCCATCCATCCATCCATTCATCCATCCATCCATCCATTCAACCATCCATCCATCCACCCACTTCAGGGTTCCAACTTGAAAGTTCACACTTGTTTTTACTGCCCTCTGCTGTTTAACTGTTTGATAGAAACTATTACATATGTGAGCTAAAGCGATAAAGGGTGTCCCCCATTATAAACATGAACCTTTCATTCTTGGTTAATTTACTTTTTGGGGCGGGACTTTTTTTTGTAAAACCTGGATATTTTAATCATTAATTGCTCTTAAAAATAAAAATAAACATAAATGCCACATCTATATCACCTCTTCCACTACCCAACTTCAACCGTCATTGCACAGTACTGTATATATTCTAAGAAGTAGATCAGAAAACCCTTTTCTCAAAACTACTATTGAAATTTGGTAAAAAGCCCACCACCATATTAGGCATAACCCCCTCCCCCATCATCCTCGCTTGCTTCTCCCCCATATGGTGGAATATATATTTGAGAGTTGGAAGGGCAGATTTCAAAACATGGTTTGACAAAGATGTGAGGAGGATGGGAGATCTTTACTTGAAAAGCAACTTTGTTATGTTGGGCGAATTTTGTCAAACATATGATCTTCACAAAAGGCATTTCTTTAAATATCTGCAGTTAACATTTTTTTTCCAATCATCGGCATTTAGCATTTAAAACGTTCAAATCATTTTTAAAATCTAAAACACAAGGCTCATATTTCTATGATCTTAACAACCTTGATGTCTTATGATAATGAAGACGTGCAGTAAAAATAATAATAAAATAAAACAAATTCATAAAACTTTTCTAAAAAGGATGACTTTAACTAATTTATTACATATCCATTTTCCATGTAATTTTGTTACATAAATATGATTAAAAATTTGGCATGAACCTGGTCAGATGACTAGATGACTAAAACATTTTTGTAAACGATTATTTATAAGAATAAATAAACCTTTGATTTGAAATATTTCAGTTGCGATTTACTCAGAAATATTGCTTTATGTTTATTGAGGTAGAAGAATTGTTTTTTTTAATTTTGGTAACCTTTATTAGAGTTTCGGAACCACCAAAATATTTTAATAGTACTGTATTTTCCTTTTTTTCCCTGTAACTTTAATCTTTTTTTCTATGATGTTAACATAGAAATGTTAAAAAAAAAAAGAAGCACCCCGATTTAAGACAAATCTGAGTTTTGAGTTTCTTATCCTGCATTTTTATAACAACGTACAGTGCTTTATAGATTTCCCCGTGTTCTGACTTTGTCACGCAGAGCTTCAGGAGCAGCTGGACCGGGCCATGAGGCTGGAGGAGGAGAGGAGGAGGGTGGAGGAGGAGGCGGCCCGGCTGGAGGCTGAGAGGATGGAGGCTATAATAGCCAAGGAGGAGCTGGCCAGGCAAGCTGAGGACCAGTTAAAGAGCCAGGAGCAGCTGGTGAGTGTGGAGCACATGAGGGAAAAAGTCCTGATAAATCTCCTGAATTCATTCTAAGCACTTATCGGCTGTTCTAATGGCAGATTAAAGTAACACGGAGGTTTTTAAGATGTCCCCACCTTTGCTTTCATCACATTTCTAAAATGACAGCATGCCTATTCTGTTATTCTCACGTCACAGTGTTGTGCTTTCTCCTTCAGGCTGCAGAGCTGGCAGAATATAGCGCCAAGATTACTGCGCTGGAGGAGGCCAAGAGAGCCAAGGAGGAAGAGGCTGAGACATGGCACACCAAGGTGGGTCTCCAGCATGCAGTCAAGAGCTCCACAAGTCACAGGAAATACCAGAAAAATGTCACAGCACAATATCAAACATAAATTTATTGTTTAAAAGAAAGAAAACGATTTATCTGTATAAGTCATCCATAATTTGAATCTTTTGCACTGTAATTTACATTGCATACTTCCTCAAAAACATAACTACTCATGTACTGTAACCCTTCCATCTTATTCGTATTAGATTGTTTTGGTTTGAAAGTATAAATTCAGGAGCCATGTTTTAGTGGAGAGGTCAGAAAGGCAGGTTCAAGTTTGCAAAAACCAGAAGCGAGAAAGCTTGATTTGTCAATGTCCTTGCAAATTTGGGTATTGCTGTCACATATATACAACTAAAACACTTAAAATACTACATTTATTTTATAATCAAATGCTCAATGATGCAAACCACCAGCAAATCTAACACACGCCTCTCCCCACCTTTCCTTTTAGGCTGTCGAAGTGGAGGAGAGTCTGCTGAAAACGAAGGAGGAGCTGCACACTGTGATGAGTTCCGCCAACTCAGCTCCTGTTGCTGAGCATGCTTCCTCCTCCTCCTCCTCCTCAGACAGCGAGAGTGACCACGAGCACAGCGAAGAAAACAGCACCTATAGCGCCGAGCTGCAGACACAAGGCATCAACTACGACCGCCAGGAGGAGGAGCGACTCACCGAGGCCGAGAAGAACGAGCGCCTGCAGAAGCAGCTTCAGGTTAGTTCAGGGACCTGGACTACATCCCCGATCAGCCGGAGTCTGCAGCAATGCTTAAGACACTTTTTTCTCGTAGCTTTTCTATAGCTTCCAAAACACTTATAGCAAAAATATGCTGTGTTAAAAAATAAATGCTTTTGTCATATTCACTTTGTCACAAAAGGATGAAAGTCCCTGGTAAGACAGGCAGGGTATTTAAAAAGAGCTACAAAGGTAAACGATTAATGAGGTCTTTCATCAAATAGATGAGGATGAGGCCTGTGTGTAGCCATATATCCAAATGCAAAACCATGTGAAAAGCAGAGCTCAGAAACACATTTAAAAAAAGGGATATTAAACCTATAACCATAGGGTTAAGATGCATATAGCTTCTGTGCAGTGCTCTGGTTCATTGTTCTGGCACTCGAGATTAAGCTTTTATTTAAGCTGTAAAGCCATGAAATTTTAAGCATCTATTATAGAAGCACAAATAATGCACCAAGCACCTTTCTTGGAAGGGTTTATCGAGGCATTATCAAAGTTAACTTTAAATTCAATCTTCACTCGAACATAAACATTTAAAACTATCTGTGACTTTGCCCCAAAATAAGGTTTTTAAAAGATTTTTTTCCCAATGGTTTTTGAATTCACTCACATTTTCAATCACGATTTGTTGAGGCTCTTTTCCCTCTCTTGTAATACTTCAGGAAAAGAGCCTGGAGAGGGGAGGCAAGGGCTGGAGAGAGCAGTAGAAGAGAGACAGAACACATGTGTGAGCAAGAGACAGATAGTTGAAATAGAGAAGATGCAAGGAGCAGAGGTAGTGAAGGTGGATGAGTTTAAATACCTTGGGGGATCAAGCATTCAAATCAGCAGAAAGTGCCTAGGACAGGTGAAGAAGAGAGTGCAGGCAGGATGGAGTGGGTGAAGACGAGTATCAGGGGGAATTTGCAGCAAGAGTGAAAAGAAAGGTTTACAAGATGGTAGTAAAACCTGGTATGATGCATGGTTTATGGTGATGGTGACATTGACAAGAAGAGCTGGCGATAAGATTTTTATTGGGAGTGACCTGAATGGGCAAGATTAGAAATGAGTACATCACAGGTACAGCTCAGGTTGTGCAGTTTGGAGATAAAGTTAGAGAGGCAAGGCTGAGCTAGTTTGGACATGTGCAGAGGGATAGTGGATACAGCTGCCAGGCATGAGGAAAAGAGGAATACCACAGACAAGGTTCATGGATGTAGAAAAGGATGACATGCAGAGGGTCGGTGTGACAGAGCAGGATGCTAGTGATATAGTGAGGCAATGGAGGCAGATGATCTAGTGTGGCAACCCCAAAAAGGAACAGCCAAAAGAACAAGATTAAATTAAAGATATCGCTTTCTAATGAAGGGGTTGCCAAGATATCTGTTGATGAAGTGAATTGTATACAGTTTAATAACTAAACACAACTCCTCCGCAGGCCCTGAGCTCAGAGCTGGAACAATCCCGAGACGATAACAAGAAGACCCAGAACGACAAGCTCCATGCCGAGAACGTCCGCGCTGGCCGTGATAAGTACAAGACCCTCCGTCAGATCCGTATGGGCAACACCAAGCAGAGGATTGATGAGTTTGAGGCCTTGTAGAAATGCCAGAGACCTAAAGCTCTCTCCCAAATACCTCGTGAAGGCCTTGTTCAGCATTTTAATATAACTGAAGCCAAATGTGATCCCAAACACCCAGAAAAGGCATGGAGCTGATCTGTGTAATAATTTCTGCACGAGTTTTACTTTGCTGGCTGAAACTGGCACCGTGGGTTGTTTTTGCTCTATTCTGTTTTGTGTTGCACTCAAATGTTTCCAATGTGCTGTTTAGTCCCATTAAAATGCTGATGTGCATCACTCTGGAGACCAGATATACTGTATGAACAAAGCTAGTACTAGGGGTACTATAGAACTTATATATCTTTATCATAACTAATCAGTAGTTGTTGCAATTTACATTTGCAGTTTTGTTACTGTAACAAACTGAAGTGGTTAAATTTTGATTTATTTAAATGAATGCCTGATGCTTAAAAAAGGAGATCTTTTTTATTTTATTTGTTTGATAGTTTTGCCAAATAAATGTCAGCAAAGTGTAGAAAGGTTCCCACTTGAAGCTTGATGTAATGCTGTCATACAAAATGAATCTCAGTTTGCAATAAAATAAAACTGAGACACACAGCAAATTAATTCATAATTACTCATGAATATTCCTGGTGGTCTGGCCCTCCTCGTCATGTTCTCCTGTATTTTATTTGTGTAAATAACAGTGCGACTTATTTCATTAATATACTTACATGATCTCTCCTGCTTCAAATGTATTGTTTTTCTGATTTTCAGAATTTACCTATTGGAGTTACTTTATTTAACCACATGGGAACATTTAATGTATTCTTACGCTGTCCTGTTTGTGTTCAGGTCAGATCTAGAGCATCTAATTTACAGTGAACAGGATACAGCAGACAAAAAGACAAGAAAAGACAAAAAGGCCAAAACTGAAGCAGCTTAATTCTATATTACATCTTTTATTATTTCTCCATTTGTTGTTTGAAAATGTTCTCCGGTGCTGCAGAAGCATTTTTAATGTTTGGCATTAAAAATGAAACACATATTAAAAAAAAAACACCAAAGAAAAGTCAGCGAGAAGAGCTTAAACTCGGAATTAATAAAACTTCACCTTGTGCAGCTTTGTATTTTTAGGCAGAAGAGAAAATGAAGGCAGGAAAAAAGCTTTTTATGAGGCTATGGCATCTCTTGAATATTGTCTCATTACAGGCATTAAACATTAAAACTTGAAAAATATTCAAATTGTCATCATTTGCATGATTCTTCTCCATTATTGTCTGTGTGAGGAAGGGATAAAAGTTGAATTTAGAAAGATTTAATAGCTGCATTAGTGAAAAGTGGAATTTGATCTTTTCTGTAACGTTCACCATTTAGTGAAACATGCTGATGTGAGTGCAGCACACAGACAGGAAGCTCAAGTGATGCCCGCTTTCAACTTTGGCCTCCCCTGATGTTCGAGGAAACTAAACTGAGGCTCCCTGCTGTCACAGGTCAAAACATATGCAGCTGAAGGGACGCTGTGCATATGACAAAACATTCACATTGATTTGAATGAAAAAATATTTATTTAAAAAACAAATTGGAGCAATACAGCACGAGGACTAAAAAGTCTCCATCAGGGTCTGACGCAATGATGAAACAATCAGTGAAGATTAAATTCTGAAGAGAGCAGAAAAAGAAGAAAGAAGAAGAAAATAGGGGGAGAAGAAAAAAAACCCATCATAACATCATCAACAAAAATGACCAATTATAGTCATCCAAATTATCTGAAACACGAGAAACAGAAAAATGGGGGGGGGGGGGGCAGTTAAGTTGACATAAGCTGCCTAAATTAATAAGATACAACAAAACACAAACACACAGCTTTAAGCAAGTGTAAATGTCAAGATTTTAAAAGGAGCTCAATATATAAAAACGCTATTCAGTCTCAGAATAGGAGTTTTAGCAGCCTGTGAAGTTGCAATCCAGAATGTCTCTGGTGAACAAGTTTTTCTAATCTGTCTCCACCTCTGATATGGATTGGTCCGACGTCCTTATAGTGAACCACCATTAGGTAAGTTAAGTTATAGGCGACTAGAAATCTTATGTCTGTCTTTGAACCTCTTCTTTACTCTCAAGTAGTAATTCAAATTTTTCCCCTGTGGATTTTTTTTCTTATAATCTTAATTGATCTGAAGAATCCTGCAGCGCACCGTGAGGGGGATGCGCTTTTCTCTTTTCTTTTGTTTTAATATTTGCACAGAACGGTTATCGTCAGGTTGCTAGACAACTTGGGAACCAGAAGAGCCGGTCTGTTTAAATAGCCACTAGGTAAATATTTACGATCACATGGATATCAAGTTTAGTCCATCTTTTTTTCGGCACTACCGTTCTTCTTGGAAACTGGAGTAATGTGCTCGTTGTGGCCTCAACCACGGAGGCTGGCCGTGCTTTTGTATATTTAGTGCATAAACTCCTTGAAGATGAGCGCTTTTGCTTGGAGCTGCTACTCCAACAAGCCGCCTCTGACAGTCTGTGGGATTGCCCTGTGTTCCTTTACTGCGCAATCTAAATATAAGTCGGTGACAAATAGTCCAAATACAGTAGCAACCCAACTGTGATGTGGGGGTGGTGCTGAGAGAACAGCTCCTTCTCCAAAGTCCCCCCTCTGTTGGATCCGGAGTCCGTCAGGAGAAGGTGGCAGAGAGCCTCAGCTCCCACCTGCGCTCGATTTTTCTCTCCCCCTCTCCTTATTATCATGAAGAGACAAAACGCCAGGACTCTCGCCCTCATCATGAGCATCCTCACCTACCTGGTGGTCGGAGCGGCCGTCTTCGAGACCCTGGAGTCGAAGCAGGAGAAAAGTCACAAGAGGAAGCTCGACGCCAGAAAGTACGAACTCATGCGCAAATATAACTTGACCAAAGAGAACTTCGAAGAGCTCGAGCACGTCGTTTTACAGCTCAATCCTCACAAAGCAGGACTCCAGTGGAAATTTGCTGGGTCCTTTTACTTCGCCATCACTGTGATTACGACGATAGGTGAGCAACAGTTATTTAATCAATACATGTGATGTATTATTGCATTTCATTGAGAGATGTTCAGCGCAGGGCCGGAGGAAAGATTTTTAGAGGAAGTGGAGTCACTAGAGCCCCCCTTAGTTAGTTTGTGTGTCTCATTTAAAACAACAGATAAATAAAGAACACCTATGACTTCCCACAATTCCTGGGGTCTCTTCTAACTACTTAGACAAAGAAAATCCTGTCTGTAGCACTATAAAAAATATTTAAAACATTTTTAAAGCTGAAGATTCTGTTTCCTAAAAGAGTGGAAAAATTAAACCTTCACTTGTTAGCACATTGTTGCTAGTTTGTATTTTAAATGAGGAGGTTGTACCTTGATAGTATGATTAAAAAACCTATTTTCTTCTTACGCCTTATACAGTATATTTGGAAACATTTTGGAAATGGATCAGACTTGACATATCCTATAATAACCCCAAAATTTTCATGTGTTTGCTGTGCCCATCAACGCTGAATTTTACTTTAATATTCTTGAACAAAATGAAGCTTTGTTTACAGGCTTTCATCACTTCTGGGTAGGTAACATTATTCAAAAAAAGCATCTTTTTGTGCAGCAGATCTTTATTCTTTGAGTTATATCTTCAGAGCGGCTGTAATTGGCTTACCAATCAGAAAAGTGATATTTATCTCAAATGTAAAAGCTAAGACACACAGAGACATGGACACTGAATCATTATTATGACTGTCTAAGTAAATCAGAATAATTGTATGCCATTGTGGCTTTCTTGGATAATTAAAGACAAAACAACACCAGGTGTAATTTAGTTATTTATTATGGAATAAAAAGATCATTTAATGATGCCATATGAAGAAGAAAAGATATGGAGATGTCTACGGCTTTGGTTCTGGTTCACTTCAGCATAAGTTATACTTATAAATATTGCAATATCTATGCTGTCAACAATCTGCGAGTTATAAATGAAGTAGAAGTAAGTTCACTATATTAATGCCAAGCTGAATCGTTTTCCTGGGCTTTCCCTTTTTCTCTTAGTGGGAGTGTGTGTTGGTTTCCTGTGGAATTAAATCAAGCAGCTGCTGTTCTTAGGCATTTATATTAGGTGAGGCTGTCTGTTGCTATGACTCACCACGGCAAAAGAATAGGGACAAAGATGTCTAAAGATATGCAATATTCCCTGTCTCAGGTTATGGCCACGCGGCGCCGAGCACCGACTCAGGGAAAGTGTTCTGCATGTTCTACGCCCTCCTAGGGATCCCGCTGACCCTGGTCATGTTCCAGAGTCTGGGCGAGAGGATCAACACGTTTGTCAGATACCTGCTGCACCAAGCCAAGAAGTGCCTGGGAATGCGTCACACCGAGGTCTCCATGGCAAACATGGTGACGGTGGGCTTCTTCTCCTGTATGAGCACCCTGTGCGTGGGGGCTGTGGCATTCTCTCACTCGGAGGGATGGAGCTTTTTAAATGCCTTCTACTACTGCTTCATTACACTCACCACTATTGGCTTCGGAGACTACGTGGCTCTGCAGAAGAATGAGGCCCTGCAGAATGACCCTCAATATGTGGCTTTCTGCTTTGTTTACATCCTCACGGGCCTGACGGTGATTGGAGCGTTCCTAAACCTGGTGGTGCTTCGCTTCCTGACCATGAACACTGAGGATGAACGCAGGGACGCCAAGGAGAAGGCGTTGCTCTCTGTCAGTAAGCCCAGAGGAGAGGTGGCTCATCTGTTACCAGTCTCAATATCAGCTTCCTCCACACCTGTAGCAGATAACACCACAAAGGCTAAAGATTTCAAAGGTGTCTACACTGAAGTGCTTCAATTCCAGACTATTTGCTCCTGCTTATGGTACAGGAGCGAGGAGAAGGAGCAGGACTCCATACCCAACATGATCCCTCAGGAGATGACATTCTCCGATGCCTACTTGCAGCAGAACAATGACTGTGCTCACTACATGGAGCCTGGCTCAACAGGCTGCGTTTGCAGTCCACGTCAGTGCACGAGCATAAGCCCAATATCAGGCCTACACATTTTCTCTCCATTCAGGATGTTTAAGAGACGCAGCTCCGTGTAGCCTTTTCAGCACAACAGATTTCATTACAGCATAATTTGTCTATAACTGCCAAGTGGGCAGCAGATACTTGGCAGTCCTCAGCAAAGACATGACTGCAAGTCGATGTTTGTGGTGCTACAATCCCAGTAATCCAGAAGCATAACGTGCAAAAAGGGAAAAAAAGCACATAGAGTACTGTAAACACAAATATATATATTTGAGAAACATCACGCAGTGTTTTTAACTGAGGTGTTATTCGAGGGCATCCAGTATGCTTTGAGGAATCCTGTAGGTGTGTCGAAATTGATCTGGTTAGCTGCACATGAACGATACGTCTGCGCAGTGTGTAGGTAAGAGCAGAGGCTTCGGAGCGGTGGCACAGTGAAAGGGTGACATAAAAAAATGAATAAATGATTAAAACCTGTCAGTCAGCAGCTCTCAAAAGCTAAACTTTGTGTTTTTGGTAATAATCTCAGAGGTGCTGATTCAACTCAGGGGTTATTTCTTAATGTTGTAGCTGTTTTCCTTTGATAGGCACGCATCATGATGATTTTCTGGACTTTTTCCACCATGGTGTTTGTGACTGGGCTCGTATCAGTTGCCTTATGTCGCCCTGAAACAAATCGTGATTGTCAAAGCTTCAGAAAAGCTGATGCATACCAGAAATTTCATGTGACTCATGTGTAGCTGCCCCTGGTGTTATGACTTCTAGGGCTCTTTGCCCAAAGTACAGGTGCATCACAGACACTACTAAATTACGTAACGTGACAAGTGGGTAGGTTAAAAAATAAATCACATCTCAAGCGCAGTTAAAAAAATCCATTTGGAAATAAGTGCGGTGATCACAAGTAGACACTTATCGGCGCTGAGCGAAACGCTCTCAACTGGATTAGTTGTGTAACACTGAAAGCACTATTTTAAAAATTACTTGTGGGAAGAAGCAAGAACTCCAACAGCCCCATCAAAAAGGAGCATTGGCAACTTTCTATATGTGCTTTATTCATGTCCCCGTGAACATTAAAATCAAAGCTCCTGTGTGTTTAGATCGAGACTTAGACAGATAATTTTCCAAATACAGTAAACACCTGGTGACATTGCCAAGATACCTGCTAAGTGGCAGGAGTTTGTTAAAACGCTGATACCTTTTTACCCCCTAAAGCTCACTTATTAACAAGCATTCTGTTTCACTGACTTTTTTGTACAAACGAAAAAGTGTTAAATGTCAAGCTGTGAACAGCTTTTTAGTTCATGTGCCAAGCCAAGTAATCACCTCCCATTAAACCACAAGTTGTATTTTTTACACTGATTAAATAAAAGAATTGTTTTAATGTTTACATGTTTGAGCCACTTAGAAGTAATTTAGAATTAAGGGAATAGATCTAAGCCAAAAACCTGAGATCTAAGACAGATATGAAGCACACCTCTGGATCAAAAAGTAGAAGCAGGCTATTTGAGCAGCAGCTTGGAGTGGCAGCTGGTACGGGGTACAGTGGATAATAAGCTGGTTGCCAATCACAGTCAATTATGTCACAATGGGCTGAGCCTGGGTGATTGATGGAAAAGGAAAAATCCACCCTCAGCTAGTATTTCCTGTGTTTCTGAACCCAGTCTGGTGCTTAGTGGTGTATTTTTCTGTGGGCGACATGATGCGATGTCACACTCAGTTTATTTCCAGCAGCTTCAATAGATGATTAACTTCTTAAGGTATTTCATTTATTTAAGAAAAAAAAGCAGTAAAAATTTTTTTATTGATTTTTGGATGGATGCAGAAATTTATTGAAACATGCAAATGTAATATAGAAAATAGGGCAAAAACAGAGTCTCTCGCTCAGATTTTGCTAATGACCACAGTGATTCTTTAAAACAGCCTGAACTCTCTAAAGCAGAATTCCTTCTCATTTCTTTGTGTAGTCTTCAGGAATATTTCTCCAGGCTTCTTGAGGAACATTCAAATTTCCTTTTGGGTTGTTGACTCCCTTTTGTTCTGTTCAGTGTCAAGACGATCCCACACTGCTTCAATAATGTTGGTGTCCGGGATCTGGGGAGGCTTATCCTCGACTGATAGTGTTCCAGGTATGTTTTCGCTGCACTGGGATTGTGTTTGGGATCATTGTCATGCAGAAAAACGAAGCCGTTTCCAAGCAGACACTTTCTAGATGGTATTATATGGTGGATCAAAATCTGATGATCTCTAAGTGATGAAATCTGTGTTCACATTTCCATCAATTTTAACAAGATCCCCAACACCACTGGCTGAAATGTAGTACCAAACCATCAAAGAGTCTCCAAAATGTTTCACAGATGGCTGTACGCACTCACAAGACCATGCCTTTCCTTGCTGCTTCCTTTCCTTAAGAATTACTTCTTGACAGTCTGGCATTTTTCATATATTCAATGAAAGAAGTGGGAACTAATTATGTGTGTATTAAGTTATCTGCTACCTTGGGTTAGGTGCTGTTTTTGTTTGAATGATTCATATAGGTCAGTGTTGAGTGGCTTAACAAACAAAGAAAAACATTCCTCTGAAAATGATTGAGTACAAGGACTGGACTGAAAAAGAGTGAAAAAGGACATAATAAGCCTGGAGAAGTTTTACTCAAGACCATTAAGATTTCAAGAAAGTCCGGCTCCATGGAAGCAAATACAAGGAAATGAGGGGTGGCTCAAGACTTTTGCACATACTGTAGCTAAAATTAATATTTATTTATTATTTAAATTGTGGTAGATTCATTTTCTGTTCATCAGCTAATAGATTAAGTAATAAATTATTGTAAATTTATACAAAAACACAAAAGCTGTCAGATCCTACCTGTTCTCTCTGGATTTTTGTAACATGTGTAAACTCTCCACCTGAGGCACAAACACATGAGTCACGATTTTATTCAGTGTTGCTCTGGAAACAAAGTGAACGTCACAAATTCTTGAGGATTTGGCTGTTTTGGTTTTTTCTTTAAACTTTTTTTTTTTTTTTTTTGGCTTAAGAGGGAAATCCTGAACGCTATTTTATGCACGTCTGGGTCTGATCTGATCTGTGTTACTGGAACTGACCTTTTGTGGTGGATGGAAATAAATCAGTGCTGTCCACACATGATAAAGGAAGGAAAACAATGAATGTGACTTTTTGCCTCATAAAGTAGCAGTCAGTTGTACATTTCGTGCAAGTACTGCATTAGTTGAAAGTAGTAGATCACGTTGCGTATAAAGCGCCTTGAGGCTATATAAATAACATTGAAGTGAACTGAATTGAAAGTTGCAATGGCACAAAGGTTTCTCTTCTTCTTGCTGTTTTCCAAGATGACAAAGGCTAAATTAGTACTTGAACAATCAAAGAGCACTTGAATTTTTTTACACATACCCTGCCAAGGATTGTATGTATAGTTGAGACTATTCATTTGTCCGACAATACAAAACCCTCTGATCATAAAACAGTGCATAATACTGTACTGTTTTGTGCTATCATAGGGGAAAAAAGAAAAAAACATCCATAGAAATACTGAAAATTTGAATATTTTATCCAATAAATGAATAATATTGAGTTTTAACTGTTGTTTTCCTGCTCACAAAATCACCATCTACAGGCCATATAAGCTGTAATCATGTGACTTACGATCTCCATGCTGCTTATCAACATGTGCTGTGTGAAAGAAAAAAAAGCCTGCTGAATGTATAGAAATGACTGTTTGGTCCAGATGGTTTCCCCCTGGGAATTCTGACTTCAGTCCAGTTCTGGACAACCTACAGCAGGTTAGTCACGAGCAAAAGTTTGGCAATGCATCATTATGTCATAGAAACACATCACTTTGATGCTGCACTTTCAGTTTAGGGGAAGGTGCTGATGTTTGAGCTTTAAATATGCTACCAGAACAACTCATTTTTTCTTTTTTTCTTTTTAATAAAAAACTGATTTGGCTATTATAGACCAATGAGAGAAAGTCTTACTGTTTCCTTGGCAATATGTGTCACTGATATCTGAAGTCTTAAATCACCATTTTCATTAAAGGAATACAGTTTCAAAAATGTAATAATTTGCAATTGTGCAATAAAATAAAAGGCTATGTGTAAAAGTTGGGGGTTTTGGACTATCTTGTTTAAGGTCAAATATTGTTTTTATATATTATAAATATATAGTATTCTTCAGGAGTGTTGATTCGTCACTCTTTTTTAAAAATATTTCCAAGGATCTGGACTTTCTTGTACGTTTGGTCTTGAGGAACAGTCATCTAGTCTTTCTGAAGGTCTTTCAAAGTTTTGGCTGCTTTTTCACTTTCCAGTCCAGTCCTTGTACCTGACATATCTCAGCAAACTTTTGGTTCTGCTCACTGAAACCTCATCAGCAATGGTCTCAGGTGCCAACAGGAGATCAGTTGGTGACATCATCTGGCCACCATCTCATAACAGTTTCAAATTTAAGTATGAAAATGACCCCAAACAGGATGCCAGTGCAGTGAAGGTATACCTGGATATTATTGAAGCGGAGCTTTGCCCGTCCTTCAAGAAGCCTGGAGAACTATTCCTGAAGTCTACTTAAAGAAAGCTTGTCCAAGAGAGTTCAGAAGAATAAGAAGAATAAAGGTGGTCAAAAAGGTTGACTTTATATGTTTTGTCTTATATACTGTATTTCCACATGTGTTTGCATCTTTTAACAAACTACATCTATTTTCCATTTTTCTAAAAAAAAAAGAAAAGAAAGAAAGAAAGAAAGAAAGAAAGAAATGAGAGGTGGCTCAAGACATTTGCGCAGTTCCATATTATGGCAGCGTGGTGGGTAAGTGGTTAGCACTGTTACTTTACAGGACGACAGTTTCTGGTTTGAAACTGCTGGTCGGCTGGGCCTTACCTTGTAGGTGCTCCACTTTCCTCTCATGGTCTAAAAACATACGTGTGAAAGTGGTTGTTAGACTTGATATCAACTCTGTGAAAAGCTGAAAACTTTCTTCTGTTTTTTGTGAACCCTCAAATTTATTTTGAGCCGTGTTGTTATATTTTTGTGTTGAAAACCACTGGTCTGAATGATTTTAAGTGAAAGCGGCGCAATAATTTTCCAAAATAAAACATCATTAAAGTGGATTAGAGGCCCAGTAACAGGAAGCAGCCTCATTTTAGGCTTTAGAAACATAAAGATTTCTTTATGCACCTAGAATGAAATTGATACATCAAAGTGTGCTCAGGGCAATTAGGACCGCATCTCGTTATCACGATTTGAGTGCCATTGCAACATCAAACCAGCTTGCAAAGCCTGGCTTGGTGCCTGTGAATCTGCCCTCAGCCATCAGACATGAAGCACAAAAAAGCAACAGAAGGACTATCCATTCGACAAATCCCTGTATTGACCCCCCACGGCTGAAGCATCTGCTGTTTTCTACTTTGGCTATAGACCTGAGTATCTATGTCAAAGACAAAAATAGTTTCACTGAGAAGGTCAGCTATGACCTTACATCACTTGGTTTCTTCTGTTTCTGGGGGAAAAAAATCTGAGCAGGTTAAAACTGAAGGTTTGCCTCTCGTTGTTGCTGCCAATTAAACAGATGGACTAAAGTGCCCTTGGTGTTTATGTGATTTCAAACAAAATTTTATCTTCTACATTTTCCAACACAAGATTGATTTGACAGATTGGAGATAATTAATTACTCACTGGCATCTTAAAGTTACAGGTTATGGAGAAAGAAAGAAATGTGATGCATGATGTTTGAAAAATTTCAGAGGTGAGAGAGCTTTGAGATCATTAGTGGTGAAGCAAAATAAACAAGAAGTCCTCGTCGCTCAGTCACTCACAGCAGCTGAAGTGCATCACGTTAATAAAACGGTCTCCCTTCAGCGTGCTGCTGACCCAGGGTCGCTGAACGTCGCACGCAGAGGCCGCTGTCACTTTAACAAAAGTTCAGAGTCCGAAAAATTCTTCGAGGCTTCAAAATGGATCTGAGGAAGCTGGCTGCGGACGCAGTGTCCCAGAATAAGAAAGCCGCTCTTCTGATCGGCGGAGCCGGAGTTGCAATTCTGGGACTCGGTCTCGGATATAAATACCTGCGAAAGCCAGAAAAAGCTGTTCGTGTGGGCGTAGTGTCGCAGCTCCTCATTCACCCTCTCAAGTCTGGCAAAGCGGTGCCTTTGGCGCTTGCAGAGTGCCAGAAAATGGGGCTGAAGTTCGGAGAGCTGCAGGATCGGTGAGTATTGCAATAAATAAATAAATAAAATTAATTTATTGTTAATTAGTTCCACCGCTTAGTTAAATGAAAGATATTTACCGCTGTAACCATTCTTCGTTACCTCGCCATTAAATCTTGCTGCAGGGCGGCGACGTCTCCTACTTGTCTTTTTATGGAGACATGAGGTCTTTCAATTCATGAAATCGCAACAAGTCAGTGAATTTTCAACCACTTTGTTAAAAAAAAAAAGATCTGTAGGAACTTTGATATTCCCATGGACCCTCCCCTAAAAAATACTGGAAACACCCCTGCACGGAAGCCCCCAGATTATTTTTCAGTTAATGTTTTATGAACAACTGACGAATAATAAAGTTTATATAGAGAATAAGTTTTTGTGTAAAAAAACAACAAAAAAAACCCAAAAAAACCCGGCATTTAAATTAACAAAAGCAGAGTACAAAACGTTTATATAGTTAATGATAAGCTACTGTGTAAATATTAATTAATTTATTATTTGTTTTATTTTGGTTTGTGTGTGGGTGTTTGTGTCAACATGGATATCAAACCAGATTCTAACAGAACATTTTTACTCAGGTAAAGAATATGGGAAACAATTAAACAAAATCACACTGCCATGGTTAAAACATTTCACACACTGCCGTACTTCTTACCTCTGTTTCAAGGTGTCCTCTGATCTCTGTTTCTTATGGTTTTAAGTGTACCATAAATAATTATCATGCCTATGCAGTTTTACTGTTTCAACAGCAAGTCCATGTCTCTGTGGGAACCTGAAATACAGACGTTTGTCTAATCCATCAGGAGAAATCGGTCAGATTTGACTTAAAACAGCTTCAGTGTACAAAAAGCCAATAAATATAAATGATTTTTAGTCATAATATCAGAGTTCAAGGGGGACCCTGACATCATCACAAAAGGTGTCTATGCTGCCGCCACACTTGTCCAGATTCCTGCAGAGACCGGCAGGAAGGGTTGGTGCTGTCACCTCGCAGCAAGAAGGTTCCTGATTAAATTCCCAACTGGGATCTGCATGGGTTTACTGCAGGTTTTCCAGCTTCCTGTCACAGAGAAAAGACGTGCATTTGAGGTTAACTGGTGTTTCAAAATTGGTCACAGATATGGGGTGTATAAATATTTTAAGTGTACAGAATAAAGTGTGGGATAAAACCTTCACTTGTACAAAGGTTCTACGTGAAGGCAAATACATCAGATTTGCACCTGCAAAGTAAAAAGTAAATATATTTAGTCTGAGCTAACCAAGATTAAAGTGAGATAAAAACACAGATAAAAGGGAACGGTCATAAGATTATAAAAGCACCTGAGCTGAGTACAAAGAGCACAAACTAGTTTTCAAAAAGCAAATGTTTTTGAACCCCAAGTGTTGTTTAATGTTGAATTAATACTGATAAATATAAATGGTAGGTAAGAGGATTTTTGTTTTAATATAACAGTGAGGACAGTGTTTAACAGTTGTAATGATTATACATGGTTATATAATATCTATTATATTTATAATATAATAAACATTTTTAACTTCAAAAAACGCTCTCTCCCTCCTCGCTGACACATTAAGGATGTCACGCTATTTATATATTCAAAACAGAGCTGTAGTTCAAAATTTGGGTATAGGTATGAATTATAAGGGAACTTTTATTATGAAAGGATATCCTATTTTCTAACTCTTTAAATACATGTGTTGACAGTTCTACCTTGCATGAGCCTTTCTGGATAACACCCAGAACAATTTTCAACCAGGGGATAATAATAAATTGTGATGTAAATCTGGGATTTCTGCATGACTCAGTTTTGCCATGGCAACCTGTGATGTCATTGATTCCCATCTCATCTCTCCTTTAATATTGTCTTGAGTTTGTGTGGGTTTCTTGCCAGATGATGGAATTAAATTGGGATGCCAAATAATGCAGATGGGTGAGGGAAATCCAGCTTTCTATGTGTTTTGTTTGCAGACACTGGATGGTGGTGACAGAGGACGGTCACATGGTGACAGGCAGACAGGAGCCACGTCTGGTTTTGGTGTCTCTCACCTGTGAGGGAGGACAGGTTTGCTTAAACGGACCAAACATGGAGGAACTGAAGTTCCCCATCAAACAGCCCGACAACCCCGTCCTCGACTGCAGGTGCTACGTCTGCTTTTAATTTGTACTGCTCGGTCTTCTTTCGGTGAATAATTCAGTTTCTTCCTGTATCTTATATAGTAAAGTTATGAAGTGAATGCATTTTGAATGTAAATTTAATTTGACGTGGATGCAAACTGAACCTGGACCAGTCAGTGAATTAATACACTCATAAAGTGATAATTCTGCCTTTCAGAGTCTGAATCTTTTGATAAGTTGACCAAATAATCAGTGGCATTTTTTTCTAACCTCTGGTTTGAGATTTACATAAATGCCTCTTCTGTGTTTATTTACTTTTTTGTCCTGTAGAGTGTTTGGCGTTGACATTCAGGGCCGGGATTGTGGTGACAAAGTGTCTCACTGGCTTACTCATTACTTTACGGCAGAGAAAACTTATCGCCTGGTGCACTTTGAACCTTGCATGAGGCCTAGAAGTACAGCTGAGAAACAATTTGAGGTACTACATGCTTTGTAGTTTATTTTAATGCTTAAATTTGATGCATCTTTCAAGCCAAAATGCCCTGATCCTGTTGTGATGTGTTATCCAGGAGGTGGCCTACCCAGATTTTGCACCTGTGATGCTGCTGTCAGAGGCCTCTGTTAAGGATCTCAACAGCAAGTTAGAGAAGGGAGTCACGGTTGAGCGCTTCCGCCCCAACATTGTGATAAGTGACTGTAAACCATTCGATGAGGTGCGTTGTTCAGCCTTTGCCTAAAAAACTAACGCTCGTACCTCCTGATATTCTTGTCTACAAAGAAAAGCAAAAACTACTTTAGAGCCAGTTAAGGTCTTAAAAATATTAGCTCTCATGTCTGTCTGCACTACTGGTGATTAGCTTTTGTTTTATTTTTCCTGGCTGAAAAGACGATCATTTGGTCCTTTTACTTGTGACTAATAACTCACCCTTTTCGGTGTGAACAGCGTGGACTAAATTTGTCTCCAACTCCAAAACCAACTGCTTTGCTTTTTCAGGATTCGTGGGAAGAGCTCCAGATTGGCAGCGTGCGACTGCAGCGTGTAATGGCATGTGGAAGGTAACACTGTGGATGCTACGCGCACATTTTAATCAGACACAGAATCCGTGCATTTATCAACAAGAACAAATCCAAAGAGTCATTGCTGGTCTGTGCAGTTTGATTTTAGAAATAAGCAATTGTCAGGCAAAGTGAATGTGTGTGTTAAAAATGATTTAGGGGTTAAATGGATGCAAACGTACCTGTAAGTTTGTTTTTGTTTTGTTTTTTTTACCAGGTGTCTTTTCACCACAGTCGATCCAGAGACTGGTGTAATCAGCAGAAAAGAGCCTCTGGAAACACTGAAAAAGTAACATTTTACCTCAATATTATTATTATTAAGGGTTTTTAAAAAAAAATATTTTTGAATGTTTTTGAGTAATGTTGTATTTCTATGTACAAACAGTGGCCACTTTGTTAGGTACACCTGTTCCTCTGCTCGTTAACGCAATTCTCTGATCAGCCAATTGCATGACATTTAGGCATGTAGACATGACCAAGATAACCTGCTGACATTCAAACTGGGCTTCACAGTTCAGTTCAATTTTATTTATTGAGTGCCAAATCACAATAATAGTCAAGGCACTTTATATTGTAAGGTAAAGACCCTACAATAATACAAAGGAAAGAGAAAACCCAACAATCATAACTGCATATGAGCAAGTGGTTTAGCGACAGTCGGGGGGGAAAAAAATCTCCCTTTTTAAAAGGAAGAAACCTCCAGCAGAATCAGGCTCAGGGAGGGGCGGGCATCCGGGAAGAAAGGGGACTTTGAATGTGGCAAAGTTTTTAGTACCAAACAGGCTCAACTGAGTATTTCAGAAACTGTTGATCTACTGGGTAGGGTTTAGAGTATGGTCCAAAACAAAGAAAGCATCAGGTGACAAAAGAAAAGCTTTGGTGATACCAGAGGTAAGAGGAAGGGGGAGAAAGGAAGGCAGCAGTAGCCACAATACTCACTTGTTACAACCAAGGTATGCAGAAGAGCATCTCTGAACACACACACGTCAAACCATGAAGCAGATGGCCTACAGCAGGCACAGCAGGTGCCAGTCCTGTCAGCCAAAAATAGAAAACTGAGGCTACAATTCCCATGGCCTCACCAAAATTAGACAAAAAAAAGACTGGAAAGACTTCTGGTCTGATGAGCCCTGATTTCTGCTGTGATGTTCATATTATAGGGTCAGAAATTGATGTTGAAATCTGCAGAAAATGTGTGTTGCCATCATGTCAATATGGATCAAAATCTCAGAGAAATGTTGTTGAATCTATGCGACAAAAAATTAAGTTGGTTTTGAAAGGACAACTATCTCCAATCTGGCACTATCAAGGTGTACCTAATAATAAAGTTGCCAGTGAGTCTGTTTTAACCTCACAGTGGGCTTTTTTTCCTGTCTGTCACATCTAAAATGTCTTTGAACTCACAGCTATCGCATGTGCAAACCATCTGAGAAGCACATCTACAAAACGTCTCCACTGTTTGGACAGCTGCACAACGTGAAGAAGACGGGCATCTTTCAGGTTGGCGATGTGGTTTACAAGATCACCCGCTGATAGAAGGCGTCAGGAGAGAGGGGGCAAACCTGAAGTCAAAACACTCAGAAGTCGTCTTTGATATCAGACTGAAGAAAGCACTTAAATTCATGTAGTGTAAGCAAATAGTAGAATAGAAATGGACAGAAATTAACTGCTTTGAAATAACATTTAAAAAAGTAGCACCGCATTAGTATTAATCATTCAGTTTGCCACCCCAGCCTTTTTTCCTTTTTCTGTTTTGTTGGTCTCAATTTTTGATGATTTGACTGCTTCTTAATCAGCTAATAGAACCTGATTTGCAAATATTGCTAACATCTGCTCAATATTCCAACTGGTTATATAAACCAGAAATTACATGCTGCTATTGAAGAAATAAATAAAATTGCCTTAAGTCTTTGTACTCAAGTGCTTCCTGGAATGAACACGTTGCAAAACTATTTGTAAATCATCCATCTCACTGCTCATAATTACTTTTTAATGGCATATTTTGAAAGGAGCCTCCTTTTTTACACTCTACATCCCCCTTTTTTCACTGTCGTGTCTTATTTTGTGTTTTAAAAAGGACAAGCTTAATTGCACATGTATATTTAATAGATACTAAAAGTTCTTAGCGTGATTCCTAGAAAATGGCAAGGCTGCTTTTGTATACTTTTACATGATCTAAACATTTAAAGATGATAATTGCTACTTTAAAAATTAGAATTATAAAAGAAATCTTCCCTTTTCGGTATCATCTCTCTGGGTAAATATTTAGTTATGGACTCAAAACTTTTATTTAAAAATAACTCAATTTTAATATTATTAGTGGCAGTGATGTAAAATGTAGACCTTTCCTATAAACAAGAGCTGGGCACATCAGTCCAAATCCAATCAAGCAATAGTATCGATACCAATGCTGGTGGTTTTGGATTGATACTAGCATGATAGGATCGATACTTTGTTTCTATCCTGCAAGTTTGGTATGTAGCCCACTGTGTTGTGGTAATTGGGGTTTTTTTTTGCCAGTACGGGGTTATGAAAAATAATTGTGGAAAGAAAATTTGAAAAGTAAAACTGTCAGTGATTTAGTGGTCATTACAATGTGTTCAGAATTTGCAAATTGATGATTCATCTCATGACACACTACTATCCTACATAAGCCAGCTTCATAGGTTAACAGTATTGGTAATGGAAAATTGGCGCTCTATTTACTTGGTATCAGATCCATACCAAAATTTGCACAGCAGATTTTTGCAATGTTTTTGTTTAAACTACTAGAACTATTAAATTATTTACGCAGTTTAAAAAAACAAAACAAAAACAAACAAACTCAGTCGACCAGTTCAGATGTCTCCTTTACATGATATAAAATTGCTAAATGAATAACTACCACCCGAAGAAGCATATTTCATACACGAGAGGATAATTGCTATGAAGCCAAGATTACCCATCAAGCAATGCATGAAAGACAAACCCACCAAGTGAGGGCTAAAAAACTGTACAAGGGGAAATCAAAGGGCTTTCTTTTGATTTGGTTACATCAATGGTGAACGAAGACTGTCTGCGATGGGCTTGCTTTATCTACCGTCACAGCTTCTACACCCGCCCAGCCTTCTTCTAAACACCTGAAAAAGCAGGGATTTAGGGCTTGTGGAACATCCAAGCAGGACAGGGCGACTTTTTCATTCAGGAAAATGCTCTGCATGAAAGATCACCAAGAACTTGATTTGGTACATCAGGGACCTTTAAGTTGTAAATTCAATTGACGTTCAAGTAGTCTCCCTCTGTGCCACCGTCAGCCCTGTGTACAATGAGGACACGCTTACACTGGCAGGAAAATGAAGATGGCCGTCTTGAGAGGGTCTCCATAACCTTAACCCAGACATGTGTGACTGAGTACAATAAAAACATAGTAGGTGTGGCCTCATTTGACCAGATACTGGGAACAAATTCAGTCCATTGCAAAAGCCGAAGTTTTAACGTAACGGTTTTCCAGCATCTTCTGGAGAGTGCAGTGACAGCTTCATCCTTCACAAAGATGTATTAATCCATTATCTACTTGCAGCATACATTAAAGCAAACAAGTAGTAGTCCTGAAAAAAAGCACATACATACAGCAGATTTTATGACATTTTTACAACAAACAAAAAGTTCCAGATGGCCTCCCTAACATTATAGGGTTCTCCTCTATTTCAGACCAGCAGGTGACAAATTTGGGCCTCTTTAACCCCACACGTTGTAGTCCCACGAGTATAAACAGTTTTAGCACTGGATGCTTTACTGGCTGAAGTTTTTGACCCAGTTTTATTTGCTAATAGTGGCCAGTAGAGAGCAATATGACTTAACTTAACCATGAAGAGTCTGCAGAGTAAAATGATATGCCTGTAATTCCATAAACCATCAATTAATTTGCAGAAAAATGATACAAAGTGTTGCATAAAAAAAACACCATAATGCAGGAAATGAAGTGTCTGACGTTCATAATTTTCCGAAGGAGGACCCCTCCACCCCCAGACCCCTGTTTAATGACATCCAATCTGATGGTGTAGCTTGATATATATATATATAAAAATAATAATGAATTAATAGGGATCACTAAGGCTAGTGAGTCATCCTTGGGGATGAACAGGACAAAAATCATGGCATCTATGCAGTAGATATTTTTAGTCTGCACACAAAATCACCCAACAGACTGCTCTCCCTTATGGCTTTTATAAGATCTTTTTTTTTTTTAAATTATCATTAAAGATTTGTGAGACTTATTCAGTGGAGCGAAGATGTCTTCCTGCCTTGTGACTACACGTCCACAGGTTGCAAAAGAAACCTGGGCTTTGGTTATTTACTTGCAGTTCCACCACTTTTCAATGCACTGATGACATTTTTAGCTGTTTAAATAGATTCAGAAATAACTAAAAGGCACTACAGGATGTTAGCACATATTTCATGGACACAGGCTAAAGAATTAAGAGGCATAACTGTTTTATTTAAATAAATTCACGGTAGGTTATTAAATAAATTTCACCTCATTCGCCTAATACGCTAAATGTTGTTTGTGTTTTTTGCCGTACTTGATTTAGGATCGGGCAGCTCGTTGCATGTAAGCCTCACTGTAAGGAATTCAAGCAAATAGACAAAACACTGAAACCTGCAAAAACACGTCTTTAAAAGGGTGAAGAAAGCCATCATTTGTGTGTCACCAAACGTCAAAGGGTGATCCCTCTACTTAAAAACCCTCCAGCTAATAATTATACAGGTTGATGCAAATCCAAATGTCTGCATGGCCCCTTCGCCGTCACAAAAGGTCAAAAGGGTTTTTTTTGTTTTGTTTTTTTTTTTTTGAAAATATTTTTATTGAAAAAAGAAAACAACAGTACTTGCAGTTACCGAAATACAATCAACCTTTCTTCATTTTTCTAAGTAAATAAACTTATATATATATATGAAAAAAAACAACGCATTCTAAAAGAAAGACATTAACATTAGAGTGGTTACTAAAAGACAGAATAGCATCATAGAGTTTCGAAATGGTTCCTCTGTGATGAGGAATAAATGATAACGTAGTTTCCCACTGCTGTTCTGGAGGTAAAGAGGGGAAATTTGGGAAACACTTGGCAACAAAATTTTGAATTTGAAAATAGCGAAACAAATGGGTAATAGGGAGATTATAACGAGAGGACAAGTTGGGAAAACTATCGAAAACACCATCCACATATAAATGTTTGAACTGTTTTATACCCTTGTCACACCACACTGAGAATGTCGAGTCCAAAAGTGAAGGGGGAAACAAATGGTTGTCGCTTAAAAAGGTTTTTTTTAAGGAGTGTGTGTGTTTGTGTTAAAGCTAAAAAGCAGATATGTGTTGCACCACCCAGCTGCTTGAACTTGGAACATAGTTACGTGAGTCTGTAATTTGTAAGGAATCTGTGGTTTTAAGCAACATATAGTAAACATATAGTAGACTTACCTACACATTTAAACCCGGCATCACTTTAAATTATTTCTTTCCCAAATCAGTGCAATTTAATATGGAACCTTTAATGTGGAGTGCTTAAATTCACGGTACCCAATTTCAGCTAAGCTTTAGCTTTTGGACAGATGGCCTCACGTTTCACTCATGAGCACTTTGGTACACAGAGGAGTTTAAAGTCGATTCAGTTAACACAAATTGCCCAAATCATTTTGAGTTTCCACCTAAACTGTGCTGCCGTGTTAGAGTGAAGAGGCTTTCTATCGTCAACCCTTCCTAACAAGCCTTACTTGTTCAGTCTTTTCGATGTTTGATTTTATTTAACAGGACGTGGCTGTATGTAGTTTTTGCTGACTAAATAATGATGAAAACATCAGACATACCGATCGTTAAGTGCTCCACATGTTCCACATATGTCTGATGGTGGTGTTCATCTCAAATTGTATGTAGATTATTTGAAGAATAATCTGGCCTGGATCAGATTAGGATGAGGTACAATTATATTCCATGAGCTGTATATGATGACTTCGCATGGTAGGTTCATGTCATATTACAAAATACTGTATGTCTGTTATCAAGCATTGTATTGCTGCAGGATTGTTGTCATGACTGGGCATGCTCGTGTCATATCAGAAGTATAAAGCAGACACTTGTGGATGATGAGCTTACTGTCGATTTGTGAAGCACCGTACAGTTTTTCAACCATGCTCGACTCTATGACCCAGTTTTTGTGGTTTGTCTTTGTGAAATATTGTCCTGTTCCACGAGAACTTGATTTGTAGATCGTGATGAGCAAGTGTGAGCTGAAACCGACAAAATCACTGCAATTACATTGCTATTAGGGGCTTTTAAACAGATGACTAGGGTAAGATTATATTGAGCTATAGCTGGGATAGCGTACGTGCATCTATGATTTTTGTAATGTTTCCTCTTCTTATGTGAAGCTTATTGGAGCCTTTCACCAAAAATCAAAACGATACACCAATTTCAGACACTTTATAGAAATTATAAAATATTTTACGACACAGGCATCAAGTCCGGAAACCAAGGAAATGCTGAATTGTGAAACTTTTGTAACCTCAGGCTGCCTCAGGCACGTGGAAGTCGGGGTGGCTTTATGTTTACAGCAGACATTATACAAGTCATGGTCACGGCGGTTTAAGTTTAAGTTAAGATCAGTGGTGCAGAGTTTAATTACAGAGAGCTTCTGAGAGTCAAGGATACTTGTTAATGTTTATTTTTAACACTTTCATGAGTTGTAAAATTAGAGTAATTTCAGAAACTGGGCCTGGGTATAAATAGAAGTTGTGTTTTATGTTTGCTGCCTCTTTAGATTTTAGACTAAGCTGATATGTTCTAAATACAGGCAGGGGAGAGTTTAACTTGGAACAAGGATTTTATGACAGCTAAATATAAATTATAAAGGAAACAGTGTTGTTACATGCATAATTGCATGCACATCCCTGAGCAGTGATAAACGTGTTGGTAGAAAAGAAAAAATATGCCCACATGGTAAAAAGAAAGAACAACATTGGTCAGTTATTTGTTTTCTGTGTGACTTTATCAGTCTTTCACATTGTTGTGGAGGGATTTTAGCTCTGCCTTATTACAGTGTTCAGTTCCACGAGGATTGTGGACAGCACAGCTCTCTTAAGATCCCACCACAGCATTTCAACCTGGCTGAAGTCTGCGCTTCACCTTGATTCTTTGATTTTTTTTCAGCCTCCCTTTTGTAGATTTGCCATGAATTTTAACATTTAAGATGCTAACCGAGACCTGTACGGTCTGATATGAAGCTCTTCAGTTTTCTGGAGTTTCTCCTTGGGGTGCTGGGAAGGTTAAATGTTTTCCACTTGTGACTTTAAAGTCTAATTTATGAAGTTGCAGAAGAAAAGAAAGTCCTAGAGGAAGATGTGGAGCACTTAACAGTTGGTATGTCGGATGTGTTTCAACCGTGAATCCATTTTTCTTTTGACATATTTTGAAACTGGCATCCTGCTCATTATATGTGTTACTTTCTTCTTCAGTGATGCTTTCAACAGTTACAACAGCTAAAACGACTGCACTGAAAAGAATGCTGAATATGAAATTTAGTTTATTGAAGTTTATTTTTCAGAGATATGCACAACTGGTATTTAAATGAATATAAAAATCTCAAGTACCCACTGCTGTACTTTCTACTGGTAACCAATATGAGAAACACTGCTTTAAAGGAATTGTTCAGCATTTTGGCAGAGGCTGCTCATATCTGGAATCGGAGACTCCAGCGTCAACAATAAAGGTGAAATAATAATTAGCAATCTTTAGAATTGATTCTCTGATAGAGCCAGTCTTCAGGAGCTCGCCTCTGTCGTTAGCCTTTGCACTAAGCTGCTGTCTCTGTGCATACATGGGAGTGGAATAACTCTTCCCATAAATAAGAGTAGAACTATTGCTTTAAGATGTGCCAGTCAACACTATCATTTCATGAAGACGAAATCTGATTAAGCCATAATCAGACTCATGTTTGTTTGCTCTTCACCTTAAGCTGTCTTGTCAGTGTTCTGTTGCTTCTTACGTTGAAGTTTGTCTTAGTTTTGTTCACAAAGGCAGGATACTATTTTGTAGATTCTTTAATCTTCATCTTTGGTCCACTTTGCTTCTGCGCAGCTTTCCTCTGGGGGATCTTCCTCTTTGTGTGGATTTTGTTATCTTTCAGGCCATTGTGGGCGTTTGAAGTGTTTAAAGTCTCTGTGGCGGTTTGATTTGTCTTTGGTTTTACTTTATCTTTGACGCTGACAGTCGTCTTCTTAGATTTCTGCTTCAAAGTATTCTTCTTTGCTTGTGTGCTGGCTTTTTTCTTGTTCAGCATTTTGTCTTTTTTCCATGGTTTCAGCATATTTTTCTTCTTCGTGTCTTTGTCCGATGATTTCGGTTTGACCTTTACAGCGGTGCCCGTCGTTGAGTTGCCTGCTGCAGTCATCGTAGTTGTGATCTGGCTGCTCCTCACCGGCGGTTTGGTGGGGAGTTTGAATTTTCTTGGCGGTGGTCTGGTAGGTTTTTCATTTGTGCCCAGCACAGTCACTGAAATGGCACAGATGTCAATAAGTACCCATTTTCACCATTTTACTCTTCTACACCCACATGTGTTGAGTTTTTTTTAGATGGTGTGCATATCTGGCTGAGCCTAAATGTTTGGAATGCTTGTCTCTATTTTAAATATGTTTGATGTAAAACTGGATGCTGCTTTCTATAGTTTTATGTATGAGCCCAATGTGATTATATAATTTGGCAGCATGTAGACAGTAAATCCAGAGAGGGGGGAAAAAAAGCAGGTTCTGCTCAGGACATGCATGCATGAGTAAACATTGAACCCAGGCAATTTGTCGGTCTGCAAGAACAGATTTTGCTTAAATGTGGCTTGTGTAACGCTTACGCTAACCTCTAACATCAGGTTAATTGACTTGATAATATGGTGTGTATATGTTTATATTCAATGCACCTCGAAATATTAGACGTTTCAGGTTAAAATAAATGTCTTTACTTTCTTAGACGACCTCAGATTTACAACAGGTCTGATATGCAGATCGAGAAGTGATTGAAATGCAAAGATAAGTTTGAAGTTACTTACATTCCTGTGGCACAAATGGAAACTTTTTCCCCCTCACTTTGACAGGGAGTGGCTTTTGCTTACATTTCCCAGGAGGTGCTCTCCTATAAAAGTAAATGAAGTCCCTTTTTTAATGACAAGATAGTAACTCTGTCTTTGTTGTTTTCTTTAGGACAGCACAATCGTATTGTTATTTATTTTATTTAAAAAGTTTAGTTATTTTCTGTACAAAAACTTTCCCACAGCATCCATCCAATGTAAAGTCACAGTAAAAAGAAAGTACGCACTCTTTTGGTTGTAAGGTTTATGTGTCGAGACATAAAAACATCATCTGGTTCTTATCAAGTGAGTACAACCTCATATGAACCTGTGAAATATTACAGTAGATTGTTGTTTACTCAATGAAAACTAAGCCAAAATGCAGAAACTAAAAGTAAATAAATAAATTAAGTACACTAAATCATTCAGTAACTAGTGGAATCACTTTTAGCAGCAATAACGTCTTCTTTATAATGTTATTTCAGTTAATTGATGTTCGAGGCATTCATTTAAACACAGCTTTATTAAGGTCCTGCCACAGCGTTTCAGTCAGGTTGAGGACTTAAGACTCATTCAGCAGATTTGCTGCTGTGTTTAGGGTCATTCTGCTGTTGCATGACTTAATTTTAGCCAAGTTTTACCTGTTACCTCTCGAAAACTTCAAATATAGAGTTCATGGTCGACTCAATGACCACAAGATGCCCTCCACTACTGTGCAGCCGGTATGAGGTATTTGTGTTGATATGCTGTGTTTGCGTTTCTCCGAGTGTGGCGCTCCACTCCTGAGAAGACTGTCAGCTGTCTTGAATGTTTAGTGTAAGTAATATTTTGCATTGTTGAATGACGGAGATGGAGTTGAAATTAATTGGAAATGGTCTTATATCTGTGCTCAGATGGATGGGGAGTAACAATTGTTTCTTTAAAATCATTGCTGATGTCTTTGGTACTTGGCATTGTGTTAACACACCTGAATGCTCCAGACCAAATGCCAACACTCACACTTGCTAATAATCAGTTAATCAAGTGCATTTGATTAGATCCTATCTACCCTTTTAATTCTTATGGAAGCAGTGAGGATATACTTAGTATTTACACACACTGCTTCAGCATTTTGGCTTAGTTTATATTAGAAAAATAATGAAACAGTCTAATGTATGATGTGTTGTTGTTTGTCTGAGCTTATATTTACCTAATAAAAGACCTGGTAAGAACTAGATTTTGATGTACTGATGCATAAAAACGTAGAAGTGAAAGAAAGTCTACTTTCTTTTTATTATGACTGTAGGTTTTGAAAACTCTAATAAAGCTTTCCACCCTAAACAATTTCAAGTTGGATTGGATAGGATTTGTGTTAACTCACAAATAAAATTGAAACAGATTCATAATGGCTCACTGGATTTTACTTGAAAGGAAAAAATGTGTGCTTGTAAGGGCCTGCCCCTAATTTTGATCCTATAGAAAAAAAAACCCTTTGAGATGTCAAACGTTAGAATCCTGCTGCTTTAAATGACTGATACAAAATGTCATTCTTGTCATACTGTGTTAGCGTTTCAGGACTTCTCTGGTAAAGAGACTGCCTAGGATGCAACAGATTGTTGGAAGACACATCCTTTGTTCTTCCTTTATGTACAATTCATAATTATTTGGCTCTTTTGCATACAGCAAATAACTTGAATTAAAGCTTGTTTGAAAAACACGACTGTCTTTTTGAATAATTGCTCCAAGCAGGTGCAATTATTTAACATTTAACACAGAGCACGTCCATAATGTGTAAATGTAATATACACCTGGTCTGACACTATACCTGGAGGGGTCCATGAATTTAAACACGGTTCCAAAAGCAGACATGGCACTCGGGTATGACGTAGCCAGGAAGTACAGCTCCCCTGGATGACAAAAACAGCTTGTCAGCAGTGTCACACGGGTCTGATCCTGTGATAAACGCTTAAACAGACTGATCAAATCTTACCTGCTTCATCTTCAGCAAATGAGATGATGAATTTGTGGTGTTTATTGATGAGTCCGGGAAAAGAGCAAGTCTGCGTATCACCCATACACACACTCCTCTCTTTCCAGTTTCCTGTTGTCCTGTCTTCCTCTAATGCCATAATTCGACTGAAAGGTTGACAGCGTTATGTCACTTGGAGCAGGCGAATTAAATAAAAAATGTAAAGGTAACTGAGAAGACAGACCAATTGGGTTTTTTTAAATTCAGGTTTGAAAATGCTCAGATAAACATAGTCTTACCCACTCATGAAGTCTCCGAAAATGTACAAGCCATTCAGATTGGGTGATTCACATCCTCTGTACACATACCCCCCTGTCACAGACTTCCCGACATGATGGCTGTATGCAAATATAGGGAGGATGTCATCTGTTGTGGCAGAGAAAGACAAACCTAATTTAACTCTGAGAATGAAAACAATCAAAAACGATGGAAATAAAACGTGGCAAACGTTTCAAGCAGACAGAAAATAGCTCTTGATTTGACTGGGGAAGCTTCGCAAGAACAGAAAACATACTCAGGGAGGAGTTTTGGCACAATTTCATGTCGTAGCACTCGAAGCCCTCTTTGGCCCTCCATCCATAGTTTCCTCCTTTGATAATAATGTCAATCTCCTCGTAGCGGTTTTGACCAACATCCCCGCAAATTATCCGACCTCTGCCGTAGCCGCTCACCGGGTCTCCGCGGTCCACGGAACATCGCCACATGTTTCTTACCCCATAAGCAAACACCTCTGGCCGGGCACCTGGGTCCCTGAGGAATGGGTTGTCAGGGGGGATCCTGTATGGCATGCCACTGGGGTCACTTCCATCCACATCAATGCGAAGCACTTTTCCCAAAAGAGCACTTCTGGATACCAAGAAAATAAATGAAAAACTCAGGGTAGAGGCCTTAAGTGAAAAAATGATTCATATAAGATAAATACAGGTGTAGATAATGGATTAATAATTAGGCATTCTTATAGTACCTTGGGGTATAATAAACATGTTTTGATTGAGTGCCAGGTCATATTGCACAAACAGTTAATAAATGGTAATGTTTTAAATGGCTGAATAGTTTTAAGTAATATAAGAACATTGATACTGCTGCATAATCCACCCGACTCCTACAACGATTCCTCTGGATGGTGGGCCCTCTCTCTCTCCCCACTTTCCTGTATGTTTACTCTGTCTGTATCCAATAAGGGCTAAAAATGCCTAAAAAAAAGCCAAAATAATCAAATATTTGTATAAACTCTTTATAACTGAGAAACGTATGTATAGATGAAGGGTAGGTGTAGCTGAAGGCTATGGAGACACAGTTAGCTAAAAGTTTGGCTAAATAGATTAATAAACATAGCAGCTAACAACAGCAATACCAGGCTTAACGTAATGGCTTTATGGTTAAATCAGTGTTCACATATTTGACTAGGTTATTATTTTCAGTTGAGGAAACCTGAAGGACCTTACTTGTTTTGTGCGTTGCCGTACTTCCCAAATGGATCCCCAGCTTTTCCACCGTCTCCAGTGAAGATATACAAATAGCCGTCAACACCAAAAAGCAGCTGGCCTCCGTTGTGGTTTGCAGCTGGCTCCTCGATCTCTAAAATGAACCTGAATGTAAAATGCATGCAGTTCAGAACAATTAGATAAAGTATACTTTAAAATACTTTTTTATCAAGTTGTCAAGTTTCTGAAGTGTGGCCCAAGGTTAGCTTTAATCCAACATTCAACTCTTCAGCTGCTTTGGTGTCTGTCATTCATGCCCTATACAGTAAAATTCATTCTATTGAAAAAGTGATGACAGAGCAGGCTTAAGGCACTATTACCTCAAAGATTCTCACCTATGTGTAATGTTCTCTGGCAGCCTGTTTCTTTGTTAAAGCAGTGACTGAAGCAATTTATTCAAAACAATCCTTAAACTGAAACAAGCTGGTTTACTGCTGGTTCTCCAACATGTGCTCAACCTCCTTAAATAGTACTTTTCAGCTCGCTCATGTAAGCAAATAAGGTAAATTTACTGTCTGCTCCACGCATCTGCCTAAGGACCCGAGCAGATCAAACACAGCACCTGTACTGTGTAATGCTGATTCTGTGATTTCTCTCACAAGTGATCTAAAGACGTATCTCTTTAGATCACCATTTTGGTAAAACGTTTGCACAAAACCTTTATGCATTGTGCGTTGTTGTTTGAACCTTTTAATGGCCTTTCACTTTCCCCTGCTCTTCTCTGGTTTGTTTGCTGTGGATTTTGACCTTGCGTGTGCCTCTGTGTGTGCTGCATTTGGATATTGTTCCTGCCGCCCCCTCGTTTTACAGTTAGTGTCTGGCTTATGCTTGCTTGCACAAAGAAAGAAAACCTGCTGGAGAGTTGTCATTTCTCTGAGTGCTCCTAAATGTAACACAAGTGTTGAAGTTTTTTGTGGGTCTATAACATACTATAGGGGGTTTGGGGATATAATAATTAAATATATCTCCGGTAAAATTTTAGGATTATGAGCAATAACTGTTTAGAAGGCCTAAAACAAAGTGAAGGACTACTCCTTTTTGTGTTTCACTGAGATATCTTCATAGTTTCACGCTGCAAAGTTCAGGGTAGGTTGTGAATTTTAATGGTCCTCAGAATCCCAGAAAATCGTAAATTGATATGTAGTGTTTAGCCCTGAACATGTTTATGCAAGGGTTGGTGTAATTACAGCCCCTCCCCTGAATGATGATAAAGCCTATGTAGTTTGTGCAGACCCACATCATGAAAGAAAGACCCTCCCTCTGCATACCTCTCTGAGTAGGGATCAGCCACGTTCATGTCATAGGCAGACACCATCATCTCGCTGATCCTGATTTTTTCCAGCTCACTGCTGACCTGGATGGAATAGTAAATAAAGAAGCGTCCATTATCCCGGTACTTTGGGTGGAAAACCATTCCTAGGAATCCTCTCTCATCCCCCAGCCATGGAGTGGTCAACACCTCCCCGCTCATATCCAGGAAAGGCTGCTCCAGCCGGCTGCCGTCGCGTAGGTAAACCCAAACAAAGCCCATCTGTTCTGCAATAAACATTCGGTGTGTGTCATCTCCACTGTGCAGCATCAGCACTGGGTTCCTGAGATTGTTGGCCACTTCAGTCAGGCACAACTGGAGACAACCTCTTGGGTCCTCTACCACCTGTCCCAGGTTACTATTCAGGTCAGAGCTTTTCAAAACATTGGGGTAGCAGTAGTCTTGGTCAGGCAGGTCTACCATGCTGCAGAACGTGGTTACGTCGCGCTCTGCGGCGTACAGCAGCAGCTGGTTGACTGTTAAATATTTAAGCACGTGGCGACATTTGGAATGAAACTCAGAGCAGTAGTCAAAGCAAAGACCGGGAATTTCTCTCACAGGTGTGTAGGGGTCCTCAGCATCGTAGAGGTGGGCAGCATATGGCGAGCATTCCTGGATGGGGCAAACACAGTGGTTTACCATTAAGACATTTCAGGGCAGTGTCGTGCACAGAGGAGATGATTTATTGGACTAAGAGAGCCATTAAGTCACAACATCAAGAATACATGTGTCCCATAAGCACAAAGACTTGTTTTGTTTTTCAAATAAGAGCACTTTGAATGTCTGGAAGTTTGTCCTCTGCAAATTTGCCTGTGTAAATGAAATATGGAAACATGTCATAGTGATTTCAGATGTTTTTTATTTCAGATGTGGAAACCATAATCTGATGTAATTGACAATTGTTACAAATATAAGCACTCTGGATTAAAACCTCAATGACAGTTAGATAATATTTGTTTTTGCGAAATACTAGTTTATCAGTCACTAGTAGTTACATTTAATATCTGATGGGAGTATCCAGTTTTAGTTTGCTTTAAACTTGAGCAGTTTCTATTCAACCATTTATAACAATTATAAAGTTAAGTGATGCTTTAACTTTTGTGGGATTTATTATTGTAACCCTAAATTGATTTTAACTTGAGTTTAATTAGAATAAACTACAATGAATCAAAAGTTGTGTATGTTTAATTTTTTCAAGGATTTGTTTGTTTGTTTGTTTGTTTGAAATGGAAAACATACAACCAAAACTGCAGCAGACGTGAAAAGACTGCAGTGCACCTTAAGTAATGATGATGATCATGGCATTAATAGTAATCCTCAAACTTATATATAGAATATATTTACCTGGCACATAATTTCCTTCAGCATGTCGGTACAGAGCTCATGACCTGCCGCTTCCAGCTGTTCAATGATGTCCCAGTACCTCTCCGCGATCATGTTATCAGTTCCCTGGTCGCAGCATCCAAACTGCTCATACTGTTTGCAAAACTCCAGGTGCCATGGAGGTTTAAAAGGTGGCTTAAAGTCCAGGCATTGGGGATGAGCTGATGCTGGCTTGACCGAGGCTAACAGCATCACTGGCACAATCAGGATAACCGCAGGAAGGCTTGGCATCTTTTTAGATGGCCGTAGTTGTGCCACCGCGCGTATAACCGCGCAGCCGGCTCGGCTTGGATGGAGCGCAGCATCCCTCTTCCTTGTCATTTTTGCCTTCTGGCCCCGAAAGAATTCAGTGACTATTCGTTCATATAGGCCATGAGCCAGAGTTTAAGTATGCGAGCGTGCGTTTGAATGCATTTTACGCGTGCGCAAAAGCATGCAGATGGAGGGGGCTTGTGCCCTCCTTGTGTCGCCACCTACTCCATCCAGGTAAAAAGTCACTGTGTCACCAGCTCTGCCTCTCATTGGACTAATTAGTACCAATTAAAACAAAACATATTTGTAAAGACTTTATTAGCATTGGTATTTCAGTCCCTCGAGTTATTTTCTGCACAGCAACGACCATGGCAGCAGTAATTATAAGAGGCCACGCTCTGTAGTATGCACGCCCGCACACGCGCGGCACGCATACATCCAAAACACGTTGTGGAGGCATGCAAACATAAACCCAACCACGACACAAACTATAATTATGTCTCACTTCCAAGTTATAGCGCCTCGGGGTAGTGCGCTGTTTGTGCAAGACCTGCTTATTCATGCTTTTCATCCACTGTCCCAGCAAGTCACTTTTAAATTTGAATATAAGGTCAGAGGTGTCTATCAGCAATTTAGCACCGTGCCAAAGAAAACCAGCAATTCAACGAGACTTTGGCTATTAATCGTTCGAATACTTTATGTCTTACATTGCTGGCAAGTAAGGACAATAAAATCAGGACTTCCTTAGGTAAACTGGAGATGTGGTGTTATACCTAATAAAGAGGGCATCATTACAAACTTGAGGTTATGGATATAACCATGATTCTCTGATAAACATGAGCGTCTCGGTATGGGAAGGACCTATTGTCTACTGTCCTACTGTGGATTTCTCTGTGGCTTTCAAACTCTAAAACAGGCTATGCCAAATACTGCCCCCTCCACTGCTGTGTTTGCTATTTCTGCAACAGTACCATGCCAGCAGTGTCAAACATAAGGTCTAAGGGCCAAAATCCCCCACCAAAGAGTCAAATTTATACTTGACAATGATTAAAAAATGAACGATTAAATAAGAGAAGATCACGTTTTGTTTTTTTTCCATGATCTACTATAGAGAAGTTTGATTTTTACAGTGGATTCATTGTCAGAATCATGCAAAAAAAAAAAGAAGAAGAAAAAAACCCCCATTATTCTGTCATTTAATAAAAATGTTCCATTTTATAATTACAAGACAGTCTGTGCGATGAGCTAATAGACATTTTTCTGTAAATTTAAGCCCAAAGCGGAATTCCTTTATCATGTAGGAAAACTGATGTGTGTATTGTTGAAAACTGAATTTCTTTTTCTTAGATTATATTTATGTAATTATCTCAGGGATTAAATTTGTAGTTAAACGTCTTTACACTGACAGAAAAGAGAGTTTCACTGGTCTGGCCCATTTAAAATCAAACTGGGCTGTACTTGGCCCACAATAGAAAATGAGTTTATATCTGATATTTGCAATTAAGTATCAAAAGGATTGCTGTGTTGTGAGAGTTATACATTGGGGCAACTAAACAACTTCTGGCTAAGTGCTGTGATTAGAGCCATACTGCTACTCTTTGATCAGTGGTCATGACAGTTTGAATATTAACAACCATGAAACTGAGTTTGTGGCTTATTGTTGGTGATAGTTTCAGTCATTAGGTTAGGGAAACCTGCAGTCAGCTGAGACTGAAGAACCCTGATAGTAAGATGACATTGAATTGATGTTGATTTTCCTGAGAAACATCTTGAAACAGTTGGATCTTTTACACAGTCACTTTCAAGACTCCAATGTGTTTCTGAGAAAACACCCCAAGAAACAACACATTTACGCTGGCTCTCCTTTCAAGGGTGCCCAGCCAGACTCCCCAAATGACATTTTGGGGAGTCTGGAAGAAAGGCACAATGAATTTCTCATGAACCAACAACAACAGCAAGAAACTAAAAGTATGCAATATAACCCCAACATGGATATTATAAAGGAGGGCTGAGAAATAATGTTTAATCAAGCACAGCAGCAGATTGTAAACCTGATGACTACAAACAAGCACAACAAATGCAAGCTATTAATCAGAAGCTACATGGGAATCTCCAAGACACAGAGAAAAAGAATCAGGAGCTGCAAGTAAAATTTGATGAAGCCCTGGAAAAAAAGAGTTTCTTCAAGAGAAGAAACAAGAGGACATAAAGGAGAAAGAAATGGAATGTAAACTCCAAAACATGGAGGAAAAACATCATGTGCAAATACTGCTTGATGAAGCACTGCACAAAAATGCAGAAATGCTTCAAGAGAAAGAGCAACAGGAAGAAATACAGAAAAAAACACAACTTATTCTCCAAGACTTTGAAAGGAAAAATCTACAACTGCACGCATGTTATAATGAAATGCATGCGAAAACCATTGAACTAGAAGGAGAAAAGGAAAAACTGGAAAAAAATAATGCTCAGACATGCAATATAGGTTCAATGAAATGCTGAGAAAAAACAGAACCTAACAACAACTTGAGGTGCAAAAACAATGAAATACAGGTGCAAGGGAAGAACTGAAGAAAACACATAAAGACCTGTAGTGTACGCTTCAAGAAATCCAGAGCAGAAATGAGGAGTTAGAAGACAACAAAGTACAACAGGGGAATATAAAGATGCTACAGGCAAAGTGAATACAGGAGGCAAAATCTAAAAAACTGAAAGAAAAGCTTAATGAAAAACAAGCAAAATTAGAAGAACTGGAGAAAAAATGCAAGAAATTTGAGGAGCAAAATGCAGGAACAATCGATGAACTGAAAATCCTCATCCTACAGAGGAAAGAGCTCCAGGAACAGTGCCTAAAAAATAAGAAAAAATACTTCTGCTCTTTCAGGAGGAGGGACCCTATGCTTCCTCACTTAATCATGAGGAGGCATAGGCTTGTCTTCCTCCACCTCTTTTCTATCTCATCACCCCTCTCCCTTTCTCTCCGACCACCTCTTCATCACTCTCCATGTTTTCTTTCTCCAATATATTCATCCTTTTTCTTTTCTTTTTTCACCCTCACACCCAAACCTTCTGCCTCAGGTTTCTTCCTGCTTAAAGGGAGTTTTTCCTCCTTGCTCAGAAGGGATTGTTGGGGTTTTCTCTCCTCTGTCTCTTTCCTCCTTTCTAATCCTTTCTTTTCACCACTTTTTCGGCCTTCTACCCTTGCTTTACCCTCTTCTTTGCAACTCTTTCCCCACTTCTTCCTTTCCTCTATCATCTCCCAACCCTCTGTTCACTTTTGAGAAAACATGGTAGGGAGATGGGTGGAGGGGGGAATAAACACAATCAACCATATTTTTACAAGTGTCAAATCAGTGTCTTCGTTCAAGAATAATTCATTTTAAGAATTAAAATGAAGAAAGGTTTGATAGCTGCATGTGTTGGTTTGGCAGCACATTTATGTTTTACATTCTAGCAGTATCTGTCACAATCTCCTGGTTTGACTCACGCAATAAAGAAAGGGATAGATGAAAAACACAGAGTTATGTTTGTCTTACAGGCCAGAATATCAGCAGATGTTTAATATAAGAGAAACATGTGTATAATATTCATTATTTAGACTGATGAAGACCAAAAATTTTATACATATTTGGATTTAAAAAATGAAAAAAATAAATAGATGAAGGAAAAATTGAACATATTCTTTAAAAACAAAAAAAACAAAAAACCAGTTAACATATTGTAGCACTGTAGATATTTACAGATAGCTAGGACCAGAATCTAGATTTACAAGAGCAGTTTATACTGGAAACCTGAAGTAACAAACAGACCATCGTAAATTTTGAACTGCTGGCTGTTTTATGGAAAATGGAATACACAGAAGTGTACGTACAGTTTCGGCACTTAAGTTGTTGGATCTAAATCCCAGAAGGAATTAAATAAAAGAAGAAAAAACAAAAATAAATCTCTCTCACGTCCCACTTTAGGTTTGGTTTTAAATCCTGATCTGTGTCCAATACCAGTTAAGCCTGATTAGTTCCTTTTAGGTTAATCTAAGTTTCTTTTAGTTGTTGTTCTAACTCTCTGATCAATATGAGTCAACGTAGTTCTAATGAGTCAATTTAATTCAACCTTATTTAGTTCAACCAACCCATTCGCTCACTGTACGTACAAAGTGGCTGTTTATGAATACTCAGTAACACTTCAATGAGTTACCAATGCAATTTCAACAGAATGAATGGAATTAGGATGCTGAACATGAAATCAAATTTCCACAGATTTACAAGAAAATTGTTTGAAAACACAATTCAGAAAACCACAATAGCTCTAATCAGGCTTAAATCCTCAGAACGCTGCAGCAACAGAAATTATTATCAAGGGGTGCTGTGTGGTAGGTGGAGACCCAATGTGCAGGACTCCTTAGACAAACATAAACTCAAAATAAGCTTTATTAGCTATCACTGGCAAGCGTAATAGAAACATATGGCATAAGGCAAACCACAATGGAATTTTGTTTGATTCGCAATTAAATGTGTGTTCATACAGTCCATTATTTCCATTTAAACTATGACTACAGGTATATGCTACCAACCAAAGCAGTCTTAAGGAGGTTTTCACAAACTGTTCAGAATACACATTTTCCTTAATAAGACATTTTCTTAATTCTTCATTTGTCAATGAATCTTCCTGTAAAAGGCTCTCTCTCTATATATATATCTATAGAAACCACATACATATTTTTATTCAAATATCTGATTTATGAGAAAACAGATTATTTTAAAATAGCTCAGTATGGTAAGCAGGAGTCAGGTGTTTCTTACCAGAAATGCACTGAGGAATGGACACACCCTTGTGGAGAACCTGTGAAGCTACAGCTGTGAAGCTGATTTTGAGCCATCATCCATGTGGAAAGCATCTGATTGCCAACATTTGGATTTTTCAGCATGGCAATGATCCAAACAACTTGCCAATTTAGTAAAAGCAAACCTGTATTGAAAAACACACACTGGAACACTATCAGTCACAGATTGGCCTCCCCAGAGCCTGCATCTCAACATTACTGAAGCAGTGTGAGATTATCGTGACAGAAAATGGAACAAAAGGCAGCCAACATCCAAAGTAGAGCTTGTAATATCCTTTAGGAATTCTTTGGAGCTATTCCTGAAGCCTACTTAAAGAAATTACTAGAAATTGTGCCTATGAGAGTTCAGGTTGTGTTGAAAAAGAAAGGTGATCATACCAAACATCGACATTCAGTCTCCTTAGAATTGCACAATCTATTTCTTGCCTTATATGCCGCATTTCCGTGCATGTTTACACATGTGCAAAAAACATTGCTGCATTTATTTACAGTATTCTTGTAAACTATTAAAAAATGAGGATTGGCTCAAGACTTTTGACTTGATGTATTATTATCACTGTTATTATTGTTGTTACCTTTTTATGACAGTGTTTGCTTTGTTGATCTTCCTGCGCTATTTACATCTTAAAGATTTCAGTCTTGCGCATTTATATTGTCATATTCATAAATGAATTTATGGTTAACTATTGTCACATAGCAAATCCACTTATTCAGCAGATGGCAGCAAGCAATCTGCTAGGGAAAGGAAACGGAACTACGTCATTGTTTGCGTTTGTTTTGGTGCGGACAAAACAAGTTATGTGAAAGAAGCACGAATCTTCCGCTTGGATGTTTCAGCTCGGCGTTTGTACTCAAGAAAACGGGCTTATTTGTACGTGTCTTATTTCGATAAAAATGAGTAGAAGCACGGTTTAGGAGTAATAAACAATACTTATATTGTGTTTTGCTTTATGTAAGACACACGCATAGAGTTTTAAAGGCTATTTGTGCTTTTATTTTGAAGATTAATCATCATCTTCCGGTGAAATTTAAGCTAACATGTGTGTGGTTTAACGGGAGGCGTTAAGGCGCTGGCAAACCTAGCAACAAAATAAAATTTGCCCAGCGTAACCTATGCACCTAAAATGCTCTGCAATGGATTCTTAAAAGAGTGAAGGAAGCAGCGGGTTCGTGTTCATTAGGTGACCGGGCCAGCCTACTTTTCGAGACCCTGCACCCCGAACCGCAAACGTCTGTGCGGACGCTGGAGAAGCTACAATGAGCTCGGAGCACCAGAGCGACAGCGAGGACGCCGACGAGTCGCGGGACAGGCCCAACGGCGGCACCGTCTCCGACAAAGAGGAAGACCCTGACATTGACGATTCGGATGAGGAAGATGACATCGCTCGGAGAGCTTCTCCTTCACCCCCCGCGAGCAGCGAGGGTCTAGTGGCTCCTATCGCGGGGTCTCCCGTATTGGAGGAGCGAGAGCCCCGCTCCAGACCGGCCGTCGCACCGCTGAAGAAGTGCACTGATGGTAGCTCCGACACTGGTGGTGGCTCCGACACTGACAGCTTCAGGGGTGCTAGCCTGTTTTCTTGGTTGCAGAGCAGGACTATAAGACGAGGGGTGTTTGTGGACCCAGCTCGGGATAACTTCAGGACAATGACAAGCTTGTACCGCTCTATGAATCCGGCTGTAGAGTCAGTTAACCTGAGCACTCAGACCCATGGAGCCGTGTTTAACCTGGAGTACTCCCCGGACGGGTAAGATTTGTCTGCGTTTTAGGGTGTGAAGTTGAGAGATTTCCCGATATTTGTGCGTTAAAAGCTTGAATTTAAAAGCCACATTCGTCCTCACCTACCTACTTCATCTCATACAAACTCACTCGGTGTTTAATGATGACATAATAAATAGTTTCCAGACAAACCCCATCAGTTTGTTTACTGATGATTTAACAGTACGTTCTTAATATCCTCAAAATGTAACCTCCAAAGTCTTGTACTAGTGAGCACTTCTCGGACTTAAGCCAAGAGACAGCAGATGTAAGAAACAAATCCTGCAGACAAACCAGGTCAAGCTGTGCCCAGTCTGGGTCACATTTGTTTTGTGGGCTCACACTTCCTGTCCTGGCTGTACCGTGATAGCGCTGCTGTGCACAATACTCGTCAATACTTAATACTTTGACTTGTGTCTGCATTTGACGCTTGAATTTTTTAAATTATACCTGTTCTTGTTGTGCAGTTTTAGTAACATTGTTGTGACTCATTATTATAGCAAAAATGCAATGAGTAGTGTAGCGTCAATGCAAGTAAAATTCATCCTGTCTACTTATTAGATTGCCTATAAACTGAGAAAATATTCTCCTTTTTCCCCTTTATGCTTTCGTTTGCTGCTGCATAACATCTTGTCGCACATGGACAAAGAGATCAACTGGTTTTTTTTCTTCTGATTAGGTCTGTGCTGACTGTGGCCTGTGAGCAGACTGAGGTCCTGCTGTTTGATCCAATCTCATCCAGACACATCAAAACCCTGACGGAGGCCCATGAGGACTGTGTCAACAACATAAGGTGCATTATTCTAATCTTGAATCTCTGGGGAAAGGTTTTACAAATTGGGTCTGTAGCTCAGTAAAAGGGAGCGAGAGACCTGTGGGTTAAGGTAATAAAACATAATAAACAGTCTGTATTACAGCATGAGTCTTTAAATCAAGTATGACATGCAGAGACTAATAAATGGATGGAAGAGCTGAAGGTGCCAAATAAGAAATCCTTCCGCATTTCAGTACAACCTTAGTTGAACAACAACACATATCATCCATTGCCTTTATTTATATAACAAAAATTAAGCCAAAATGCTGAAGCAGTGTGTGAAAAAACAAAGTACATATTTGCAGCTTCCATAGAAATTGAGCAGGCCAATGAAATGCGCTTCATTAATAGATAATTAGCAAGTGTGAGCACCTCTATAAGCGCAGACGTTTTGTCATTTTCCAGCTTTGTCAGGACTGTCTTAAAACAAACCCAAGGAGGAAAGACAAAATCAGTGATCTTAGAGAAGCAGCTGTTGTTGTCCATCAATCTGAAAAGGGTTATGAGGCCATTTCCAAACAAGTTGAATGATGGACTTCAAATTGTGTGAAAAAATATATGCAAAGTGTGAAAAATATTATTCACAAAAGCAAAATATTAAAGACAGCCAAGGCTCTAAGGCCTCCTTTAGTGTGTTTAATATTAAAGTTTATGACTGGACTGTAATGAACAGTTATGGCTTGTTTGGAAGGGTTGTCAGGAGAAAGCCTCTTCTCCCTAAAAAGAACATATAAGCACAGCTTAGCTCTGCAAACCAATACCTGAGCAAATTGCAAAGCTTCTGGAACAATCCCCTTTAAGACAGAAGAGACCCAAGCAGAGATGTTTGGCCATAATACATAGGCTTACATTTGGAGAAAGCGCCTCACAGCAGCTGTCAACGTGGTGGTGGAGGGCTGATGATTTGGGCTTGTTTTGCAGTCACGGAGTTGACCATGGACTGTTTTGTACACCAGAGTATTCAAGAGTCAAATGTGAGGCCATCTGTCCGACAACTAAAGCTTGGCTGAAATTGGATTATGTAACAGGACAAAGATCCAAAGCACAGCAATAAAGTGAAGCAACGTTGTAAAGAAGAGTGGGCCAGAATTCCTCCACAACAATGTGAGAGACTGAAAAAGTCGTACAGAACGTGAGAACATCACGTTATTGCTGCCAAAGGTGGTTCTTCAAGCTACTCAATTATTGGGGGTACTTAGATTTTCACACAACTGCTTCTGCATGTTGGTTTAGTTTCTGTTAAATAAATAATGATGCAGTGTAATGTGTCATGTATTGTTCTTCAGTGGCAGTTGTATTTAAAGAGAACCTGCTAGGAACCAGAATTTTATTTTCACCTAATATGTAAAGCCATAGAATTGGAACAGGGTGTATTTTCTTTTCCACAGGACTGTAGTTTCATTTTAGTGGCATCAGGTTCTTACAGAGATGTCGCATTTGTACATCATCCCACTTGATAAAAGACTTCTGTGTAGAATAGCTCTCTTCTTGCTCCTCACAGTGTCCTCACAGATCTTCACGAGGATGTCAGCGTAGGGAAGCGCCCCAGATTGGTCAACCTGTGTTGAAATTACTATCCACTGGGTTTCCTAAATCTGTGTTTCTCTCCCTGTAGGTTTTTGGACAATCGTTTGTTTGCCACCTGCTCCGACGACACCACAATTGCATTATGGGATCTGCGTAAGCTTAACTCAAAGGTTTGCTCATTGCACGGGCATGCCAGCTGGGTGAAGAACATCGAGTATGACACCAACACTCGTCTCCTTGTCACTTCTGGCTTCGATGGTAATGTCATCACATGGGACACTAACAGGTTAGTCATTGTCTACGGTATGTTTGTTTTACGTCCATGTGCTCGTTGTGTCTGTGCCACATACAGTTATGGTGAAAATAAAGTATATCCTTATTAGAAGTGGCCTGTACTTCAAACCAATTTAAACATGCCCAGGTTATCTTATTGTGATTTGTTTCTTTTGGCTTTCAATCAAAATGCTTTAATTTAGTTAGTTAGTGATTTAGCTTCATATATGTTACTACATGTTATACAAAAATGACAAAAATTTCAAATACTGATTTCAGTCTTGAGCTAAAACCTCGGGTTTCGCACTGCACTAAATACAACCTTTCAGTCAGTTTTTCCTGGTCTCAGATCTGCGATATTAATGTGGGTGGATAGCTCTAATATGATCATCTCCAGGATACAGCTTTGGCTGAGATAATCATATTACGTCTGTGATATTAGACCACAGAAGCCCAAACCACCTGCTGGTCGACCTTTCTGTATGCAAAGGGCAACCAATCAGAAGTCTGGGATAAAGGGAGGGAGCAGGAGCTAGAACAGCTGATTTGATGAAATGGAACTGAGGGGCTGCACCAAGGCTGATCTATACAGGAAGGGTTTTATTAAGATATTGTAATCTAACTGTCTGTTAAACCTTAATTACTTCTCTGCATTTATAGGTTTACAGAGGATGGCTGCCCACACAAAAAGTTCTTCCACACTCGCTACTTAATGAGGATGCGCCTGACACCTGACTGTTCCAAGATGCTCATTTCTACTTCCTCAGGGTACTTGCTCATCCTCCATGACCTGGACCTCACCCAGTCCCTAGAGGTGGGCAGCTACCGAATGCTACGAGCACGACGGACTCCCCTCAGCTCAGGTCAGATCAGGCTCATGCGCAAATTAATGAAGTGTTTTGCTCACGTTCCTTCATGTTTGAATTGCTGAATTGTTCGCGTTAGGTTAGTGTTTATTAAAAAAAAACAACCTATAAATGCCTTTTATGATTTTGTAGATGGAGGCACATCAGCGTCCAGATCCGCTTGTACTCCTCGCCAGGGAAATGACTCCAGCAAGCTCCACCCTCATAGAGAAGGTCAGGGCAAATCATGATATAGAAGGGATAAACTACTGACACCTGAGGTTTTGTCTTTAATGTTATGAAAAACTGTGCTCGCAGGGCTGTCTCCCAGAAACAGTCTGGAGGTGTTAACTCCAGAGATCCCCGGCGAGAGGGACAGAGGGAACTGCATCACCTCCCTGCAGCTCCATCCCAAAGGCTGGGCCACACTTATCCGATGCTCCAGCAACATGGATGACCAAGAGGTGAGAAACATGGAGCGGTGCATGAAGCTGACATAATCACAGTTTTGTTTATTAAAATGCCTTAAACCACCAAGATCCCTCTTCAAGCTATTTTTGTAATCCACACAGGCTAAAATACGCCTTCACTAATATTTGTTCCCTCTAAAAGTTTTATATCAACCAGAGGATTTTGTTAGCCATTAACAAGCGTAATTCTGGCTGTATATTTGACCATTTTTCTTGTAGAACTGAAGTGCAGTGTCATACTTTTAAGCAGCTTACAAGTAAAGGGCCACTGAAGGCTGTATTTCCAGTGATGACGCTGATGCGATTGCGTGTTTAATCATCTGGTATTAAACTGCATCACTTGTATGTCCGCTTTCTCACTGCCTTTCTCTCTTCAGTGGACGTGTGTGTATGAGTTCCAGGAGGGAGCACCCACTCGCCCGCTGGTCTCCCCCCGTTGCTCCCTCCGCCTTACCCACTACATCGAGGAGGCCAACGTGGGGCGGGGCTACATCAAGGAGCTGTGCTTCAGCCCAGATGGACGGCTCATCTGCTCCCCTTACGGCTACGGCGTACGCCTCCTGGCCTTCGACGAGCGCTGTGGCGAGCTGGTCGACTGCCTGCCCATCCAGACCAGCTGCCTCAGGGAGATACGCTCCATCTACTCGCACAGTGACGTAGTGCTCACCACAAAGTTCTCCCCAACACACTGCCAGCTGGCCTCGGGGTGCCTCAGTGGGCGCGTGGCCCTTTACCAGCCCAAGTTTTAGCATCCGGTACTGTTGAAGAAAGAAGTGTCGCAGACCTCAGTGAAGAAGTACTGATTAGGGTTTATGCACAGCAAGTCTGAGAATATATCAAAGAAGCATTAATTTATTCATAATCACACAAAAATCTATAAAAACCTTGCATTGCCCAAGTTTAGTGCAGCTACTTAATCTCTTTGATTTTTACAGTTTTGCCATTATGTGTTTACAGATTGTTTAGCTACTGAGAAATATGCTTAGCTTCTGTCGGAAACATTAAAGGAAAAGCTGTCAAAAACTCTAAAAAGGAGAAAAAAACGTGTAGCAATCCTAAATCGGATTCCCGGCATCTGTTTGTCTGAATCTTTTTCCGATAAACTAAAGAAACAAACCCTAAAAGTACTTCTTGACCCAGGTCTGCAGCCGCTAAGCAGGCAAAGTTAGTTTGGATTGTAGGTGTCAGCTGATAGCCATTGACATGGGAGAAGAACGGAGAAGACTTGAGCTGTGGACCGGTGGCCAGACTGCAGCAGTGGATGGAAACCTCACTGACCCTGAACTTTAAGAAGAAAAAAAGGCAGTACAAGAAAGATCAGTTGGGTTTTACTTTTCTCCTCGGAGACAGTGGCGCAACGTGGCATCAGTGAAGGACAAGCTCGTTTTCATATTAAAGATTCATTCTCTATAGCAGTAAAAAACTTTGATTTTGTTGAGACTCGGCACACCCAGATGTTGCTGTCTCAGGACAAAAACACTAAGGATGCAAGCGGACATGAATCCTAAAGGGACGAGTAAGGAACGGGCGCTTTCGTCTGTCGCTGGTCGTCTCAATTCGGCGTCCTCTGCTGCACATCGTGTCGCTCTCTGCTGCTCTGCTCATGCCTTTTCTCCACAGGTGCTGCTTCTCTGCTCATACAATCTGAACTTTGACCCCTGACTTCAAGTACGTTTTCTGTCTCCACCCTGTTTCTGCCTTCATGGTCTTTGATAGTGTTTTTTTTAAGTGGTTTTATTGGTGTATGAATTATGGCACTACTTGTAGCACGATGTTTGATGCTATTCTCACAGTCACTGAGGCTACTTTAAGAGTAGATACATTGGAGTCACTTTTCATTTCCTGTAAGTGGAAACTGCTGAAGTCCAGCTGCTGTCGGTGTCTCATTTCCAGATTTTTCCACACCCACTCTTTGTATAAATGAAAATGTAGTAGCAGTTAAGTATTTTTCCCTTAAACATTGCTGGCATTATTATAGATTTTCCACATCGAGCACGCTGCTCTGGCTTCCCAACCCTGCCTGCGTCTCTCAGCACCTACATCGTTACATCTGAAAATGCAACTCTTTAAAATATTTTCATCTGACTTACTTTTTTCTTTTTCACTTTTTTCCCCTCCAGTGTTACTCAAACAGAATGGTGCACTAAACGTATTTACAGTTAGCCACAGTATCTATGTTCAAATAGTGAGGCTAACTAATGTGTTTCTAATGTTTTTGACTGCATTGGAGCTGTCAGACAGCTGGAGACAGACAAATAAGCTGTTTCATTAATGCTTGCTGTAGAATATTGCCGGCCTTTTTATTTTATCAGTGGCATGTTCACTTTTTGACTGAGAAAGATTCTTTACATTCTTTATTTAACATTTGCAAGATGAAATTGTGCTTTTTCTACCCCTGAACCTAAGTTTGTTGGTTTTTGGACAGTGCTAATCCACACTGTTTTGTCACACCTAGTGTTTCACGTTTGCTTGTGTTAGCATAAAGTTGATGAGCAAGGCTTTTCTCCTCTTTAAAGGAGCAAATTGCTTTGACTGTTCTTGTAAGAGCAATGCTTTTGTGTTTTGTATAGCTGCTGTAAGCACATGCCTGATTGTTACAACTGTAATGTATACTGGCTACAGTACATACTGACTGACTGCAGAGTAGATAGAAACTTGCTGTTAGGGAAACAAACAAACAAACAAAAAAAGACAGAAGCGTATACTACTATGCATACCAGCCTCTTAAGATAATTCTTCTTTCTTATTTATGTGAGGCTCTGTGTTCAGCTCTTAGATGCCAAATGTTTTGATTCTGTTTGTTTTTCTTTTTCTTTTTTTTACTTGGACTTCTCTGCCGTGAGCTAAAAGTGGGTATCTATTTGTGGATTTGGAAATATCTTCTCTCGTTTCACATTTTGGGAAGTGTCTCATTCACATCTGGTGGGGTGTTGAGATGGAACTACATTCATGCCTTTGGTATTAAAGGGGGAACTGTTGCTTTATGGATATATTGACCACTCAGTATTTAGTGGTGTATATTTCACAGTGTTTAGATGCTCTAAATTCTGAACATGTCTCTAAACCTTAATGTAAAAAAAAAAAAATACTGCAAAGATAAGAGTGCAGCAGCACCCCCTACAGTCACAAAGTGTTAAAATGCTGGCTAATCACTCCAAATATTCAGGGTTTTACAGTCATGTGACTACCAGCTCTACTTGTTTGACCGTCTGTCATTTACAAGTTGCGAGGACAAAATATGTATTTTAAATAGAGGCTGATGGCGATACCTGTGAAATCAATTGTTAAAACCCCCAATTATGGCTTCTCCCCCCCCCAAAAAAAACAAAAAGCCCTCTGTGTCCCCCCCCCCAAAAAAAAACAAAAAAAAAACCCAAAAAGCCCTCTGTGTGATTGCTTTGATTGCTACCAGATTCCTGTGGTTGCATGGAGCTTGCATGGAGCAGCAACTTATCTGCAAACACTCACCAACTAGTCTTAACTGCTAGTTAAACAAAATGTTCACCAAGTAAAAGTTTGCATTTTTCCAACCCAGAAGTCCATGTTTTATACCATCTGTGCAGCCAACACGCTCCAAAGCTTTCTGGATTTGTAGCGTTTCTGGTTTGTTTTGCACGTTTTTGCTCGACTAGTAGTTGGCGAGTGTTTGCAGACAAGTCGGTGTCTTCCACAAAGAGAACGTCCAGCCCTGGCAATTTGAGAGCGACCAAAGCACTCTGAGATTTTGCAGTAGTACCCTCTTTGAGGCAGATTTTTACCTAGCAAGAGCATGCAACCGCTCACCAACCGTTGGGGGAAATACACATTTTCTTCCTGTGCTGAATGGTAATTGTATCTCGTCCATTTTGGCTGACAACGAGCGACTTGCATATGACCTCAAAAACCTTTATAAAGCCACTGGTAAGATTAGCATAATCACTGGGAAGATTACTAATTAGCACTTCTGTCTCCCTTGGCTACTCAGTGTGCCAGTGGATAACATTTAATTCTGTTAGATAAAGCTGGGCTAGCTGCTTCCAATTGTTTCCACTTTGTGCTAATCTAATGCAAACTGGCTGTTAGGGGTAACTTTATATTAATTGTGAGTGCTATTATTTCTTCTTTTCTGGTCTCAACTCAGTGCCACAAAATGTTGGGGGGGGGGGGGGGGGGGGGGGGGGGGGTGCGTGATAACATTTAACTTCATTTGGGTTTGAGGTGATAACACAGGTGGAGTCTTAGATTCTAGCTCCCTGTATGGTCCTGCAAGCAATGAGAAAAGATGCTTTTAACACTTTGTACCTCAGTTACATGCTCAAAATGTGTTTTCAGTATGTTGCAAACAGAGTCCATTTCACCTCCAGCTCAGTCGTCTTTCTTTCCCTTAGAATTATTTAATTTCTCTGATTACTGACATTTTAAAAAAGTAGACATTTCTTCTGTAAACAGCTACTTTAAAATGAACTGACTGAACTGATGGTTAAAGGATGCTGTGTATTCACCGCTGCTTTTATTTCACTTATTATACTCACGAGCTCTTTGAGGAAAAGTGTCTTATCTGCCATTTTCACTTCAGGTATAGTAACTAAACACCGGGTTCATTTTTAGGAATTTCTTTGTTGCTTTATTGCTCCGGTTCTGGGTTTTTAACCTGTTTTCAGCTGTGGATTAAAGGAATGCTCCCAGTATTTGTGGCGATCACAGCTGGGGGGGGGGGGGAGGGTAAATGCACTGTTGTTTCCTACCTGGTTACACAGAGTAAGTAATCCTGACAGCGATACTAAAAATGGTACTTATCAGAAATAAAAACTTAGCTTCTTTTTCACTGCTGACTGCTCTGTGTTTGGGTCCTTTATTGTTAATTTTCTCTTCATTTATTGATTTATTTTTAAATCGTCCTTAGAATTTCTTCCCTATATGTCAGTCAAACTCTTTCGCATCTGCTGCAGTCCCAACTCTGAGAATGACTTTCCTCATGGGAGGATTAGCAAGTTAAAGGAAGAAATGTTTTTTGTTTTTATGATCTGGTGAGTTATGAAATAAACAATTAAACATTATCTAAAGGGGAGAAGAATCCTATTCATTCAATCACGTCGTATAAGGACTAGACTGAAAATGAAGAGTCAAGACTTTTTCACGGTGCTGTAAGTACACAGGAGGACGAGCAATGCAATTTCTGACTACTTCAGAAAAGAAGCTAATCCAGCCAAAAATACATGTAGGAATTGCAACAGTAGTAGCAAAGGATCTCACGTGCATATGTACAGTCTGTCATTTTTTTTCTGTCAGTGGCAGAAACGTGTGTGCACAGGTACATGATTGGCCTGAAAATGAAAGACTTTGGTTGCACCTGAAACACCCTCCATCACATCATTACTTGACTTGCATGGGGTGTTTGTCAGTGGGAAAAACTGTAAATCTTATGAAAATACAGTTAAAGTCCAAAATCTATCCCTTCCTTTAGATTTTCCAAGAGCCATCCAGTTGGACATATTGGTTTCTTTGCTGGGGTGTTTCTGCCCCCTGGGCCTTATATTTATACCCCTGCTCTATATTGTACAGATGTTAGCCTATCTGAGCTACCACAGATGTGTAATTTCATTAATATATATATATTAATATATTTCTTTCAAAGTTTTTATTGTCTGAAATGTTTAGTTTTAGTTAAGTTTTATTAGTTTCAGTTTTAGCTTTTCTTAAATATTTTTTTATGTATGGAGGGCATATGTCAAAGGCAAGATATAGGAAAATCCGTACAGGTGTTATAATAAAAAACAGTTGATGCTCAATCTTGCAGATGTGCAGAGTCTCAATAAAAGCACCTGTCAGTGAATAATTAGGCATGTTGTTAGCAGACTTCGACAATACTAACAGATAGTTACAGAATTTATTATCTTTATCTTTTTATTTTATTTTTATAAGTTCAAGAAATCATTCTACTTTGGGGTTTTTCAAAGGTCTTAAATTTGTTAACTAAAGTTTTTTGTTTTGGGAGGGTTTTCACATCTAGTTTTAGTTAGCTGTAATAACTTTGGTCTGCATGATTCTTTGGGCTTAAATTGCAAGAATTAAATGTACAATTGCAGACAAAGTTGTGATAACTCTTTGGCCAGACTGTCCTGTAGTTAATAAAACAAAGTTTTTATTAAAAGACATAAAAATCCTTTTTGCAGAAATGTTTGTAGTAGATAGACATTTATTGTTTGTCTATTGGTTATCTAATTTGGTGTAGTATGAATGGGCATGGCACAAGTATTTAAGCAGTAAAACGGATGTATTTATGAAACTTAAGCTATTCAGTGGGCTGGATTGGTGTCTAGCCACAGGCTTTGTTTAGATGTTTACAGAGAAAATTAATTTTTTTATCTCATTTATTTGAATTCTTTCTTTTATTTTGACTACATTGTCCTTCTGTTCAACACTTTAGCCGACGCTTGATGTCTTTTAAACGTGCTAGACAAATAAAGCTCATTTGATTTGAGGTTTGTCCATGTGCCACACAGATTTCCCTCTTTTTCATCCTTCCACTCATCTCATGTCCTCACTTTCAGATTGCAACCAATGGCAGTTTCTTTCAGCTGTTCACTTCTGTTAACCTTAGGTTCAGATTAAATACACTGGATAACACAGTTATTTAACTTTATTGGTCCAGTTGGACTTTAGTCAGACAACCAAACTAAAATTAAAAAAAAAAACACTTTTAGAAAATTTATGACATCAGGCCAGCTGACACTGAAATCCTCACCTTAGTTAATGTACAAAAAACCCCAAACCCAGTAAATTCACAATTTAGGAACTCTTTGTGTAACTTTTAAGGATACTTGAGCCAATTTAAAAACCTGTTCTGCAATGACATTGTCCCCAAGAGTTTATGTGCCTGTCATAGCCTGAAGGGTCCCCAAACTGAGAACAGTATCAGACATACAACGGTCTGCATGTTTTGATATTTGAGAAATACTTTTTGTCAACCAGGTGAGCTCCTTTAACAGCAGAAATGTATTTTTTCCCAGAGGACAGTTCATGAACCCGTTCTCCCATCTCCTCTCATGCTTTCCAGGCTTGAGAGGACCGAGCTCTTCTCATCCGCTGACCCTCCCTGCGGCGGTTGATTGCCTTGGTGCTAGCCCGTAGCTTTCGGAGCCTCAGAGCACGAAGACGCAGCTGAAGATCCTGCGGGATCTTCCCCCCTTTGGCCCTGATCTCCTTCAGCCTCTGGATGGGTGTTTTGGTGAGGATGAAGTCACAGATGGTGGGATTTGGTTCCATGCCAACATTGCACCGACGCATGGATGGGAAGTAACCCACGGCCCAAACGATCACCTTGTACTCGCCTGGGTTCAGAAGACGCCAGTAGTCCCCATCAGTGGCTACAGAAAAAAATGAGGTTTGCAGAATTTTAATCTAAGCTTCTGGTTTTACTGGTTAATGCATCTGTAGAAGATAAATGAATAATTTTGCCAAAAACTGATTGCAGCATCTTGTGACGAAAATGTTCTTTGGGGCTCCAAATGGCTTGATATCAGAGATATGTTTGACGGATTACACGTCAGTAAGTCATTTACAACAGTTCAAATACAGCAATTGTCAAAATGGTTCTTTCAGTGTGTTTGGTCACAGGCTGTTAACTTGGTATACACAGAAATACAGCTAAAACAAAGATGCATTTGATGGTTGCACCCTGCTCATTAGAAAGAAAATCAGATTAAAACAGATAAATAAAATCAACTGGCTGACCTGATCGGATGTCATGGTCATGGTCCTCCACCTTGATTATAGCATCTGCTATTCCTTTTTTGGTGAGCTTGTCCCTGACCACACCTTTGATGCCTCTGTGAACCTGAGAGAGGAGAAAATGCTGCCGTGTGAGCCACTGCTTTGAAAACCACATGATAACTTGTACCATTTTCTTTGAACAGGTTTACCTGCTCCATGTAAACCAGCAGAGACTCCTTATTGTTCTCCCACTCGATGGGGAGCTCACTAACATGAGGAAACTTATCACAGGACAGCTCCACTGTCACCTCGAAGCAGTTGGTGTGCAGGTAACTGAAGTCGTTCATACCTGCAGGAAAGGCAGGCACAGAAAACACAGTGAATATTGAGTGAAACAGTCGTGCAATTTATAGGTTTAAGGGGGAAAAGAACTGAATTTGATCCTTGAATAGAGAGAAATATGACATCTGTCAGTGATTAACTTGGTTAAATGTATTTTTTAAGCTTGCAAATTATAGCAAGATTAAAATTTGATATGTACTGGAGCCTAGTTTAATTTAAGGGATATGCAATTTGACAGGATGTTTGCACATTGGTAGTAAATGTTTTTAAGTGTTTCAATCTGCTCTCTTGTTTTGTAACACTAACTGAAATCACACAACATCCTCTGCAGAGGACGATGCAGCATTTTTTGGGTCTGATGAGTCTCAGATGGCGGAAATCATGCTCAGAACAGACTGATGAAACTCACTGCCAGGAACCGTGTGCCAGGCTCCGCCGTTGATGATGTTGTTATGTAACTGAAAGTCCTCGTAGTGGCAGATACGTCGGTCCGGGTTGGCCATCACCAGGTTAGTCGAGGCATAGACCGAGGCCAGCCAGCGAAAGAAGGCGTTGTCTGCTGTTGGCGTGTCTTCCTGCGGCGCCCAGTCACGGGTGCAGTCGAAGGGATAGGTAACAACAAGCTCTCCACCATGGAGGTTGGCGCTGAGCACAAAGGGAATGTCCTGCATCCAGCTGATGACCGCACGTGTCTCTGGTGCAACCTGGGCAGAGGTAGAAGGAGTTTAGTTTAAGTACCCAAAGCATGTGAATCTGCAAAAACTAAATTGTTAAAAGTAAAAAGGCATGCAGTATTCAAAAAATAAAAAGCTGAAGTATTAAAAGTAAAGAAAAAAAAGGTGAAAACATATTATTTTATTAGGTTATTTGTCTTTTACTACAGCGCATTATCATATTTCTCTTTGATTTTATATTTGATTCTTAGCATGCTTTTCTATTTCTTTAGCATTCTTAGTTGCAGTTACTGTGTGTATGAGAGTCTTAGGTTCATTGGGGTTTCCCTTTATGTTAAGTTTACTGTGGTGTCCAAGTTTCCCTGTTTAGTTATTTCCTGTTTTAGTTTTCTAGTTAGTTGTCTCCTGTGTTTTGCATTTAGTTTCATGTCCTCTGTTTTGTTATCGTGATTAGTTTGACCTGTGCCTCGTTGCCCAGATGTTTCTAATTCCCTGATTTGTTAACTGACCATGTTTTCCTGTGTGTGATGCTTTTGTTTTGGACTATTTTCTTTGTTCATGGAAGACACTGCCAGATACAGTCCGACTGATATTAGGCCAATATTAGCTATTTGCTGATCTAACACTGCTGGTGTTTAAAAATCAATGAATAAAGATTCGATGAAAATGTAAAGATTAGAGGCAGGGCGCTCCTTTCCTGCTGGCATCATGTAAATACTACAAATCCAAAAAACAGCTGGTCCGAGCAGAGTTAGACAGAGACATGTACTACGTTATGGCGTCCAAAACGATGAAGCAAGATTTCACCTTATCTGGGTAACTTCAGGATTGACCTTGGGGTTTCAGTACTATGACGATGGATCACTACTTTCTGATTTTATTGCCACGGTAACTTAAACTCCACATGAGGTTGTGTTGCAGGTTAGAGATCAACAGGTATGAAATCACCTCCTATTGACCAATCAGTTCTCTAGAAAATCACTTTCCCAGACCTCTCTCCTGAGAGTGAGAGGGTCTAAAGATTTTTTTAAAGTGTTTAAAGTCATTGTGTTTCACTGATGAGCAATTATAAGAAATATATGTTCTTAGACATAATGTTGTGGTGGGATTGTCTTTATGACACCCAGGACGCACTCTAGTATATCTTCATAAATCAGTTGTGTAACTTCTGTAAGCCACTTCTGACGTGTGATCAGCGACTGCGTGTTTGCCATTAGTGAGAGCAACTTTTTGGAAAATCTGTTCTATATGCACTTTAAAGTTCTTTTCCTGTTTTTCTAGCATGATCTTGACTAATAATAGTAAAGCCAACATGGCAAAGACTGTAATCTGCATATGTGCAACCTTGTGCAACCTGCAAATTGATGGCCAGGAGTGTCTCTACACCAAATGTCTGTATTGATATTGATTAATATTAATTCAAAATTGATTTAAAAGTCCAGTATTGGTCGGACTCTAGTCAGAGAGTTAATGGAGTAAAGAAGGAGAGGAAAATTCTAAATTATGCACAGAAAAACTTGCTCTCATTTTGTACTTTCGTTCTTTTTTTGTGAACTTTTGTGGACTTGATCTTGAACAGGTTTTTAACATATACCTTTTTCTCATTTGTTTTCCATTCAACAACTTTAATGTCTCAGGTGGTAGAGCAGGTCATCTACTGATTGGAAGGTTGGTGGTTCGATTCCTGGCTTCCCCTAGTCTGCATGCCAAATATCCTTGGGCAAGGTACTAACCCCAAATTGCTCTCCGATGCATCCATCGGAGTATGAATGTGTTTGAATGTTAGCTATAAAAGCACTTAGAAAGATGTGCTTGTGCGAATGGGTCTGAATGGGTGAATGCACAAGTTGTGTAAAGCGCTTTGAGTGCTCAGATGAGTAGAAAAGCGCTATATAAGAACCAGTCCATTTACCATTTACCATTGATAAAACGAGTAATTTCTCATTAGATCTATGCACTGCTTACACTGATGAAACATCTAACAACTCGCAGACATTTTAAAGGTGGAGGAGCCCACTGTTTTTGTGAAGTAAATTCTGCTGTCAGATGTATGTGAAGAAGGAGGGAAGACAATACTGAACCCTGAAATGTCACAAAGTCAAACTTTTAACAACGAAGCAAACAAGTGGAAACACTAAGTCTAGCTCCTAAAACTGGTACTTAAGTACAGTTCTCAGGGGAAATAATCAGACACTGGAAAGATTTTCAGAATAAAACACAGATGGCAGGATTAATAATCCTAACCCGCATGATGCAGTTAAATAAATAACCTTTTTAATAACAAAACACACCCAAGAGGAAATTCACCAAAGAAAAGCTTGTAGATCTGGTGATCTTTTTCTGTCATTAAGCAGGATTTCAGCCTGTGTTTGCCTTGAACACTGTCACCAGACACTGAGTGACAATCCTCAGGCTTTCAGGGAAACTAGTTTCTTGGCTCTGAAATGATTTCCTGATCTGAGCCTTTGCATGTCAATGAAATGAAAATAATGGCACGCCGACTAAAGCTGACTAAAGCTGCTCTTTCTCACGACCTTCGTGAGAACAAAACATTGAGCATTGTAAAATTGTAGTTTTTAGGTGAAGTCAATTTTAATGCTTTAGTTTCTATTTCCTGTCAATGTTAAAATAGCCTCCAGGTGGTGCCAATGAAATGAATTTTTCAAATGCACAAATGAGATGCATTTCCTTACTGTGGCGTCTTCTTTGGTGTAGTATTCTGGGATGGGGATGTAGTGGTTGGGCACTTTGGATTTATCTGCTGCTTTTTCTTCGGTGTCCCACATAATGTTGTTCAGGTCTGGGAAGTTATGATTCAGGTCGATTCCTTCAAAGCTGTATCGTCCCTCAGCCCATCCAGACAGTTCTGAACCCTGCACCACATTAACAAGTATAATGTGGGGATTATTAAAGAGCATATTATATATATATATATTTTTTAAAAAAAGAACAAGACATGAGCCTAATTAAGATTTACCCACCTTCACATAAGCCCCCTCATATCCATCTGGGTTCATGGAGGGCAGGAGGTGGATTCGCGTCTCGGTGACCAGCCGTACAATACGCTGGTTGCCCTTTTTGTATTCTTTGCACATATACTGCATGAGGTTTAGGACAAGCTCTCGACCAAGAGCTTCATTTCCGTGCATGCCTGCCACGTAGCGAAACTCAGGTTCCCCTGCCAAGAGGAAAATTTAGAGCCCCTTTACACGCCAAGGAATAAAAAAATGTGGAAGAACTGACTGGGGCACTTCTAAAAGGAGGTCATATTAAACATTATCTAAGATTTTAAGTTTATTTTTGTTTTCTAAAGCTCAGCAGCACACTAGGAAGACATTTAATTGCTCAGATAAAGCAGTCTGTGTTAGGCAACAGTTTGGCGCCAGGCATTTCTAAGTACATGACTCCAAAGACCTGAAGTCTGGGCTTTTACCACAAAAATAAAATATGTTCAAGGCCTCAGTGTTTTCTCTTAGACTTGGCACTGATCACTACTCCATGAAATCAATTAAACAGCTGCTGACACATAAGAGCAAAATGCCTGGGAGCAAAGTGATTTTGAAATGTGTTTATGACATTTCTCTTAAGAAACAAAGACACGCTGTACCAAACTTGATTTTACTCATCTTGCTGGCAGATGTTGAGTGGCCACAGATCACATTTAAACGCAAGCCTGTATCTAATGGCAATGGTTCAAAGAAATAAAATCATTTGTTTATACAAGAGAGGCCTTCTCCTCAGGACCCCCTGCCTCCCTGTGTGGGGCTGCTGCAGAAATCAGGCTGTATAAACAATGGTGGACATTGAACTGCACCTCTGAGCTGCGAAACTCTGGGTAACTTGAGAAATATGACAAACCAGAAGGTTTCATTCCAATATCTTCAACTCTTACCGATTTCGTGTTTGCCCGGGTTATCTGAGATCTCCATAACGTAGAGTTTGAGGCCCATGTAGCTCCTCCCTATAGTGTAGACGCGGGTGATGTCGGGACACTCCTCCGTCACAGACTTCATGAGCTTCAGGGTTCAGAAAACACGCTTGAGTGTAAGGCTTAAAAGGGTTAAAGCTGAACCTTTACCAAATCTGCAAACCGTTAAGAGCATGAGTAAAAACCCTGGTGTTTATGGGAAAGCCACTCATCCTGTAACTTTCCTAACCTTTCTCATTTCTTTGTAGTTGTGGTGTCTAAAGTCCAGAGCATCCTTGGATCCTGATTCATGCTCTGAGAAAATGTCAGATGGATCTAAAAGAAAGTAGCAGATGTTTCCAGTTACATATTTTCTTGCATTTGAACATCCACAGTAAATGCTGTGTCCCTCTCGCCTACTGTTTTTTTTCCTACCGTGAACACGGCAGCCAAGTATCTCAGCCCTGAGGCAGACGGTCCCGTTGGAGTACCAGGTCTGTGGGTTGATGCGGATGAAACGGGCAACGGTGGGAACAGGAAGGAGCCCAAGAACCGGCGTCTCAGGATTCTGGTTTCCTTCAAATAGCTGCACAATTCAATGTGAGTTCATATAAGTTTGTGTAGTCATGGAAAAAAGATAGCAGGCCCTCTATATATTCTAAGCTTTTGTATATAAGGATAAAATAAAAGTAATCTGGCCTTATCAGGTTTTATTTACGATGTTTATTAGGCCATTTCCAAAGAACTTCATTCTAAAAAGAACATGCCACCACAGCTTATGTGTGCAAAATTGCCTCAGAACAACCACAAGGCATCTGGAACAATGTCCTTTGAAGAGATGGGATGTTTGGCCAAAATGCACAGTGCTACGTTTGGAGAAAACTAAACACAGCGTATCGGCACAAACACCTCATACCAACTGTCAAGCACGGTGGTGCGGTGCTTATAATTTGGGCTTGTTATGGAGCCACGGGACCTGAGTACCTTACACTCATTGAGGTGACCACTTATTCCTCTGTATACCAAAGTATTGTAGAGACAAATGTGAGTCCATCTGTTGGACAGCTAAAACTTGACTGAAATTGGGTCATGCAAAAGGAAAATGACCCCAAGCAAATCACAGCAAATCTACAAAAGAATGGCTGAAAAAGATGGTGTTGCAATGGACCAGTGAAAGTCCAGACCTTAAGAAGGCAAACTTTAATGAACTGCAACAAGATTATAAAGACTAGTGCGCCAAAATTCCTCCACAACGATGTGAGAGACTGATAAAGTCGTAGACAAAACAATTCAAGTCGTTGCTGCTAAAATAGGTGCAACAAGCTCTTGAGTCGTGGGGTGACAGGACAGTGGAGGAAGAACATGCAGGAAGTGGGCCTGAGTTTGATTCTGCAGTTGCCTTCTGGCAGATGGTTTGCCTGCTCGGCCCACTGTGCTAATGATTACAACACAAATATAGCTGAAAACATGACCTTCTTGGCAGAGTTAGCAATGGCTTTAAAATGAAGTGGAAAACTTTTATTTCGCCTTCATTTCCTTGGAAAGAGCTTGGACTTTCCAAAATATGTGGCGTCAGACAAAAAAAGAGTTTGAACTGCAGTTTTCAGTCTAACCTTAAATTTCTTTGTACACACTGCATGCTGGAACATTGATCAATGTGTACTTTAGTTTGTTTATATAGTGTGTTATAATGAGTTAAAGGCCACCCCCGAATTTCAGTTTTTGCCGTACTGTATTTGTTTCACTCTGAGTCCTCTCTAATCTGCACCAATACTTAAGGTTTTGGTTTACAGTCTATATTTCACTTTGGCAGAGAAACTTCAAAATCTGTTTTCCATCTATGTTCCTTAAATCGCAGAATACAAGAAGTAGTTCTCACCGCTTCCCGCGTCCCGTTCATGGAGGTATGCCAGGTTACAGAGTCATTACTCAGCTGAACTTTGTAGGTTTCGACCCAGTCCCAACTATGACATAGACCAAAAATGAAAACAAACGTATATTTTTTCAGTGAGCTCATTGCAGCGGGCAGCCAAAGAATACCACAGCACTCCATCTTTGCTTTAGACAGTATGTTCAACGAAGAGCTAATGTCCATAATGCTAACAAATTATTTTGATTTTCAGCTTTAATCCTGATACTACCTGACCTCCAGATGGAGTTTCGCCCTTGCAGAATAACTCCAGTAAACAGAGTGAGATGAAGGGCATCCACCTCGAGCCACTGGTGCCGGTCCTTATACTCGGCACACCAAGCTCCATCATACAGATCTCCATCCTCAATGCCAGACTTGGAAAAAAAAAGAAGAGAAAAAAAGAAAAACGCACGTCACAAAGAATCCAAGAAACACTCCCTGAAAACTTGAGGTTTGGCCTTCGTGTGAAGCATTGCATAAGAGTGCTGACCCTATTTTGAAATAATTACTTTCAGACTCCAGACTCAAGATTTTGGACCGCAGAACAAGAGGAGTGGACGGCTGCAGTGATAAACACATCTGGCTCTGCATTCATCAGATTATTTCATTTAATTTTTGTACATTTTTTTCTTGGAACAAACAATGAATAGATTTTATTTTATTGGCTAATTTTACAAGCCAAGCAAGAACTAATAAGCCTGCTAAGTTAAAGGGTGGATACTTTATAATTTATAGTTCCTGTAATAAACACTAGAAATAAGTATTTAAGTTAAATATGACAACTTGAAAGGAATGGCTAATCCCATTAGGAGATCAAATTAGTCAAGATATCTGATTATAGAATAGAATAGAAAACTTCCCAGTGGACTTTCTTGTTACTTTGGACCAAATCTTTGATTCCACATTAAACTGAGTCTCAAGTAAAGTAATTCTAACCGTGAAAAAAGTAACTGTAGTTTTTCCTGGACCTTTATGGTGACGTTTCTCTTCACTATGGTGATAAATTAAACATCTGTAGATTTTGCATGTTGACAGAAGAAATAATTTTTTAAACCGTTTTTAATACGCTTTGCATAGAAACTGGAGATTCCCACACACACAACATTTGAAACATAACAAAATAGTATTCAGTAGATTCAGCTTGATTCATCAAATTGAATCCATTCAAATTCATGTCTTTGAAGTAGCAGTCAATCTAAATTAACTAATAAAGGTAATTTTAGGTTGTATTTCTTTATTTGATTTTCAAAGTTTTTAAAAAATGTGTGCAGTTTGTTTATGTTAATAAAATTTAACAATGCTTTCCAAAATGCTGAGAGATGAGTGTCTGTAATAGCCTCTGACCCACTGACCTGGATATTCAGCCTCCCCCTGTGAGGACCCAGCCCCGACCGCTGGTAGGACGAAGCTTGAATCTGGCTGTCATCAACTCGCAGGGACTCCAGGCCGAGGGGAGGACAGTCTGCGCGGAAAACAAAAGTGAATCATCACGCGATAAGATCTTCTCTGGGTTTCTGTCTCCACATGTTGATCCTCTGCAGAAGCAGCTCTGAGATCGACAGTGGAAGGGTTAACCTTTCTCTCTCTTTGTGGTTTGTCTGAGTAAGCAAACACATGCCAGATGTAAACCGAGCTCCAAGCTGTTATGGGGAATATCTCTGATCATCTTGGGCCAGTTCTGTGGAAGTTTGGAGGCCCCTCACCTCCTCCTCCCCCTGCTCTGCTTGTTTCGGGGAGTAGAGGAAGCTGCAGATATTGGAAATAGTGGAGGCTTTGGATGTAATTTGAGACACAGTGGAGAAAAGTCAAATGTTCAGCAGATCAGGGAGGTGAGAGCTACAGCTGCAGGGGATTCTGAGGTTTAGGGAACAGCTAATAACATTCACATCAGTCACAAGTGGGTCAAAACAGCTAAATCCAACATATTGATATAGCAAGTATTACAAGCAGTAACAAATGCTATACAGTGTAATACAGCTGTGTATAGCTGGAAGACATATTCCTTTAAGTGACTGACTGAGAAGAGATTTTTAAAAACTAAGCTAAGCAAAAACTAAACTTCAAACTAACTTTACTGGGATTTTTTTGACCTTCTATGATTGGAAATATAATATAATAATAGCAATAATTATCTCCATCTACTTTTACAGCTTGATTTGTGTTAAAGGTTGACTCTTTAATTAATATGGAGTTAATACTGGAGCTCCTAACACAGCTTCATGCAAAAATCAGACTAAATGGGTAATTTTTTTCCTACCCAGTTTCGATTTGTCATCTTCAGTCTTGCGGTCTCTTGGGTCTTTCTCTTTCTTGTTTCTTTCTTTGCTGGTGTCCGTGGTGTCCAGCTGTTTGTCTCTGACAGTGGTGGTGAAAATGTCTGGCTCTGCTGTTGCTGGAGTCGTTCCGTCCCTGCTCTCGCCCTTCACGGTCACAGCCTCGGTCCAATTCAGAGTTGGCCTTGTTGTTGTTGTGTAGTTGATTAATGCATAACTCTTAGTCGGTGCTGGGGTGTTTATCAGTGCTGCAGCACCGTGTGTCAAAAGTCCCAGGAAAAGCACTGCAGGCAGCATGCACAATGACTTTTCCATCCTGGTCTTTGTTGCTGGAGAAGAGTGAGGGGGAAAAAAAACTCCCCTTTGGTTTATGAGATGACAGAGCCAGACCTCCATCCACCTCCCCTCCTCCTCAGTCCCACCTCCCCTTACTCCCTCACTCTTCCTCCCTCCCTCCCTCCCAAAATTCCAGCTGAAGTCCTGCAAAGAATTGTGACAGCAAATGTATCTGTGCATGGTTACAATATAGGCTGTGTGTGCCTGTGTGAACCAAACACTGACCTGCCTTCAAAAAATTTGTTAAAATGATGATTAGAAATGTGTTTATCATAACAAAGTGAGCATGTAGTTTTATAGCACTTGACAAGTGGGGTTTTTAGTCCTCTTATAATGATTCAGACTTACTGTGCCTAGCTCTTTTGAACAGGACTGCACAAGTTGTCCACAATGAGTTAAAAAATGAAATGGTTTTGGTGCATGAAGAACCACCTTTAGCAGCAATAATTTGAAATAATTGTTTTCTGCATGACCCAGGTCATGTAGCTACAAAACAAGCGCAAATCATCACCTCTCCACTACCGTGCTTGACCGCTGGTATTATGTGTTCGTGTTGATTTTGCTGTGTTTGGTTTTCTCCAAACGTGGAGCATTGCATTACAGACAAAGATCTCCACTTTGGTCTCGTCTGTCCAAAGGACATTGTTCCAGAAGTTGTGTGGCTTGTTCACACGTAACTTTGCAAAGCTAAGCGATGCTGGCATGATTTTAGAAAGAAGAGGTTTTCTCTTGGCGAACCTCCCAAATAAGAAGCTTCGGTCTTTTTCTAATCGTGCTGTCGAGAACTTTAATATTTAACATGCTAACTGAGGTCTGTTGAGTCTGAGATGTCACTCTTAGATTTTTTGCGGCTTCTCTGAGCATTGCACGGTCTGATCTTGTGTTGAATTTGTGACGACCTTCACTCCTGGGAAGATTGGAAACTGTCTGATTGCTGCCTCTTCTGACATAAATGCTCCAGTGCAGCAGAATGATAAAACGTCTACTTTTATGGAGATGCTCACAATTTCTGATGATCATTAAATAAATGCATTTGATCATTTTGGTGTAGTAATATATTTTTTGATGTTGTTCTGATGAAGTTCTGTTTAACTCATTTAAGACCTGCTAAGAACCAAATGATGTCCCGAGTTTAAAGAACCTGTGCTTTCTTTTAAGCATAACTGTATATTTAGAAAGTTGCTCTAAAAGTCAGGTATGTACGGCTGTAAATACATTTGGGTGTTCTCAGTCAGAGTATAAGAAATAGCCTCTATAGCTTCCGTGCAGTAAAGAGGTTTTCTGGTTAAAACAGGACATGATAAAAAATAGGCTTTACTGGAGTTTTTTCTCACCACTCCCCAAAAAGCCTGACCTTAAGACAAATATTCCTGTCTAGCAGGTACATGTTTTCACTGTTTTAGCAAACAGTCAGAATGTGCTAGTGTACATGACGGTTTCATCTGATATCAGCCCACCCCGGATATCCTTTGAAACATTCAGGTTTAGGTTTCAGGCTTCTTACAGTTTAGAAGCAGCTTAGTCTCTGTTTCTTCGTCTTCCTAATGAGTTCAGGATTTGACATGGAAATTAAAAAACACACATGTACGTCTCATATTTCTCCAGGTCTGTTTGGACTACTGGTTTATAGCAGCGAATACAATGTTTCTGAACTTCGTAACCACTTTTCGGCAGAACATCTTTTTACCTTGTGTTATTTAAGTACATTTGCATTCAGAGGGACTCTTATTTCTTGTGACTCATGTTTCCTCCACCTCTGTCTGGTGCTATGACTGTGAGAAAAGCTCTTTTATCTGTGTGTCATCAGCCTGTTGTGTTCATGAGTCTTAGTGGGTCATGAGATGAGCTGCTGTTTCATTTCCCACATAAAATCATCGAATATATCACAGCTTAGACAATTTTAACTGTCCAAACAGCCATATGCTTGTTGTTGACTCAGCTCTGTCTATGTAATGTAACATGTTGTATAGGGTTTGTGTAACGACAAATGCACTAAGTACATGTCATTCCTCTTTGTTTGTATCCACATAAACCTTGCAGCATTACACTCGTACATCTGTATTATATTTAAGCTGTACAATCATGAACTTTACCCATATGTCTGTCATGGTTTGGGGAATTTAATTAACTTAAATTGAAGCAAAACAAGGAGTCTCTGTCTCTTGTGTGAAGCAGTTCATCCACTGCTACAAGTTAAATGGAAATACTCCACCGGCTGCTGCAGGCTGCATATGTAAAAACAGCACAATGAAGGAATAAGTTCCTGAAGAGGTTCTATCAAATACATGACCTGCAGATACAGTTTGTGGGAAAGTATCTCTCTCTCTCTGTCTCTCTGTCTCTCTGTCTCTCTCTCTCTCTCTCTCTCTCTATATATATATATATATATATATATATATATATATATGAAAAGTTGCAGTGCATCAGTGCTTCAGAGCCGCATCTCATGACCCTAAAGAGACAGTCAGAGAATGTAATTTGTCATTTAGTTAAAAGGAATAATGACTTGGAGAACTGACTAGGAGAAATCTTGTGTGAAGAATAAGTAAAAAGCAGCCCATGATGTCCAAAAAAAAAAAAAACCCTTAAAGCTGGACAATGATTTCAGATGAAAAGGTCCAGTTTTCTTTTCTTTTTAAAAAAAATAAAATTATATTGAGATAAAATAAGATAAACCTTTATTAGTCCCACATGTGGAACATTTGTTGGGTCACGGCAGAAAGTGGACAGTGCAAAGTTACAAGCAGCAAGAATTAAGAAAACAATGGAATAGAATAAGATTTTTTTTTTAAAAAGGATAACATACTATATCAAATAGAATAAAATACTATATACAATAGAATAAAATGCTATACATAATAAAATAAAATGCTATGTTTTGTAAGAAAAATTAAACTTAGTGGTATTGCACATGTGTGGATGTGCGTGTTTGTGTGTGTGTCTGTGTGTGTGTGTATGGTCATCTGTGAAGTCTCTGTTGTTGAGTCTGACAGCAGATGAAAGGAAAGACCAGCGAAATTACTCATTCTGTCACAGTCTACAATTCCTACAGGGAATTAAATTATTCTTTTTAATTTTTATTGTTTGATTCGACTCTGAAAAAGATATGAAAATATTTTTTTACACACTTATTCATTACTTAAATTAGGGGACTTTTTTGCTAGAAGTACTCATAGATCAGGGTAAAGTGGCTTAGGAGACAAGAAAACAAATAAACACACACAAAAAAACAACAACATTCCTCTTGAAATGATCGGGTACACGGTCTGGTCTGAAAATGGGTGAAAAGCAGTCCATAATATCCAAAGGAAAAAGCTCTTAAAACTATTTCTAAAGTTCACTTTAAAATATTTCAAGAAAATCTGGCTAACCCTTGGAAACAAAATATAAAGAAATATAAAGAAACGTGGCTCAAAGCCTTTTGCACATGTTGTGTACACAAGTTGCACTTTTGTATACAAAAAATATCATCAGAATTCACTTCTAGAAAGTACAAGCGCGAAATGCATTTTCTTCCTCTTGTCAACATCACTGAAAGTTGTAGTGACAGCCGTCGTGGAAAGACGTTACTTTTATTTTGAAATCACAAATACTTGAACCTGATTGGTGCCTTTCGACGTGACGTCAGGACAGGAAATAGCCACGCAAGCCACTGGAATCATAACATTGCATTTGAAGAGTCTTTACTAACCCTGACATCATGGTTTTAGCTTTTTAATTTCGCTTTTTCTGATGACGGTTATTTCCGTTTATCTCGGAGAAGCGGAAGTTAGAGAAAAACTAAAATATATTTGAGCGCACTGCTAGCAAAACATGCCATTGGCCGCCGTGAAAGCAGCAACAGCAGAAACTAGCGATAGCAAGCAAATGGCTGCTCGGCTATGATGTTTGTCACTGAGCGAAGTAAGTGTACCACTGTCACTTTTTTTACACAGTATCTACTTTAAAATGTGTTTAATTCGCAGTAGTACTCATGCATTTCTCCAGCAATAAACAATAGTGGCTGAAAATGAGGCGCAAAAGCAGCTAAATAACGGCCTGGCAGCTAAGAGGTTTCTTCTCATCACCCTAACTTGTGTTTTTGTGTAATTTCCAGATGACAAGACGACGAGCAAAATAGTTGTGAAGGTACTGGGGGCTTGTGTCCTGTACAGGGAAACTGTTAGTTAACAGTATGTGACACATTAGCACTCTGCTGACTAAAAAAAGGGGGGTGGGAGTTGGTATAAATCAAGATGCCTCGTCTGGAAGTGCTGGCCAACGTTGCTCTCAGGGTGCCGAGCATACTGGTGCTAGACCTGCTCTACAAATGTGACATTGAAGGTGTAACGGAGCACCTCAAGGCAAAAAATGAAGACATGCTCTTCAAATACAAGTATGTCATCTGGAACATGTATTACATTGGTAAGTTTCATCAAGTAAGGAGGTGGGAGAATAAGTAAATCTCTCTAATGTTAAGATCCATGGCTTTTATTTGTCTCTCCTAACAAGAATTACACTGAGTCGTCCTGCTTCAAAAAGCTGTTTGCTTCAGAAGAAAGACCTTAGTCTTGTTTTTACTGAAGTTTACTGTGGTGGGCATTTAATTTTCCCAAGGGGGCAAATGAGAAAGTGGGACTGTTGTGGAGGGCTGCACTAATAAGCAGAACTCAATTCTACTCAATATTAATTGGGTCAGTGCATCTTAAATAATCATATTGTTTTTAGAGTATTTTCTGCTTAACCATCTCTGATTTGCCTGAAAATGTTATGGTTTCAAAATGTGAATTTTTATTGCTTTGTATATAAAATATTTTTCTATATGTTTATTTTTTTAACAGGCCCACTCACACACTTTCAGGCCTTTTCAAAAAAAAATATTTTTCACTTTGAAATCTGAGGTGGTGTTTGAATATGATATGACTATCTTATTCAAACAGAGTTTTTAGGACTGATACATTAGAGACATGTATGGGTATTGGTTAGTTAAAGTATGTTTTATAAAGAAAAAGAAAGCCACCCTTTAAAAAATAAATAAATAAAATTCACATGAATAGTTTGTAGTTATATTTCACAATAATGTAAAATAAATCATGTGCAGTACTTTTTAACATGAAATTCTTAGTCACAATATTGAAGAAAATTCTATTTTCATTCCGCCTTCATGCTGATTTGAGCAAATCTGAATAAAACCAAAGGCATGCACATTGCTCTCGAGGAGTCTGATAATTCAGGTACAGCTTAAAATATACCGAAAGACGTAAAAACAAAACAAGTACCAATAAGATATTCGTGGTCTCTGACTTCAAAGTGCAAAAAAATGTGCAGGAAGTAGGTCAACCGTTTTTCTAAAAAAGAAAAAGAAAAAAAGGAAAACTTGATAAGTATGTCAAAGTTAAGCTAAAATTTTACAGCTATCACTATATATGTTTGAACTTTGGACCATTATATTTTTTGGCAAATCAGAAATGAATGAGCAGGGGGCCCATGGTGATTTGAGATGGAAAGACCAAGTTTTATCTCTTTATAAGATTATTGTGGCTCTTCACATCAGTCCCAGTTTCCCATGTGGCACTTGTGAAACATAACTGTCCACCCCTGGTCAAAATGTTACTTCAGATTGCTTTGTCATCTTAAAAGACACAGACTTTATCCAAATAAAAGCTAATGAAAATTAGAAAACCTACAGAGAATTACCTTTAGAAAGAAAAAAGTTGAAAATGATCTGCATTTTTAAATCTTACGTGCATTACTATGTTTTACTGCTTCTCTTGAAAACCAGAAACCAATAAAAAAAATATTGAAAAGGGTCCTGTGAAAAGCAGCATTTGGGTGATTACGGTAGAATAACGGAATAATATCACATTTATAAACACTATAAATATTCTTGTTTTTATTCTGTTTCTCTGTTGTGGGATAAGCAGCTGTAGCTGATTAAGTATTTTAATTATTTCATAATATTTTCTGGGTTGTCATAGTGTGAGGATTTCCTGTGTTTACCTGGCCTCTGTAACTGTAAACTGAATCTGTTTAACTTTTGGACTGTTGGCAGGACATACGAGATTTCAAAACCTTATATTAACAGTTTTTAATCAATGAAATCCTCAATAAAAACTACATAGTTTAAGTCATTGGCATGACTTAAAAAAAACAGTTAAATATAAACTATTCATGTGGTTTTAAACTCTCTTGGAAGCTTGGTCAGCCTGATGGGGAGAGTCAGCATTGTGAAAATGATAAGACATTTATAAGTGACAGTATCTTTTCTATTTCATAATGTTTGTGTGCTTTTAGCTGTGCATCAAACGCATGAAAACATCACACTCATTCTTCTTTGTCTTCCAGGTCATTTGATAAATGTGGTGGTGTTAATCCTTCCATTGAGACACATTGTGACGCTCTACCTCCATATTCTCACCGGCCTCCTCCTATACATGGGGCATCAGATTTCCAAGTGAGATCCTTTGGCACTATTGTTGTAAATCCTAGATGTTTGGGAAGGGGGGGGTTTTTTTTGTTTTTTTGCGATTGAATCAGCTTTTCTGACAAAAGGTCAGTAGGCTACTATGGAAAAGTCTTGAGCGTCCTATCACTTACATTTTACTTCCTTTTTCCTTCTAAAGAGTTTCTTGTATTTTTAAAGCAGTCTTTAGCAGTAGCTCTCCAGGCTTTCTTGAGGTTTTTCAAAGTTTGTTTTTGGACATCGGCTGCTTTACCACTCATTTTTCAGTCCTGGTATTTGACCATTTTCAGAGGAATGTGTTTGTTTGTGTCGCCACTTAACGCTGACGTATGAATCATTCAGACATTTAAAAAAGGCACCTATGTTTATTGTCAAAGTGTTATTATGGGAACACTTCGTATATCTCAGTATGGTGTGCAGTGTGTTCTTAAAAAAGATGAGGGAACTGGACAAATGATGCAGTAAGTGACAATTTCTAAAAGTCATGTCATTAAGAACTGTACAAAAAGAAATCAAGCAAAGATCTGACACAGCACCTGTGAGATATAGCATAACCCTTCAATGTACTGTTTGCTGAACTCTCATCAAAAATGGTTAAAATGGTCAAAGAAGCCGTTCTTATGGAAGCAAAACAGGGAGAAAAGGCTTAGGTATGACACAAGAATGGGACTTTAGTGGCAACGGGTATTATGGAATAATTAATCAGTATGCACAGAGGGAGTCAGTTGAGAGGTAAGCGTCTACAGCCATCTGTGAAATATTCTAGAGACTCTGTCATGGTTTTCAGTCAGTGGTGCTGGAGATCTTGTCAAAATTGTAACTTGAACCCCCAAGAAAAAGTCAACATCCAGAAAAGCTTTGAAATGTCCTCCAAGAAGCCTAGAGAACTATTCCTGAAGACTACTTTAGGAAATGATGAGAAAGCCTGTCTTAGAGTTCAGACTGTTGATGAATAAAGGCAGTCACACACACATTGATTTTAATGCTCAAATTGTATAAACTCTGTTGTTGCCTGATATACTGTTTGCACATGTTAAAATAAGCTGCTGCACCTGTTTCCCATTTTATAGCAAAGTATAAAGACATGAGGGGTAACTCTAAACAAAAGCATGCAGTTTACATGTGATTGTAAAATGATTTTTTCTGTTTGTTTTATAGGGATTATGTTCATGAAGAGCTACAGTACGGTTATCAAGGAGCAGTGTATCGTGATTCTTTGGCCTTCAACCGATTTGTCTCTGCAATGACTAGTGAGTACTAAACCATGTATGTAATTAGTTAGAAAGTTCATTAGAAAGCTTTCGATTCCTATAGGCTCACGTTCTAAAAAGGTCTGAAATACATTTTTTGCACGCAGCTTTTCTTCGCTCAAAATAAATTTCTCCTGAAAATGCAACACTTGCACCTGCAAATTTATTTTTACGTGCACTCAGAATAGTGGCACAAAAATAACGCCATATGTGAAAACTGGATTATTTAATGTTACATTAAAAGAAATCTGGGAATTAAAGCCACTTCTCATAGCGAACAGTTTATCCAGTTTAGGGCCTGCTGAAGCCTGTCACAGGTGTTACAGATTTAACAAATCAAAGTTCTCCTTAAATTCCTCAAAAACTGTAATCAGTTGTAAAATAATGCAGGAAGCATCTGTTGTATTTACTTTTTAAGGTTTCGCCGTTGTGAAGCTGTACTGTTATTTTCTGCCAGGTCAGATTATTCTCAGCACACTGTGTGCCTTCTTGATGAAGACCAAAAAGGTGTGGTTGTTCTCTGCTCACATGCTCCCATTGCTGGCTCGACTCTGCACCACGCCTCATGCCACGCTGCTAACGGTCAACACTTTCTCCATGGGCCTGACTGGAGCGGGAATCGCCGTGTTCCTGCTGTCAAATATCTTTGTGCCATACCGTCTCGCAAGGGCTGCCTACTCTGAGCTTCTTCACCTGGAGGTTCTCTTATTCTGATATTCTATTTTTTTTATTTTTCATGTTTCATACTGGACTGTTTTTGTCTTCTGTCTAAGTATACTAAACTTCTAAATTATGTTTTTGGTTTTCTTGATTATATACTATACTGGAAAACAATCAGTTAATGAACAATATAAATGTAAAAATCTGTGGGTTTGTTTTTTTGTTTTGTTTTTTAACATTCCGGACTTTATCATGTTTCCTTTCCTCAGGTAATTGAGCTGTACAGACTTCTGGGTGTGGGAATCTCTCTGTGGAACCAGTTTGCTGTCCCAGTCCTCTTTAGCGTCTTCTGGTTTATTCTATTCATTGTCCAGCTGTGCTCAGACATCATGTCTGCTGGCGCCTCAATAACCCATCATGGGATCATGTTCTTCCTCCTCACAAGGTGTGAAGGTGTTAATTACATTCCCTTCATTTTGTGTATGTTTAATCCTGACAATATGAACATTATCATCGGTTTCTCATTTGCTTGAACCCTACAGTGTCTCTGAATGTTGTGCAACACCATACTCTCTTTTGGGTCTGACCTTCATGGTGTCCTATCTGGCTCTGGGGCTGCTCAATCTATGCAAGTTTTACCTGGGAGGTTTTGCCGCTGTTCAGAATGAGAATGTCATGCACAGGTAACTGATAATGTAAAGCTGTATCTCTGTGCTATACCTCCTTTATTTTTATTTCATCTTAATTCCTGATCGTTTTTGTTCTCAGAGGTGTGACTGAGGGCGTCACTCTGCTCCTCCTCGCCATTCAGACAGGCCTGTTGGATATGCAAGCACTGCAGCGCACCTTCCTCCTCAGCATCATCCTCTTCATCGTGGTGACCTCAACCCTGCAGTCAATGATAGAAATAACAGATCCAGTTATTCTCGCACTGGGTGCATCACGAAACAGGTAAGAGCAGCAACAGTGTTTTTTCTTTTTTAAGCTTATTCCCGATTTCATTAATTTCTCCTTCATATGTGCTTCTAGGAGTCTGTGGAAACACTTCCGTGGCCTCAGCATGTGTTTGCTTCTGCTGGTTTTCCCAGTGTTTATGGCTTACAAGATCTCCCAGTTCTTCCACATGGATTTCTGGCTCCTCATACTGGTATCCAGCTGCATGCTTACATCCCTTCAGGTAGGAAGTATTTATGTTCTCTCTCTCTCTTTTTAGTGTGTTTTAAATTATGAATACATTCAGGAAGCAATCTTAAATGCAGCTGTGGTAACAGATATTCCAGAAACTGAAATACAGGGTTAGATTATTTATATGCTTTTAAATCACTGGCTTTAATTACTGTGACATTTAAAACAGGAATACTACTGTTACCATTAAGTTCCAGTTGTAAATGTGTGTAGTCATGTCCCAGCAATGCAGTGTTGAATGTGAGAAATTTTATGACTTTGGCTCCCCCCACTGGAGGTCAGATGTAGTGCATGTCTACATAGTTAATACCTTTTTGTTTGTTTTTTGTGATATCGTCCTGTTTCTGTACACCTGTGCAGTAACACTAATGTGACACCTCCTATAGTCATGAATAGAAAAAGGCATTTAGTAGACAACGTAAGGTCACCTTCACAAACTGAAAAACAAAGAAGCTGTTAACATGGAAGAAGCTGTAGATTTATACAGGGAGAGGAGGATGACTGCTGACTTGCACATGTAAAAGACCGACTGTTTATTCCAGGTTACAGGCACTATGCTGATCTACTCCCTCTTCATGGTGGAGCTGTTTCGCAGCGACCCAATTGAGAGCCTGGACGAAGTGATCTACTGGGTGAACGCTGTCAGCCGTGTGTTGGAGTTTGTTGTGGCACTGTGCGTGGTGGCTTATGGCACCTGGGAGTCACTCTTTGGAGAGTGGAGCTGGATGGGTGCCTCCGTCATTATCATCCACTCATATTTTAACGTTTGGCTCAGAGCTCAGTCTGGCTGGAGGAGCTTCCTGCTCAGACAGGAAGCAGCTAAGAAGATCAACTCCCTGCCCAGAGCCACAGCTCAGCAGCTGCAGCAGCACAATGATGTGTGCGCCATCTGCTTTCAGGTCAGTCGCCCTTGTAGCTTTTGTTTTTAGAAGATGGTTAAAGCTGAGAACCAACAACATAAGATACTATAAAACCTCAAACCCAGTTCTAATCCTCATTTGGCTGTCGAAAATTCATTTTCAAACTCGTGTAGTTTCTGCACAAAATAACACAAAGCATCCCATGAACTTAAGTAGGTGGTTTTTATGTTTTTTACTTATTTTGTTCAATTATCTGACCCCATTTAGGTTTGGAAACAGTACAACCCCCCCATGAATGACCTGATGGCCTTAATTTTTTTGTTTTTGGGTTTTTTTTGTTGTTGTGGTTTGTTTGTTTGGGGTTATCATGACCTCTGTTTCCTCTAAACCACCACCTCTTTTAGTTGCTGTTCAAGTCTTATGCAGAAGCAACTATGAAATTTTGAGGGGGGAAAATCCATCAACATTTAACTCTGTGCAATCACATTTTGTGAGTTTTGGCTTTTGAAAATTGTTCTTCCAAATTTCAGCATTCATGATTTAAAAAACCCCCAAAACAATTTAATCCAAAAGCAATCATCAGTGATGTAAAATTTGTGCGTGTTACACAAAATAATCCATTTAAAAATTCAACAGAAAACCTCAAATCTCAAGTGGCTGACACGTCATGCTTAGGTGTGGTTAATAATTAGACTGTGTGGATTATGCAGCAAGAGGACTGGCAGGCTTTGAGTTTCTAAATGTGCCCTCAGTTCACCTCCATATCAGACACAAAATGCTTTCTTGATTACATTATTGATACTTATGAAAATACATAAATGCCTGCTTAATAAAATATACTTAAATTTAGTTTCTCTGAATACTTTGACTTCCATGGTAAATTGAGGCATTTTTGCTAAAGTTTGCTAAAATTATTTAAACAATATAAAAAGAGTGTGAAATGATCCCAGATAGAGATGATGATGCATTTTAGTTGTTCAGTGCTGAAGGCCTAAATTAATTTACAGTATCGTTACATTAACATAACAGTTGTCAGGTTATTGTAGGTGGCTTAGGTTTTACTTATTATAATCAGTGTGTCATTTTGTATTGGGGCATTAATTAAAAGTTGTCATGGGTTGATACTTGATTTTTGACAGTGTTCCCCTTTTGTTGTCATGACTACTACTTTGCATATATAATAGCTGATGATATGTATGTGTGTGTGTGTGTGTGTGTGTGTGTGTGTGCGTGCGTGAGGTTTGTTATTCCTGTTTTTCCAGTTTGGCATTCAGGACTCTTCTTTGGCCTTGAGTTTGTTTTTCTGGTCAAAACAAGTTAATAATATCTCTAGTAGTCAGTAGTTAGTCATCAAGGAAATTCCTACAGAAAATATGTAGCTTGCCATCACCAGTGTGTGAAAGTGTGTGAATGTGTGTGTAAATGGGTGGATGACTGGTTGTGTAAAGCACTTTGGGGTCCTTAGGGACTAGAAAAGCGCTATACAAATACAGACCATTTACCATTTTACCTGTAAAAGATAAGACTTTATTGACTTTCATGGAAAATGTATTACATGTGTTAAAGCAGGATAGAAGTAAGCTGATGGGGGACAAGAAAACTATTAAATTGACTGATATTAATGCAAAATAAATTAGAGGTAAATGAAGAGAAGTCACGTGAAAAAATAAACATCTCATAAAGAAATGAAAGGGGGGGGAGGGACCCAACAAAAACAAAGTATTGTTCATAAGAGGAAGTAGGAGGATGCAAATGCTTAATAATTCCTACACCTGTCTAGCTCATCTTATATAGATGTTTTGACTATTTATACAACCTAATATCTACACATATGATACAAATAAATATTCCTATCTAATACACAGACTTGTTATATTAATATAAACTTTTATACTTTGATAATTATATATCATTTTTCTATGCATTTTGTTTATTGTATTTTTTTATTTATGTTTTTTTTTTTTTTTTTACAGGAAATGAGCTCTGCCGTGATCACATATTGTGGACATTTCTTCCATTCTAACTGCCTCCGCAAATGGCTGTATGTTCAGGAGACGTGCCCCATGTGCCACCAAACGGTACGACCAACACCGCCGGATCAGAGCCAGGCTTCAGCTGACAGCCCGGCCGCCCCACCTCACAGAGACGCGGGGCCTGATCCAGCTGCACCAGAGGGAGATCAGAAGCTGGATACAGCAACGGTGCAGGAGACACAGAGCAACAGTGTAACTCCTGATGACACTGAGCAGCGGGAGGGAAGGAAAAGCTTTGAGAATGGAGAAAATAGCGAAGCCCATCAGGGTCTTCATTACAGCCCCAGTGGGGACTGTGTTGAATGTGTCCATCCAGTGCGTTCAGGGGACCTTTCAAGTTCTCATACGCCTCAAAATAAAAATCCTCCTAACACGCCCAACCAAGCTGAGGAGAGTGGTAAGGACTCCATACTGCCATCTACCCTGAAAACTGTTACAACAGAGGGCCAGTCTGCCTCTGAACTAGCAGAGGTTGAGGACAGCATTCATTTCAGTCCTAGATGTGATGGGACACCTGAATCATGGAAGAGCTTCAATTCACCAGAGGCAAACAATACAGAGAAAAATCAAGAGGGAATCTCAAGTGGAAAAACACTTGTTGACAGTCCATCATCTGTCCAATCGTGTAATAAAAACTCAGAACTCTGCACTGATCGTGCCCAAAGTTATAAAGGTAGCTGCACATATTCAGACTCAGAAAGCCTCAGAGAGGTTGAACCTGCTCCACAGAGCCTTGAGCTCAGCCCACGTAGAAGCACAGACACCAGTGACTGACTGCCCTGTACCAGTGCCTTGAAGGGTATAAAAGCATAATTCTCAATAATAGGAAATTAAAAACATTTGGCTTCTCTGTGTGAACCAATAGATTGGGGAAAAAATGCCAGACAGTATAATGAATGTGCTTCGGTCTAACAAATAATGTGTATCTTGAATAAATAATGAGATTAAATTGTGTTCGATAAATGTACAACTTTAAAGAAAATGTTAAATAAAGATCATGTTTAATAAAAAAGATTTAACTATAAAGCACATCTTATATTAGTATTTACTGAATTTTAGGAGGTCACAACTAAAGATGTTTTCTTGGAGAAATCACATTTGTTTTCTTTTCATGTCTGTTTTCTTGCTCAAGGTTGGGTAGCATTTTTGTGGAAGAAATGTGGCAAAGAGAAAAGCTTCAGCAGGTGTCTTTTTATTTATGAATCAGCTGTTTGTATTCACACACACACATACATATATATATATATCTTAGAAATAAGATTTTTAAAAAATTAAGAATATGTTAAGTTAAAGATATGGACATATTTTTTGTAGATGACTTGATTTAAAAAACCTCAGAAAGACAGTGGATCCACCAGATCTATAAACACTGGCTGAGTAACAAAAACTTGAATAAGGCTTAATGGCCTAAATTGCATCCGTCTGTTCCTGCTATTGAATGTTAAAATGTCTCCTTTGGAAAAAAAAAACATTACCACAAAGCAATTACCACACAGCCCCCTTGAGGTTCAGAAGCTTTTGTTTGGTAATCAAGCGTCGTTATAATTTAGTTACTTGGATTAATATGAATACTGCCTGAATTACATTAACGCGATTAAAATTGTACAACTTGTGGTTGAAGTTGTGATCATGTGGGCAACTTTTAATCACTACTTGACAAAAATCCTAAAAAGTGTTCGCGTTTAATTGTGTCTTTCAGTAACTAAAGACTGGCATGTCACGGCTGGTCTCGCATGTATGTTGTTTTTCTTCAGCAGCAGGAACCAATGTGCCATCACAAACGCCCCGTCACTCAGCAGCCGACTGCACCGCCTTCACAACTAAGCTTCAAATACATGTAGACTGACGCTAGTTGGCCAGCGGCACCGACCGAAACCAACAGCAGAAGAGAGCTTTGTCGACCGGGTTACGCCACCTGGCACTCGCACTTATTCGGCATTGATTTTGGGGTTAGGTTTAATCCGATACAAGACGTTTAATTCACGAGGAAAGTGAGCGTTATTGAGGGAGTGTGTAACATTTGACGTTTAACACCGCGCATACGTAGTTTGAGCTTGCTAGCCGGCTAACTCTGCTAGCCAGAGAAAGAAAAAAGCCGTCGGGTTTGAGCTACCGTCAGTTATTTCACCGAGAGCGAAGCATCTCTGTTTCTTCGTTTGGGATCGAAACACCGCCAACTTAGAGAGCAGAACACCAAGACAGGATGGCTCTGAAAAGGATTCACAAGGTAAGATAACGTCGTGAAGGTTGGCTAGCCGTGTAAGCTAGTCCCGCTAGCCTCCCACAATGCAGCGAGCCGCTGTTCTCGAAACAAGGCGGCGAAACATGTTCGAAGATGTGTTAACTTTAGAGCTCGTTTTATTTAAAAATGTTAAGGAGACTTTGGTGTGTTTTGACTTGAGTGAATTAATGGTGGTTTTTACTACTTCCATCGGTTAGCACGGGCCAACACGGCTTAATGTTGGGCCGGTCAGCTAACGTTAGCAGTTTCACTTGTAGAGAATGTATGTTTGACGGCGGAAGGAGGCCGCATGAATTTCCCAACACTTCATACCTTTACACGAAGGCACATATGTTTGAAGGTTGCCTAACTGTAATACGAAACTTTTAACCTGATATTCTTTGTACTCGCTAGTAAATTATAAGTCGTTTAGTCATGAATTAAAGCGGCAATAATTCATGTTGGAGGGTCCATGACTCATATCAGTCCCTGAAATCTGTTAGTCAGAGCTGCCTTCATGATACATTTCTTTGGTATGTCATCGTATTTGTTCTTGGTCTGTAATCGTGATTGACAGAAACTGACAGGAACAGAATGGAGTAACACACTCGAATTGCTGACACCTGGTTTCATTCCTTCACTCTGCTGTTTACGAGAATTTTCTTCCAAGAAAATCAGACACCACTTCTTTGTAAGTTTACGGAAGGCTAGGGTGGGGCTGTGGCCTTCACCTCACTCTAAAATAGTGTATACCCTAAAAATAACACAACACGTGTCACAGTATACACGGTATATGCTCGGTTCTCAATAACTTTGCATGGAGTTGAATTTTGAGCATAGTGGCCGGGTGATGAAACCCGAAGTGAGGATGGCGTGAAATATATTAAGCACACACCTGTCAGGTAGCACCCCTCACCACCGCAGTCTCGGTTTCAGCATGTATATCAATGATGTTAAAAGGCGCTCACGCCTATAGACAGATTTTGTTTTGTTTTCTTTCTTTTCTTTCTTTTTTTAGATCACATCTACTCATTGTTTTGTCTTTTTGTTACTTTTGTCTAACTGGTTATTGTTTTTCCTCATAGGAGCTTAACGACCTGGCTCGTGACCCTCCAGCACAGTGCTCAGCTGGCCCAGTGGGTGATGATAGTAAGTGTCCCAAACCTGCTCTTTATTTCATTTCTTTAGTTCGTCAAAAGTAAAATGGCAAAAATCTGCAACTAAGGTGATATTATCTAATGTGTCATTTGAGATGTGCAGCCCAAAAAAAGAACAATTTTTCATTTTTGAAATGCTGTGGTGTGCTGAACTTTAGCATATTTGCTTTAAAAACATGTCTTAAATATTATAAAACCATTTGGATGTTGATTTAAAGTGGAGAAATTGGTTGCTGCTGTGTTTAGAAAATTTACAGTGGGATATTAAAATCGATTTTAAAACAGGGAAATTGTGTTACTGGGAAGCTATGAGGTCTGTTTGGAAACCTTAGTTCCCGTCAGATCACATACCTGTGACCTTTTCTTGTTTTGTAACTTTTACTTTCTGTTCTCTGCAGTGTTTCACTGGCAAGCCACAATCATGGGGCCTGTAAGTAGATGTTTTATGACACAGTTGTTGCCCTTGTCGGGTTTATGGCAGCACGGTGCTGAAATTTGGCATTGAAGTAGTGTTCCCGAGTGCTTAAAATGTATTTGTAATAAAGGTTAAAATTTGACTTGATAATGAGTAGCTGTGTGTCTTCTGAAATATGTAAATGTCCCCTTTTTTTTTTTTTTTTCCATCAGAGTGACAGTCCATATCAGGGAGGTGTTTTCTTCTTGACGATTCATTTTCCAACAGACTACCCCTTCAAACCCCCCAAGGTAACTGTGGTTGGACTGATCAAACCTTAAGCAGAGTTTCCTGTTTTGATAACTTAAATATTGAAATAGTCTGTCGTGCTCTAGGCAGTTGTTAGTATGAAAAAAAATGTCCTGTTTACAGCATAAAGTATCAACAACAAGGGCCAAATGTTATACTTTAAAATGCTGAACAGCTCTTCCTGTACACATGAGGAAGATATCTTCAAAAACACTACATTTATAGTAAATAGGGCCTGGTGATTCTTGCGCCATGAACATTGGCCAGTAGCCTACATGACGTAATACCTGTCATTCCAGAACTTGACAGTCATGAGTGTCACACGTCAGTGCCTAGTGTCAAAGTTTCTGAGTTGCATAACACGGACATGTTGTTGTCACTGTTTTGTATAGCTTTTAACTGTGTTTTTGTTTATTTTTCTCTCAGGTTGCGTTTACGACAAGAATTTACCACCCAAATATTAACAGTAACGGCAGTATCTGTCTGGATATTCTCAGATCACAGTGGTCTCCTGCGCTTACTATTTCTAAAGGTATGAGGACATCTGTTCATTAACACCCAACTTGTATAATTTACTTAGGCCCATATTTTTAACCAGGTATTTATTTCCCTGCTTTTTGGATCAGCAAGACCTGTACTAATAATATTTAATGTCTACAGTTTGAGTTTAAAATTTAGAATATGGTAAACCATTTCTTTACCTTAAAATGCTAATATAAATTGACATGTCAAGGGAAATTAAACATTCCCTTTTTTTATGTGGTTAATTTTTTTAAAGCCATCTAAAATATAATAAATGTTAAAGAATGCTTAGCATCCATATGTTCCTTGCAGTTCTTCTCTCCATTTGCTCACTCCTATGTGACCCAAACCCCGATGACCCGCTAGTGCCAGAGATCGCACGAATCTACAAAACAGATAGTCAGAAGTAAGTATAAATATTATGTGTGGAAAAACTAACCTCTAAACATGTGAACTGACCAATTCTGTCTCCAGAAAGGAACATGAGTTTTATGGTGCTGTGTTTGCAAGAAGTGTTGTGGTTTCAAAGTTGCTGATTGCATTGATGTCAAATTCACCCTTATCTCTAGGGTATATTATAAAACCTAGTTTTATCCTGTTAGGTACAATAAACTAGCACAGGAGTGGACAGTCAAGTATGCCATGCTTTAGGGTAAGGCCAAGAGCCATCACTGCATCTTGGCTAGTGCTAAGTGATCGGATATGTTGTGATGCTCTGCTCAGTACATAACTAGAGGCTTGGATCTGTTCTAAAGAGTGTGACTAAAATGAGCTGCTTGTACTAATCTTTGTCTCTACGTGCCGAATAACTTATTGACCCTGCTCTGCTCTCAGGGTGTGGGTTTGGATTTTTATGTGCACCTTGATTTCCTGCAGTTGCACTCTCCTGCTGGAAATAAACAAGTTAACTGAAAATTTCTGCCTGTGGATATAATGGACACTTGAGTATTGTGGTGTACCGCTAACACAGGGCAGAGGAAAATCAAGATGTAATAGAAAAACTCTTTTAGTGTTCCATGAAATTCTAGTCTGGTAATAAGGAAGCACCTCCTTAACTCCCTATATGTTTTTTTTCTTCTTTGTAACCCCACAAGTTTCATTCTTTGGTATGATTTCTGGCATCAACTTGTAGAGTCTTGAGGATAACCCCTCAGTTAATCATGGGTTGCCTGCATTTGTCAGTTGCATTGTTCAACAGATGTCACAGCATTGTGGAAAAATGTTCATGGTGATGCATTTAAGGACACTGCAACAGCTGGCTGTCAAAAAAGGCTGAATTCATGAGCTTGATGTCTAAAATTAAGGCAGGGCTGACAAACAAATGAGAAATGTGATATGATGGTTAGGTTTGTTAAGAGCGTTGCTAATTGGCCAGTATTTTCAAACATGCCAAAGGCTTTTTTTCTTTTCTTTTTTTCTCCTTTCTTCCCTTCCCTCTCCCCACACATGAACTCTGGACAGTGTGGAGGAAAATCAGGTTGTCTAAGTTGCCCTTTGTCATGTAGCACACAACAGGAAATGGTCTGCTTCAGATGCGTTCTCGCTGCGGAAATACCCAATATGATTTAGACGGCGGTGCGTTGGGGTTTAGCGTGAAGGAGGCAGGACCCGACACCCACTCTATTCTCACATGCGCCCAATTGGACATCACACAGACTTCTACAGGGTTGACAATTTAATGTCTGTTTTGACAATGCGCCCTTTTTTTAATAAAAATTCCGTTCTTGCATTTGGCTTCTCAAGGTAACGTCGGAGTTCAGGGCTGCAGTGTGGTGTGAGAAAACTGCTTATGCAACAGTCTGCATCGGAAGTTATATCACCAGCAGTATAACATGTCATGTTTATCAAATGATTTTACTGTACAGGATTATTCCCAAGTGAAGAACAATTTTTATTATGAGATTAAAATGAATGGATACCAGTTCCCGCTTAGATCAGTGTAAATGTGGTTTGAAAAATGATTCTGAGGATACACTATGGTGGTGGGGGGAGGGGGGGGGGGGTGATACAAATACAAATTTTAATTCAATGCTGGAACAAGAAATAGAACTTCCTAAAACCGGCAAGAAGCAAAGTAAGCTGAAACCATCCAAATGTAGTGTTAAAGTCCTTTTTATAATAGGATTCATTTAATCTGGGTATAACCTTGGATATTGAGAGTAGTAATGATGGTTCGTCTCATCACTCGACAAAGTTCAAAAACAATGTTGTTTTTGCATGCACACAGCTGCTAGCTCCAGCATGAAAAGGATTGTATACCCATTCCCCTCCAAAAAAAAGTTCTGTTGCTTCAGACTTGGTCTTTTAGACATCTTATTTCTGTGCTGATCTGGACGTGATCAGTTAGGGCGCTAACTTGGCATGGCCTTCAAAAAAAATGGCAGTGTTTTCAGGTGCATGAAGAAATCCTGCTGATATTTTGGGTATGACTTGAAGACAGGAATTTTTGTATAAAATAGGTGAAGTTAATGTTTGCCCCCCTTTTTCTTTGCAGATACACCAAAATGGCAAAAGAATGGACACAAAAATACGCAATGTGATGGGATCGTTTGGAACGCTGGTGAAAATGTGGTTGCTGGTTCAAACTTAAAATTTTGGGATTCTGTTTTACTTTTTCACTTTATTATTATTATTTTTTTGTTTTCTTTTTTCTTTTTTTCTTTTTGGTTAATCAGAGCATTTTACCCTCCTTTTCCCACCTGCGCGCTCATAAGAAGATAGTGTTTTCTCTCTAGGACTTGTGCCAGTTTCTGTAAAGTTTCGACTCCTGTTTTTATACAGAGTTCAAATTTAAAAAAATGTATATAAATCACGAAAACGATCGTGGTCTATAGACTCGGCTTGAGCATGCACCGGTAAGAGTTTTCAACCCAAAATTGGTAATGATAGTCATTTACTCTGCACACACTTGGTAGAATCTGATGCAGCTGGTCTCCTCATGCTGAGCAGCATCAACCCTACGCTGATCCACTTGTAGACAGACTGGATCCTCTGGGGTTGATACTTTGTCATAGGCCGGGCTTCTTTGAGCATTTGGGGCAAAGTCTGTGTTTTGCCATTGTTGTAAATTTTGAATTCTCAAATTGGCGGTATTCTGCTGCACTTAAAGAAAAAACAAATACAAATCTGTGACAATGAAGAAACTGTTTTGTGGACCCTGTCTGCCTCCAGGACCGGTGCGATGTCAGTTTGTTCTTCTGATGCATAGTAAATGAAGTTTATTATCTGAGGAAAGAAGTGTATCTTATTCCACTATCAAAGTGTGTACAGAGAAGCACAGCAGTATATATCAATGTTAAAGAAACAAATGTAAGAACTTCAATGTTGTATTTTATGCATGTTAATAAAGGTAGGCTATATTATCTGATATGTTTCTGCAAATTAAGTGGATTGTAAGGTTGAACAGTTGGAAAAAATTTGGTTCCCCTCAAAGGCTTTCTACTTTTTGTTATTTAGAAGCCAGTAGTTGAGCTCTTAGTTTTACACCCACTCGAACACTGTCTTCTTGTAGCCCTAAAAATATGATGCAAAGCTGATGGTTGATAATCAACTTGTCGCTCTGTTTCTTTTTAGTTTCCCTTCAATAAAGTTACTTAAACCATAAAACAACCAGTGTGATGTTTTTGTAGTTTTCATTTGAGCCATTTAAAAATCCCCTGAACACTGCTATACTTTGAAGACTATGCTGAAGTCTTGTCTTCAGTAAAACCATCTGTACCATGTTTTAAGTACCGTACTGTGTGTATGTAACTAAGACACCTCTTGCTTTTGTTTTTTTTAACTGGTGCAACAATTGTAACATAACCAAATTTGGTGTATAAGGTAAAAGCTGAGTTCGTACAATTCAAATGAGGTTGAAACTCAATATTTGTATCAGTTTTATTTCTCACCAAACCCATTTCACCCTCTGGCAAGTGTGTGGGGTTGTTTGTTTTGTGTGTGTGTGTGTGTGTGTGTGCACGTTTGTCATTTCTTTAACTAGTCTTTAGGAATACCTCATGAGGGACATTAAAGCTCTATGCATGTTTGCTGGTTTTTGTTCCTTCTCTCAGGATAATCCCACATTGCTTCAGTAATGAGGTCTGCGTTCTGGGAGGACAATCCATTACTGATGGTGTTATAATGGCTTGTTGACTACTCTTCCAGTGAGACCATTTCTGATGACCCATTAATGAACAATAGATCAACGGAAGGGTCAGAATTTAAAAGATCCCTGAGTAAGGTGCCTATTTTAAAAAAAAAAAAAAAAAAAAAAAAAAAAAAAAAACTTGAATGATTCGTATGTCAGTGTTAAGTGTTTTAACAAAAATAAAGCTTTACAATGACTGAGCTAAGAATGAGTGAAAAGGCAGCAAATGTCCAAAGAAAAACTTCAAAGGACCTTCAGAAAGTCTGGCTCTGGAAATGATGTAAAGAAACAAAGGGTGACTCAAACTTTTTCACAATACTGTATATTGTTATGCTTAGAAATATTGCCTCCTAAGAGACCTACTAAATATAAAGGTTTTCTCTGACTTCCATTTTGCTTGAGTTGTTTTCCATAGTTTTCCATAATTGCTTACCATGTCGGTAAATGTTGTATACATACACACCCTTGTGTTTAGAAATGCAAAACACTCCCTTATTTGGTCCCTCTAAAATAAGTACATCGGTTTGTTGATTAGGAAATTATGCTTTAAAAAAACAAATTCATCTTTAAAATATATTTTTATATTAAAGCTGTGGCAGGATTTTGTTGAAAGGTGAGTTTAAAAAAAGCTTCTCTTTTTCGCGCCTGAACTTCCTGCCTGCGAACAGCTGACTACCACGAGCGGGTCACGTGACAAACACGGAAGCCCAGTATCGGTAAACGAAGCTAAAACAAAAAGAGTACACAATTATGGAGGCTTGAGTGAACTCTCCGTGCCTACAGCGAGATCTAAACTATGCTGCTGCATGTGCGCCTCTCTGGCTGGGCCTGCTGGTGTTTGTTTTCCGGTGTTTTCTCGGTATTTTCTCTGCAGCAGCGTCTCACTGTGAGCCTGAACGGCAAATGGAGGCTGTCAAACTCCAACGGTTCATTGTTACTGCCTGCACAGGTCCCAGGCTGTGTCCACTCAGCTCTGCAGCAGCAGGGATACATCACGGTAAGACGACTCACTTCATGGTGTTAATTTGTAGTCTTTAATCTTTCATTTATGTGCATTTAAGTAATGCATTTTAACTGATCCCTATAAATCTTATTCTATGTTGTCATTTATCAAATGTTTAGATTGTATGTAAAATATATTAGATCAGACAGCCTGCGTGGGTGCAAAGAGTGAAAGACATTTACAGGTGAGACTAAAGGTTAATCCCAGTTCCAAGAAGGAAACAAATGTCAAAACTGAGAATATGTCTGCTGTTTGAAGTATTTACTGCAAGGAGCAGCGGGTTTGTGATAGATGACAAACGGTCTTGAGCAATAGTTATCCAGGCTTTCTGAAGGTCTTTTTCACTCATTTTCCGGTGAGTCCTTGAACCCGACCATTTTAAGAAGAATGCTTTTGTTCGTTTGTTCATTTATTAAAGCTCTTAACACTGATCTATGCATAAAGCAATTCAAGTATAAAACAGGGACCTAACTGCAGGGAAAAACAATGTTCTTTCTACACATAAAAACCTAGACTATAACCAATTCTTATATCAAGAAGGTGATTCCCAAAGAGCTAATAGCTGACAACATGGCATATCAGCATGATGATCATGAAGGTGTCTTTAAAAAAAATTGAGGAAAGTGGAAAAGTGAAGGACAAATACAGAAGTGACAGGCCCACTAAACTACTTACAGGGGGTGAACAGTATCTGAAAGGTATGAAGAAATACAGCTGGCCCTTCAGCTGATCCAGCTTCTGTTCATTGAAGCCTGATCAGAAGGTCTCTGTGGACAGGTTGCTGTCAAGAACCCATTCATAAGGAAGGGAAGCCAAGAGAAAAGGTTGGAGTATGCCAAGTTACACAAGAGCTGGACTGGTGAAACATACAGTGGAACATTGCCAGTCATTGATTGGCCTCCCCAGAGCCGCACCCTTTAAACACATTATGCACTGACATAAAATGTACTGCATGTGTTGGTAAAACATTTGATAGCCAAAAACTAATAGGACTAGCATTTGTCATTCCTGGTAGATAAACCTTGTCCTTTTTTGTCTTTCAGGACCCGTATTTCAGGTTCAACGATGTCTCTTATCGATGGATTGCACTCGACAACTGGACATACACAACCACATTTACATTGTCTGCTGAGCTGAGGTCACTATACCAGTATATGTCATAATCTAGAGACTCCTTGTGCTCTCTGTCTAACTAATCTTTGTAATCTCTTGATAGCGTCAAGCAGAAGGCGCTTCTTGTGTTTGATGGCGTGGACACCGTTGGGTCGATTTCACTCAATGGGATTGCTGTTGGAAAGACCTACAACATGTTTTGTCGACATGTATGTTTAACTTGAAACAAGCACACAGTACCTCCCCACATGTTCTTGCACATGTATCACCCGTGTGCTGTGCTTCTTTGGTGTGTAGGACTTTTCTGTGAAAGACCTGCTGAAAGACGGCGAAAATGTTCTGCAAGTTGGTTTGCTGTCACCGATTCTTTACGCGTCTGAGCAGAGGAAAGCTCACACGTCTTACGCAGTTCCTCCTGAATGTCCTCCAGATGTCCAAAAAGGGGAATGCCATGTCAATTTTATCAGAAAAGTAAGTCCCTCCCTTCTGGGAAAATAAACTGGTAAAAACAGAGAATGAATACCTTCAAACATAACAGCAAGCCCTTTATAATTAAAGCTTAAAGCCTGCCCTTCTGTGGCATTGTGAAAGGTTGACTTTAAAATCCACTGCGGTGGATGACATGAGCCGATATGTATGGACCTGTAACTGTGCCTGAACAAAAATAAACCTCAGTGTCTGTGTTGGTCCAGGAGCAGAGCTCTTTCAGTTGGGACTGGGGACCTTCGTTCCCCACGATGGGACTGTGGAAAGGCGTTCGACTCGAGGCTTTTGATATGCTGCAGCTCGTCCAGGTTTCCTCTGTCCCTCTCTACAGTACGTCCCATCTAATCTTGATCACCAACCGTTTCTTGGGGATAAATGGATAGTCAAACTGGGGGCACTTTCAGATATAAGGAGAATTTTATAAAGCCTTAGTGTCTCTCCTCTGATAGAGAGTGGTGCATTATTTATCGATTGCATAAGAGCAGTTGTGTAAGACGCGGGCACTCAACACATAAAGGAATTTTATTTATTTATTTGTTGCGAGCTGCACTGAATTTAGATTTTTGGAGTTCAGTGTTCTGTTGTGACTTCCTCAGGAAGGATCTTGGGCTATTTTCCAGAAAGTTCTGAAAATCTTCGCGATAAAGCTTTCTCTCTTACTTATTCCAGTATTTCCTGTCTTTTCATGAATAATCTATCTGTCCAGATGATGCCTTCTCCCAGTGGACGGTGCAGGTTGAGCTTCTTATAGATGCGGTTCAGACAGCACGTGGCCAGCTCACACTCTCCATACCTGAACTGGATTCAGAGCAAACCTTCCAGACACACTTTAACCCTGGAAAGACCAAGAGCAACTTCACCATACTCATCAACACGGTGCTTGAAATGACTCCAGTCTCATTGTTGTGCGTAATATCAATTCCCTGTCCACGCTCATGCTTTATTTTTTTTCTTCATTCAGGCCAGTCAGGTGAAACTATGGTGGCCAAATGGACATGGAGAACAACCGTTTTACCGTCTCACTATCAGAGGATTTCAGGATGAGTTTTTAATTTTCAGCACAGAGTCTAAGGTGAGAGTGTGCTGCCTGTCAGCACTTGCAGTCTCCTAATTTTTTATTTATGGATTTTAATCACAGTGCAATTTATCGTAGCCTCAAAGTCTGAAAACTGAAGACAATGCAGATAACTTAAACCTGTAATGTTTTTAAAGGCCAGCATCGAGTGGGATCTTACGGGTACAAGACAAAGTTTGGTTCTGTAGAAATGACCCTACTTCTCACATGGTTTATGACTTTATTGAAGAATAAAGTCATAAATATTTATGGATTTTAATCCCAGTGCAATTAATTGGGTCACCAGTTTTATCTATCTCTTCTCTATCTCTATTGTTCTTTGTCTACTGAGTGAGTTTCACAGTAGCTGGTGTGTGATGTGCAGAATTTAATGCAGACTTCACAAACAAATAGCTGATGTCACAGTGGATACATCTTGTATATACAGTCTATGGTTTCAATATAAAAATTGCGTAACTGCAAAGTTTGAGTTTATATTGGATTTTCTCTAAACCACACAGAATCAAAAGTATACTGCATCAGATATACACGTACACTCTCAATAACATTTGGTGAAATGTCCCTTAGCAAGTTGTGCCTCGACTAGAAGCTTTTGATTTCCATAAACAAGCTTCTACGACGGCCCCAGAGCATGATGCTACCACCACCATGCCTAACAGCTGGTGCAGTGGTCTTAGGTTTTAAAGCCTCACCTTTACACCTCCAAACATATCTCTTGTCATTGTCGCCAAACGGCTAAATCTATGTCTACAAATGAATGGTTCGAAAAGGAGACTGTGTCTTATTGATTAAATAAAAAGCTATTACCACAATACAGCTTACCTAAAAGCTCTAAAATACTCTATATTGAATTGAAAATTAAGCAGTAAGGGCTTTTTCATGTTTTATATAACAATAATACTTTATTAATGTAAGTTTTCACTTGTGCAAACACACCTGTTTCCTTCTTATCTCATTCTCTCCCTGATGATCTCTTCCTTTTCCTCCGTTGCACCACAGTCTCACTCACGAATGGGTGTTGAAATAATAATGAAGTAGAGTTCAGAGTGTTTTTCTCAGGAAAAGCACTTTTTGGATGTGTCCACTTAGAAAAGGAATAAAAAAATTTCTTTGTTGAAAAATAAAATACTTTTCACCCTTTTTCATTTTCATGCCACTTGCCCCACATTGAATGGGACAGTTGAAGTTTTCACTGATTTTTAAAGTAGCTGTTGTAGTAAATTGAAAGCGCTCATGAGAGTATCTCCCGCAGGTGTATTTTCGCACCGTGGAGCTCATCCAGGAGCCAGTTGCTGGATCCCCGGGCTTGAGCTTTTATTTCCGTATCAACGGGAAACCAATTTTCCTCAAAGGCTCCAACTGGATCCCAGTCCACTCCTTCCAGGACCAGGTCACCCCTGGTGTGTGAGTGGACGTTGATTCTTTTGAGTTCAGTCAAGTGGTCGCTGTTTAGTTGAACCTATATTCCTCTTTTGCCTCTTGTGTGTAGGTACGTGTCGGGTCTTTTTAGTATTTTATTTTCATTAATGCCGGATCTTTCCGCCTGTCTGTCTTGCAGCTTAAAGAACTTGTTACAATCAGCAGTAGATGCTAACATGAATGCCCTCAGGGTCTGGGGAGGAGGAGTGTATGAACAGGATCTCTTTTATGAAATTTGTGATGAGTTGGGGATCATGGTAAGTGATGCTGCCCTCTAGTGTTTTTAAACAAAGTGTATTTAAACAAAACTTTAAATATTTGTTTCATTGTGGCATTTGAGACATTTGTAATGATAACCACAGGTGCAAGAGACCAAGATAAATCAGGTGAGATGTACTGGCACGGTCTATTAACTGAAGATGATGCAGTTCTTTGGATAGAAAGCTTATTGTAGTCTTGATATATAATAGAGTATCCTTTATGGGTCTTTGAAATACTTACGTGGTACATGATTTTTCTGCAGTTTTTTGTATGTTATTGTCTTTATAAGGTTTCGCAGATCAGGACATATAATAAAAATAATCTGGTCCTTAGCAGGTTTTAAAATCGGTAACTACAACCTCAAATAAACAACTCGTGGCATATTAGACAAAGTCATCATTCAGCAAAATTAAGCCAAATTGCAGAAAGTGTGTGAAAATCTGTTTACAGCCTCACCGCTTCCATAGGATTCAACAGGATAAGTAAGATAGTAATAAATAAGAATCAAATGCATTTGATTAGCTGATTATGAGCACCTTGATAAAAGCAGTTTGTTGTTCAGGAGCATTAAGGTGTGTGTTAACATCCTTTGTTTGATGTGAAGCCATCTGTCTGACACCTAACGTTTGGGGCAATGGGATGATGATCAGAATGAATGATGATCACCTTGTGGTGACCCGGTCAAAGTCCAGACCTCAGGCTGACTGAAATGCTGTGGCAGGGTGTTAAAAGAGCTGTGCATGAAAACAAATGCCCCCAAAAGCTCAATGAACTGAACCAATGAGAGATCAATAAAGTCAGTTAAAGGCGGTTCTATAAACTACTGATTGAGTAGATGTTGTAGTCATTTTAAGACCTGATAAGGACTAAAACATTTTTTTGTTTACCTGAAATGTAAACCTTTATTGACAGACTGTGCACTGCTTTGTGTAATATGACATCCAGCTTTATGCCAGTTGTTGTGCTCTTGCACATGTATGTAACAGTCTGTGGTATTTTTACATGACTTTGGTTGTGTGACATCACTGAACATATTGTAAACAGATGGTTTGCTCACTGTGTTTAAACACGTCTTTAGGTTTGGCAGGACTTCATGTTCGCTTGTGCAATGTATCCCACTGAGACCGACTTTATACAGACAGTAAGAGAAGAGGTCGTCCAGCAGGTCAGTTGATATACGGATGTGATTTTTCTTATTTCCTGAAGGTGTAAAATACTGGATAAGCAAACCAAATGCACAGTTTCTCTCGAAAGGCTCAGAGAGGAGATTTAAAATCCTAAAGAAGCTTGAAGTGATGTTTCCCTTTATTTCTTTCTCTTATTTTATTTTTACTGCTCAGGTTCAGCGCCTGAAGTCCCACCCCTCTATAATAATTTGGAGCGGTAACAATGAAAACGAAGCTGCTCTGGCAACAGATTGGTTCAACATCCCAGCTTCTCAAAGGCCAAAATACATCAGAGACTATGTGATGCTTTATGTAGATAACATAAAGAAGCTTGTGCAAGAGGTGAGAGTCACACCTTAATGTAAGGATCTGTGTTTTAAATGACTGATTTATCTGTATTGTAATTTACGGTACTGCCAAAGTGTTTTTCCCGTCCAGATTAATTAGTTTTTTACATATTTGCCACACTTGCATGTTTCAACAAAGATAATCGAGTAAATACAAAAAGCAGGTTTTTGTGGGGTTTTTTGTGTTTTTTTTAAAATTGATTTAATTATCAGGAACTGGAGCAATACACTTTCCCAGCAATGTATTTTCAGTATTACTCCTGCAAATCGGTAGAAACAAAAGTCCCATCTCCTTTAGGAGGACCAGAGTCGCCCGTTTCTTGTCTCCAGTCCAACGAACGGGGCTGAATCGGAGCAGGAGGGATGGGTGGCGGAGAATCCCTACGATCCTCACTACGGAGACGTTCACTTCTACAGCTACATCCTCGACTGCTGGGACTGGAGGACCTTCCCACGGACGCGTTTTGCCTCTGAATATGGTTTCCAGTCCTGGCCGTCCTTTTCCACTTTGCAGCCGGTAACTAAATATTCTAAAGAAAGAAGCAAACATGGATGAAAGTTGCTGACTGTTTGTGTTTTCCTTTTATGATGCTGCAGGTTTCCATTAAAGAAGACTGGAGCTACGGCAGTAATTTCACTTCCCATCGTCAACACCACGAAGACGGAAACCAGCAGATGATCCTGCAGGCTGCTCTACACTTCCACCTGCCAAACGCCACTGATCCCCTGAAAAGATTTACAGATACTCTCTACATCACTCAGGTGAGGTGCAAACCGTCCATGTGTGTGATACTTTTAAAGTGGTATTTAGACTGTAAGTGAAAGAAAACCAACCTGAGTCGAGGAGAAGCTGTCGTGTGTTTGAGGGACCTCTTGAACCTCAATGTTCCATCTGGGTGGTGCAGGTGGATGTAACCGAATGCAGAACTGATTTTTAGCAGCATCTTCCAAGATCTGGTACAAAAACCGTCGGTCATCTAGGCACCTCAGGCTGGGGGCGTCTTGTTGTGTGCACGAGAACATATGTTGCTTATTTAATGAGCTCCTCCACATGCAGTCCAACAAAACAGCTGAAGCTAATCTGTCTGTATCCCAAGTTACAAACGCAAGAGTCGCTGACAAAAAAACGCATAAAATAATGTTCTTTTTTAAGCCGCTCAGCTCTGTTAATGTTGTCACACATTTTGCTGACTGTGCTGTATGTCCAGGTCATGCAGGCCCAGTGTGTGAAGACTCAGACGGAGTTTTATCGGAGGAGTCGGAGTGAAATTATAGATGGTAAAGGTCACACCATGGGTGCGCTGTACTGGCAGCTCAATGATATTTGGCAGGCGCCTTCCTGGTCGTCGATTGGTGAGTGGCAAGACAAATTGTTTGTGTAGACTGCTTCAGAACTTTGTGTTCTTAGCTTTGGTAGTTTGACCATTTTAACGTGGAGGTTGTTTTCTAAAATACTTACATAGTCATCTTTGTGTATCTGTTTGCACAGAGTTTGGTGGGAAGTGGAAAATGCTGCATTATTTTGCACAGAGCTTCTTTGCAGCCGTCTTTCCTGTTGCTTTTGAGGAAGACGACACACTGGTCATCTACGCCATTTCAGACCTGAGCCGTGACCTGAAGCTGAGGGCTGTGGTAGGCTTTAGGAGCCAGAATAATTTATTATTTGTCTGTTTTCATTGGTGAATATCTTAAAAAAAATCAATGTTTTAGCTGCTGTTATGCTTCATGGTAAAATGAGGGTGACTCTGTTTCTATTGATAAAAACAGGATTATTTTCTCAAGTCTAAATGCTTGTAGGTAGGTTGAACAGTAAATTTAAATTGTTAATGTTGTCATACTTTTGTGCATCAGGTGAATGTGTTCTCCTGGACTGAGCTGGATCCAGTCTGCACGCTAAACTCAAGCATGCTGCTCGTGCCTGGAGGTAGCGCTGTGGTGGTCTTCAAACAGCCCGTCGCCACCCTGTTAGCAGGATGCGGAAACTGTACCCGTCTTACCTGCCTGCTCACCTTCCAACTGGAGGACGACAGCAGCCAGCAGGGTCCCACTAACCACCACTTCCTCTGCTCACCCAAAGATGCTCAAGGACTCCGCAGACCCAACATTACAGTAAGCACTGATTTTTACTCAGAACTCTCAGCTTCAACAACAGCATTTCAGCTCCGGTTCCACATACCAATGTGACTAGCCATTTAGTCATAGGTCTTGATGTCAGTGGCTTTTAGCTCCTACTTTGGCCAGCTATCTTGCGATCTTGTTCCTCACAACTTGCCTGCTTTCCTAGCAGCCTCTTCATGGTTGAACTACCTTTCCTCTCTTTGTTCTATATATCGACTACTCTTTTCTTGTATCCAGCTTAGCCTCACAGAAGCCTAGAGACCTTCTGGTACTTGACCATGATCCTATCTTTCATGATCCTATCTTTCTCGCACTTGGGGCCTAATCTCGGGTGGGGGTAATGATATCTCCCCCTTGCCGTAGCATTTATGTTGTACCTCATGAATCTTTAGCTGTAAGGATACTGGATACAGACACCCCAGGTGGGAATCGAACATGCGATCCTCTGCTCCAAAGGTGTGTAGTCTAACTACTACGCTATCCAGCTATATACATATAGATATATATAGAGTTATATATTTAAGTTATTCCATAAGTCACTAAAGACTGATGTGTCCTTCCACACAGGCGAAGGTAGAAGAAAAAAAGACATGCTTCTCAGTGACCCTCCACTCTGACTCCGTGGCTCCTTTTGTCTGGCTCGACGTGGGAAACATCCCCGGACGTTTCAGCTCCAACGGCTTCCTGATGGTTTCCAGAAACAGGACAGTTGACTTTAACGCGTGGCGTCCTACCAGCGTAGCAGAACTTACTGCGTCCCTTACAATCACATCTTTAAGAGACATTTACTGACCTGAGACCAGCCACCTTTCCTGTTGAACTTTAGAAAACTGGAACGGTAAGACAAAAATCGAGTGAACAGATGCAGGCACTGCTCACAGGACATTCAATTCAACACAGAAGAGTATATATTTTCTTGCTTGTAATATTGTAAAAAAAAATAAAGGTTATAAACTCATAAAATATGAAAGCCATTTATTTTTGTGCACAGTACATACTGTTGTAAGTTCTATTAAAAGATAAACTTTTAACTGTCTCAAACCATCCATCCTCTTCAGGGGGGCTGGAGCCCATCCCAGCTGTCTTAGGGCAAAGGGCAGGGTACACCCTGGACAGGTCACCAGTCTGTCACAGGGATAACATATACACACAAACTCACATTCACACCTATGAATTTCCAGCTAACCTATCCCCACTAACTGCATGTTTTTGGGAGAGAACCAAAGCAAACACGGGGAGAACATGCAAACTCCACACAGGAAAACCTGATGGTGGAATTGAACTCAGGACCTTCTTGCTGTGAGGCAACAGTGCTAACCACTGTGCCACCCATGATGCTGTCTCATGCCACACTGGTTAAATCACAGGTGTCGAACTCCTCGAGGGCCGGTGAGACCATACATTTTTGCATTTAAGATATTTTATTTAAAAAAATTTAACTTCAATATGGCATGTACACGATCAAAGGAATTATTGAGGGCTTTTCCTGGACAGTTGTATGGAGTTAAAAATGGAAAGCGATGTTTTTAAAGTTTTAATGTTTTTTCCCCTCAATAGTTATCATTGCTCACTAATAAGACCAAAGTATTTCTTATCCAGTTACTTGATTACTCAAATAGTCGACAGCTGCAGCCCTACAAGGTGTAACTAATAAAGTGGCCAGTATCCTCTTAACTTGACCTGCATGTGATGTGAATTCTAACTACAGAAAAATCACGAGTTACACTCTCTGAATGGGCACTGCACGAGTTGGGCAACTCAGTGATGAAGCAGCTTCTCTATCGCTGATGCGACAGTGACGTATTGATCTTTTGATGGGGTCTCTGCTGCCGGTCTGCTCACAGATGCAGTTTCAGAGTGCCCCGCTCAGAATAACAATTTGCCTCATTTCCACTGTCTACATATAAGGGAACAAAATGAAGAGAAAGGAGTAGTTCAGTACAAAATAAGACTGGGTGATTTATTAATCTCATCAAGACCATTAATACAAAGCAGTTAAAAGGCCACATACCATCAAATAAACCAAATGCTGGATCAAGCTGTTACATTGCCACCAAAAAGGTTCTGTTGAGGGTTTAAAAAGGAAAAAAAAAAATCTTCTGAAATGAACCCCAACAATCCTGATATGGGAAACTTGGGACAAAAACATGGGCAAAAACAGTCAAGTGCAGTCACTTCTACTCTTTATAGAAATGCTCCTACGCACGCCTTTCATCCCTAGTTGGATCAAAAACTGAATTATCCACCGCCATCAAGCACGAGGAATAGAGGGGCTCTGTACTTTCAGCGCAAAAGCAAAGAGTTAAAAGGGCACGAGTGAGGCTTTTTTTTTTCTTTTTTTTTTTAAGCAATTCTGCTCACGGCGGTCGAACATGTCAGACCCAGCATGGGGGATAAAAGCGAGGCGGTAGACGTGTGTTTGTTCTGCCCTGATCCACGTAGAAAGCAGGTTTAACAGTTGCATAGGACCACTGTGTTTACAAACATGACCTATAACAACTGTGGCTCTTCAACAGTACAGCCTAAAGTGCACAAAGTGTGTTTCTCAGGAGAAAAAACAAGAAAAAAAGGAAATAAAAATTCAAATTATTCACTATGCTCCAATACTTGCAGTTGAATTTACGTCTGCATGTATTCAACTGGAACTTTAAAACAATTCCAACCTCTGTTTAATGAATGTAGCCATTAAAAAGTCTTGGAGGAGGAAAAAAAAAGGCAATTAGTAGGATGTACAAAGTGAAGGTCGCGTTAAGTGCTTGGCATACTGAACTGTAATTTCATTGCTTTGAAACACCTAAGGGGCGGGGAAGAAATAATGGCTTTCCTTAGTTAATAAACTGGAGATTGTCTGTGAGTAAGTTAGTGACGTTGACCTGCGTCTGAGTTTTTTCTTTTTTATCCGACTGTGGCAGCAGTGGATTATTAGGCAATATATGACTGAACAGATGTGGATGAGCGTACAATACTACAGAAAAAACCCCTTGTCACTTTATACAAATTATTTAGTTAGTGTATACATGTTATATATACACACAGTATCCACAAACATGTACAATTTCATAGTGTATAGCTTTGTTCTAAACATTACATAGGCAACTTTATTTTTATTTTATTTTTTTAGCATTTTAGACACCGTTTACTTATTTCCGTGAAGTAGAAAACAAAATAAAAGGCACATTTTGAGCATGATGCGAGGATTATTTCAGTCTTTCAAAGGGAAACAAAATGTTTCAAGCAAATTAAAGAGAAAAAAAAAAGAGAAAGAAAAAGAAGCTGGGTTAAAAAGTTCCTTTTTCATGGATTGGTGGTTGTTTTTAGGTCTTTGGAGCAGCCACCGGCGGCTCGTGGGCAGACCCAGCTTTGGTGGGAGGATGCGTGCTTCCAGTGCTAAGTTTTAATACCAAAGAAGAAGAGTTGGCCATGAGGGTGGCTTCTGGAGAGGAGCACAGTGTCAGACAGCAGCGCGCATCCTTAAGGGGTTCGGTTAAGACATCGGCTTTTGAAGAGCAGGAGGACATGTCGGAGTCCTCGACTTCGACCTGGAGGTGCTGTTTGATATCGTGGCAGACTTCCCTCCGTCGTGCAGCGCAGACGGATGTTTTATTTATTTAGTAAGTCCAATCAAAACCTGCTGACGTTGCCCAAAACTGATGTGCAAATGGAGTGTTCTCAGCTCTCGTTTTCAAGACTGCGCTGAGAGAACTGGAGCCTGGGGTCAGAGGTCAACGCTGTTGGATTTATTTATTTTTAAAGGCAACGTTTTGTGGCTGTGGAGAGGCCCGTCTTCAAAAAGAAAAAAAAAATTGACTCATGTTCTTACAGTCACAGTGTTCAGCTGAGATACAAGGTGTGAGGGGGGAAGGGGATTCAGTGTCACCTCCTTGGTGTTTCTGCTAATGTCACATTTATTTAAAAAAAAAATCCCTTATCCCCCTGCATAAAAATAAGACTTTGGCAACTGTTTGCTTTCAGTTAGGAAAAACAAATCAATGAAAACATTTGCTGCTTACAGCCACTGTGAATGAGCTACATCTGTGAGCTGCAAGACTCCAAATCACGTCAATGCCCAAAAGAAAACAAAAGCACGACAGTTGAAGCTACAAAATCCAAGGTCCCCACATTCTCCCCTCCTCTCCGCCATCCCGACCGGTGACGGAGATGTGGGGCTGTGGGGTAAGCGAAGTGTGTGAGACATGAGAACTTTTATCATCAGGAGCAGGAGGTAACGCTCCAAGCCGACAAACACTCCTTGGTGTTTAATAGCTGGCACACCGGTGTGGGTTTCTCATTGGCACGGCGGGTTTTAACGATGGAGGTGGAGCTACCGATCCCCCTGAGAGGCACAGCGGGGGTTGGTGGAGTTTGTATGTTGAGCAGTGTTTTTCTTTCAGATCAGTAGCTTTGAGTCATCTGTGTTGTAGTTTGAAGGAGCAAGTTTGAAGTTTGCCTTTCGGTGGTGGTGAAGGAAAAGTTGGCTCAGTGGCTGCTGTCGGTGTTCTCCACCAGTGAGAGGCTTTGTACTGGCGCCTGTAGCGGCTCCCTTTTGTATGTCTTTGGTGGGAGTTTAGGGAGGTGTGGGCTGGAGTTGTAGCGAGGGGGGACAGGTGGAGCGGAGGTGGGAATAGAGAGAGGGCAGAGGCTATTCTGGCTGGCGCTGAGAGAGCAGCCCCGCCTGGCAATGCGAGGGGACGGTGTGCTGGGTGGCGTGTTTGGGGAACTGGGCGAGCTGCCGTAATCCCAGGTATATCGGCCCACGGGCGAAGGCTGGTTGACAGGGTAGTTGATGAAGATCTCCGGGGGTCGCTGGGGCACCGGGGGAGGCGTGTCTGGGATGGGGTCGCGGGGTGGTGGTGGAGGTGGAGGGCTGGGCAAGGGGCCATCGGTGGGAGGGCCGTTGTAGACTGGGGGTCGAGGCTGGTTCCTGTGCAGAGGAGGCGGCACCCGGGGAGGGATGGCAGGAGGGCTGTCAGACCTGGAGCTCAGCTGAGACATAAACACATAAGAGGTGTGTCAGACTTACTACACATGCTGCCCTGTTTATTGCACATCAGTGATTCCTAACACAGTGCTCTACATCCCCACAAGGGGGCTTCAGAGATATCAGAAAGCATTCATGCCATGTGAAGTTATTTTCTTACAAAGTTCTGTTTTTTTTCTTTGCTTTTTATAAGTTACTATGTGGAAAGAGCTGGTAAAAATCTGGATTTGTTTTTTCCAGCTCAGTTAATGTACAATGTAAGCATTACAGTCCTTTCCTTGAGGCCTCACAGCCGGTTAGCATCCATCTGGTAACCACCAGCTGCAAGTGGTTGTGGAGTGAGGCTGATGATAGAGGGTGCTGGACCAAAAACCTTGGCATTGCCTAACCGATTACTGTGCTTGCCCATGGTTTGAGTGGAAGATGCAGAGTTGTGCGCAAATACGCATCGTTTTACTCTCCAAACAGTCTCCTTCAAAGTAAAAGCTGTTCTGACACCAACACATTTTAAAAAGTGTAACTTTTACTCTCTTCCCAGCATCAACCACTTGGTGGCTATTTTACTAGTGCAAACTACAGGTGACTACAGCAGTCTGATTACAAACAAAAGCGACAGCAGTTAGGTTTTCAGTGTAGCAGCATATACGCCTTTGTGACGGATTTTACCGTCGAGTTGCCCCCGACGCATCCATCAGAGTGCGAGCGTGTGAATGTGAAGCCAAAAAATAGTGCTAGGCTTTAAATATGTTGGTGACGAGTTTGTAGCAAGGAATGAGCTCAAATTGGGAAAGAAAAGCACTGCTAAAAATATTCACTCGTCTACCTTTGCATACATATGAACAGTGACATTTTATTCTTAATCCACCCATTCACAAACGTTTGCAGAAGCATGCCTAGGTGCTCGATTTTATACATCCATGGCCATTAAAGTGATCTTAAATGCCAAAACAAACTCTTAAAATGACTCCAAGTCTTTAACTTTAAATCATCTTGACTTCAGAGAACTGAGGTAAGTCTTTGCAAACTCATAATGATGCAGAAACAGCGCACTGCTCTTACTTTAGTGTCCGACATGGTGTCTTTCCTTCGAGGCGGCAGAGGTGGTGGCTTTAGCTCCTCTCCGAGGTGGTGGAGGCTACCACAAGACGCAGACTGTAACTCTGAGGAAAACAGAAAACACGGATTAAAACGGATGAAAAAGTTGACATGCTCGGCTACTTTTATATTGGCAGAATTATGCAGAACTACAATCGGGAGCAATCAAAATAAAACTTCACACTCACTTCCAGTAAACAGGAGAATTGGAGCAAATATGGAGTTGCTACTACCTGTGAAATTCAAACACAGAAGATTAAGGTCACATGTGGCAGAAGGATTTAGAAACATTTATTAACCTGAAACCTAAACTATCGGAGAATGTAGGGGCATAGTATATAATTTAACTTGGATCTGCAATACTTGGACTAGCTTTCTTTGTAAACTATGGATCAAGCATCGGCTTCACTCACCGCCGTAGGAGTTGCTGAGCTGGTCTTGCTCTGTGAAAACTGAGCTAAAGTCAGGAGTGGCCGACTGTGGGGGAGTGGGCGTGTTCGGAGAGGTGGGCACCGAAACCAGCGACTCCGAATCATTCTCATTGATACTCCGGAAGGTGATCTTATGTGGGGGGTCCCTCTCCAGGGGGACAGGGTGGCCCTTTAGGGTGCCAGAGGTAGACGTTCGCACGGGGCGGATACCCGGGGATTTCAGACTGTACACGGTCTTCCTGGGCTGCAATGAGAGAGGAGAATCAAGAGATAACACATTTCTCAGGATGGGATTGATCTTACAGTGATTGAACTTACTGAGATCCAATTTAAATAATCCAGCCTGCCCTTTCCAATCCGCAACTGAACTGGAACTTGTATAAGAGCAGTAAAAACTTCACTAAACTATAAATACTCACAAATCGAGGAGGCTGCCTGCAATTCCGAGGCTCTATTTCCAGAGACTTTCTGAACAGGTAGTCAGTAAACTCCTTCTCGCTCAGGTTACCCATCGGGTTCAGGTTCTCGAAAAATTTCTGTGCAACACAATCATTAGTCAGAACTCGGGTACTGGGCACAGTTAAGACAAGCTCAAAGACAATTCTGGAAAGGCAAGCGCTCACCCTCATCTCGGGCTCCACTTTCAGACAGTAGGGTTGGTTCTGATACTGCTGGATCTCTCCTGTGATTTCCGCCACTTTCCTCCTCTTGCTGAAGTTGATCAGATCCTTCCCGTGGCGTTTCAGGAAGTCTGGGTTGCCTTCCTCCGTCTTCAGTATGTTGGTTAAATAGATACCTGAGGACCAAAAAACAAAAAATGTGAGTAGAGCTTGAAGTGCTTATTTGTTCAGTACTTTCTCACTTGTTAAGTCAATTTACTATTATAAAAACAACTCCCAGGACAAACAAAAGATTGAATTGTTTTCTGATAAATAATGGTGACTCACAGCACAGCCAGGATCCAGACACAACAACTACTTTAAGTCAACATTTTTTTTTTGTCCTGCCATCCTTCACTAGCACAGTCAGAAGACTGTAGAAGACTTACCAAAGAAAGGCACACAGGGTGGGTTTATCGACTTGAGTTTAGCCAAGTATTTCTTAAAATGGTCCTTGCTCAGTTCTGCCGCCTCTTCCAGGATCTTCCTTTTCCTCTCTGGTACTGCCTGCGGAGGTGAGGGAGAAGAACTCAGACTGTAGTCTGATCACCACTTCAGCCTTACAGCGTAAATGCCAAAATCAACGCCAAACATTGCATGTAGACACACAAACACAGAAATGTGCAAAGGCCTTGAGCCCTCCCTCATTTTTGTTTTTCCTACTTTGCTATTAGAAAAAAAAGGCAAAGGAATTTATTGAAACACATGCAAACACCTGGCAAGACTGTGTATAAAAGGCAAACAGAGTTTTTAACAAGCTAGAACATCAATATTTCTTAGTCAAGTTCTCCTCCACTGTGTTTTAAAGGCTGGCTGCAGACACTGTTGTTACTTTCTTGACCTCTGATTTCAACCAAACAAGTCAAAGATGGATTCATCACTCCAACAGACCTGCTGCTACTGATTCTCAGTCCAATTCTGGTGTAATTTAGCATACATCATCATCATCAGCAGATGCTTTTCTTCTCTCCTTCTCCACTTGTTCAGTTCCCTAGACATTTTATTTTTTTGGAAGTACACAGTACCGAGATGCCAAGATATGCCGAGTTATTGGCTGATATCTGTTTGGAAATCATTTTGTTGGAGCAAAAATATTATTTTATCCTTGTTAAACTTTGTAATCTTTAGAATTTTTATGCTAAATTGTCCACAATGTGCTGACATAGCACTGGTTCATCCCTTGAACGATTCCCCAGGCTTTCACTCATTTTCACTTAAGACCACTTAAAAAAAGGAAAAAGCCTGGCTCTTCTGAAGCAAACGACTTCTGCTTTAATTTGTGTAGTCCTGTTTTTCTCCTCATATCTCACTCACCTCATAGGTGTGATCGAGTCTGTAGACTGCAACTGAGTTGATAGCGCTGAGCACCTCCAGCACACCGTTGAAGTTATTGAGCTCCTGGAAAACCTGCAGAATCTCTATGACCCGTGTGAACACCGCCACCCTCTCTTCCAGGTTCATTGTCTCCACTATACACCTGAAACACGCAAACACATCCACGAAACATCGTTAGAGGAAACGGGACCTGAAAAATTAACGGCGGATTTTCTTATAAGCAAAGTGACTCACTTCTCGAACCACAGAGTAAGGTTGGTAGTGTGGCGAATCATGCGGAGCAAGTTTGGAGAGTGCTTCTCTTTGTCCTCTTTGGTCCAGACGCTGCCGACCAGCTCGGAGGGCCGAACAGCTCTGTGGAAGCAGAATTTTATTTCTTTATGTAAAGAAGCCGATTGCTACACGTATTTTCTGACTTCAACCTTCCACTTCTATGCCTATGAGTGACTGACCTGTACAGCTCAGACTCGATCAGTGTCAGCTGACGTGCAATCTCTATGGGGTGAAGGGTCATGAGGTCAAACAACTCCAGTTGGCCGCTTCTGCAGATGTGCCACTCGATGGGAGGAGGCGAGCTCTCAAATGTGATGCTGGGACTGACGCCGTTTGTCTGAGGCTGCATCTTTCTCCTGATGATCTTATTGATGGACTCCACCCACTTTCTCATGGACTTGCCTGAAAAAAATAAATAAATACATTAAAAACAATCATCCATTAACCACTGGTGTGTCACTGTACTCATGTTTCACAGGTAAAACTACACTAGAGACTACATCAAGAAGCCCACCGAGGCTTTGCTCAGATCCAAACAGACAGTAGTTTGACAAATCTGTACACATTAGTGATGTGGTCTTTTTAAGGCAAACAAAAAGACTATATTTTAAGTCAGCAAAGGCAGCAATTTGCCTGATAATGATCCCGTACAGACAAATTATTTATAGCTGCAATATAGTGTCTGAACCCTTTCTTTTCCTGCATTATGGATATAGGTTAATATTTTTATACGCACACAAAAATAACTAAAAATGCAAGAGGTGACAAGATAATTTAACAGGAGGATGTAATTTCAGAATATCATATTCAAAATGAGATTTTACCAAAATTTACCTCAACTTAGGACAAGAGCTTATGAACAGCAATTAGATTTTTTTTTTTTAACAAAACATTATTTTTTGGGGCATTTGGGGCATTTTTGCCTTCTTTGATTGGACAGTGAACATGTTTCAGACAGCAAAAAGGGTAGAGAGAGCAGGGGAAGAGTCATGGGTTGCAATCGAACCCAGGACATGATATCAAACCTTGTCGTATATGGTCGCCGTAGGATTTTGACGTACCAATATATGGCACACGAGGATAAAATAACATTGCTTGCTGTATATTTGCAATTTACGCATCAGAGGTGGCTCAATAAGCACCCTTTTGGACGTAGCTTTGATAGATAAACGCTGGAAATATTGCAAAGTTCAGCTGTAGGACGGCTTTTCCCATGTTGTGTCAAATGCTTATTTATGGAAGCAGCCGTTTGTGTTTGTGACTGACCTCGCAGTTGAATTTTGGTGGTGAAGTATTCTTCTAGTCGACTTCTAAGCTCTGCGTCGTTCTCAAAGTCGTAGAAATGATGTTCAACCCACTGACGGAAAACATTGAGAACCCTGCGAGGTGAAAAAGGTAGTTGAGTTAATTTATTATTAGAGCTTCACAGGTTTATTAGGACAATATGCATACAGTTTGCAAAGTACATATACAAGGGAAGATATTTCTACCGTTTGTTGACATTAACAATTATATTTGGTATGTCAAAGAAATACATAAGATTACCAAGTAGTTCACAGAGACATGCTTTAAAAGGGAAAAGCAAATGTCGAAAGAGGGACACCTTCTGAAGTGCCAGTGTTAAAATACACAGTCTGACCACATTTAAGTCCTTACTGAACAACAGACCACACATTTTGTCCTGCATGTACACTCTAAAACACCCTGAAGGCTTTGTTTAAGACAGACACTTCAAAGATTTTAAACTCTTCCTCAGAATGTAATATAATAGCAGTACAGGACTTTACCTAGTTTATAAGATCCACTCGTTTTGTCATCGTTTCTGTGACTAACATTCACAGAATTTACAGGAGCATGTCTGACACTAAGGAGCTCCCTCTTTTTTAAAAGGGGACTTACAAGATTATATCAGACTCTGCTGCTCCTTATAAGGATACACAGTCAAATACAATAGTAATTCTGTGACATGGTGAGAACATTTTTGCCTTAACAGGGGGACAGACACAAGAAAGCACTTAAATAACAAGTAGAATAAGCTTTCTACAAATTTGAGTGATGTTTATCTAAAAATGCAGGTTGTTCAGCTGTGTATTAAACTGAAAGTTGTGTTTTGGAGCTTAGTAAAACAAATAGCACTTGAATTTAAAATGACCCAAACATGAAGTTCATCTTACGATGTCACCTGCCGTTGCCAAACCTTGACGGCATTCACAAGATTTTGTCTGTGAAGGTTCTCAGTCATCCAGGTCATCGTAGTCAAAGGAGCTTGCAAAGAAAAGCGTCTGGACTTAAAGAAGTCCAGATGCTTTTCTTCACAAGATTTTCAAAAAAATTTGACTTCTGACCTTTGACCTTTACATCGAGGCCACTAACATTAAAAACCATCTGAGATTATTAGGAGATAGACCTTGGGTGTCAATTTAAAAGTCGTAGATGACTTCCTTCGTGTGCCATGGCATTCACAAGATTTTCAGAAAACTTGACCTTTGACCTCGTTCTTGAGGTTGAGGTCACTGAGCTTCAAACTCATCTGAGATTTTTAGTAGATACCCTTATGGGATCAATTTGAAGCTCCTATGTCGCCTTGTTCTCGAGTTATCGCATTCACAAACTCAGGCGTCCACATCGCCTGCCCTCCCATGTGCCCGGCCGGTGACGACAATACCATATCAGCCTTTTACGGCTGAGGGGTTAAAAATAACAAAACGAACCAAAAACGCTGCTTTTTGCCTTACGTACAGTATTTCAGTGTTTAAAATGAGTATTGACTCAAGACTTTTGAACAGTATACTATTTCTTTCACTGTTAGTGTTCTCCGTCTTTCTACTTTCACTCAAATACACAATTAACTTGCACATGAGCAAATTTTTCACCTGAGTTGGACCGGCTGTACGTATTCCTTTCGGAACCTTTGGAGCTGGGCTACCATCGGATGATCATTGGTCATCAGTATCTGTCTGTCTTCGTCTGTTGGTTCTGGATCAGGAATCGTAAGCCTGAGAAAAGAAATGATCAGGTGTACCCTGACGTCAGTTACAGTTGTGCAAAATCACGAATTATAGCAAAAGAATTACTGTAGTCACGGAAAAGACTGAACCTGTCTATCAGCAGGGTGAGAAACTCGTGCGGCTTGCAGAATGATCGGTATGTGGTAAGAAATGTGCGAACGAAATTGGGATCTAGAAAAAGATCAAACAGATGATAAACATAAAGGAAATTAAAATATTCATTGCCACTAGCGAAGCTTATGCAGCAGCTTACCAGCATACATATGGTATGTGAGCCTCTCTATGAGCTTGTCCACTGTGCCGGCTTTAATGATGGGGATTCCTGTTTTGCTCTGCACTTTATCCTCAAACACTATATTCTCCTCAGAGTCCTGCACCGCAAAACGGTACACCTCTGGAGAGGGCAGTCTTAGAGGCTGTGCCTGCTCCTCTTGCTGCAGCTCCGTGTCCAACATGCGATCTAAAGTAGACCGGTATTGCAGAGTCACCAGCGCTGCCATCCACGCTTCCTTCTCCTCTGCTGTCCGAGCACAGAATACGGCACGGGTATCATCTTTGGCTACCAGTTCAAAGGCGTTCCGCAGCTCTGGCGAGTCCTCGCGGTCCGTAATGCTGACCTTCCTCAGAACAAACTTCTCTTTCAGACGGAACTCCGCCCCGCTACCCGCTCCCGGGAGCCGTGAACTCTGATTGGCCTTACAGCTGATCATCAGACCATCAAAAAGGAAGTTGTGTCTCTCGTGTTTAGCACCTGCACGTATAAGCGGGCCCTCCAAGATGAACTCGCTGCAGCACTGACCGATGTCTTTCCCCTCCCAGCCGTCGATGCTTTTCTGGATCTCGTTCATGCGTTTGATGGCTAGCTGTTTGCTACGAATCTGCCTGCTATACAGACGATACATTGGCTCACTGTGAGGGAGGAATAAAGTTTGGTGAGAAAACCCCAAAGCTTAGTGCACAAGTTTTTAAATGCTGAACCACTGAAATATAAGTAGACAAACATAAGTCTTTATTGCTTATTAATAGTAAGGAGACGTACCCAGGTTTACGTCGAGGCTGGTGTTTGGCATAAATTCGCTCCATGCTAGATTGAAGGTTAAGCAGAGCTGTAAGCGCCTGTTTCAGACATTCTCTGTCGTCTAGGTCTTCACTGCGCTCTTGAAGTTGCTGTAAAACGCATCAGAAATATTCACGATTACATAATATCAACGTCTTCTGTTTTAACAAGACAAAGTGCAGGTGTAGCTGATAATGGCACCAAAGGCTTGTTCATATGATGTGTGAATGGCTTACTGGGACACTTAATGGAGTTGATTACATTGTTTTAAAGTCCTACAGAAAGCCTGTGTTAAATGCAATTAAAATAGTATTTGATGCGTTACATCTTATATTAATTGTTGGGCAATCTCAATCTAACGGCTGTGTGTTCCTGGAGCATCAGGCTCAGTTATTACATCACTCTGGCATGATGATGGTGCCACAGGACAGAGAGCTTTCTCTCGTGACACCATGTGAACATTGCTCAAAAGTTATGCACCATGTTGGATGTGATAAGTGTGTCTTTTGTTGCCTTTTCCTTCCATCACGCCAACAGGTGGCAGCAAATGGCTACCCTGCCCTGAGCCTGGTTCTGCCAGACGTTTCTTAATGTGAAAAGGAGGTTTTTCCTTCCCACTGTCGCCAAGTGTTTGATCAGAGAGTCGTTTGATGGTTGGTGTTTTCTTTGTATTATTGTATGGTCTTTACAATAAAAGCACTGTGAGGCAGCTGTTGTTCCGATTTTGTGCTATTTAAATAAAACTGAACTGGAATTTCACTAGCATTCGAAGAGGGGCGGACGAGTGTTTGCAGGCAACTAGAGCTGATTGTGACCAAAGCAACAAGGCTTTTGCCAGCTGAATGGGGAATACTATTTTTTCCAAAGTGACTGGTGGTTGCCAAGGGATCAGCAGCCTCTAGGTTAATGCGATTGAGTCTTTAGCAATCGATTTCCTAGTGACTGCCATTAACCTCCAGCAACCACTCGCCAAACTTTCAGGAAACTAATCTTTTTTCCCCCATATGCCCATGACCGAGGCTTTATTCACCAAACCCTACACTGTCGTCATGGTTGTCACGTGTCAAAAATGCAAACAAAACACCACTTAGAAACATTAAAATTACTTCATATTATGCAGTATTCTATAGTTAATAAGCTGCAGGAGCGTATTATTTCCTTGAATGCAGAGAAGGCTTTTGAGTAGAGTGGCTTTATTTATTTGAGGTCTTAGGAAAGTTTGGACTTGGAGAAAGCTTTGTAATTTTGTCAAACTTATCCATCTTTTACCTAGCGCCTGTGTCCTTTTAAATGGCTCTAGCGCTTCAGAATATGCACTGGAGAGATATAACTGACAAGGAGACCGTATCATAGTATAAAAGGACTTTAAATAGATTCAGTTCCCTACAATAGTTTTGCAAGCCGATGATATGCTTCTCTTCATCTCAAAATTGGAAAAAAAAAAATCTACTCCCATGTTGATGTCAGTCATTCAAAATTTGGGATCTCTCCCTGGCTATAATATTAATTTTGATAAAGCAAGAGCAATGCCAGTTGGTTTTGACAGCAAAACTTCATATTCATCCATTTCCCCTTTCTCCTGGTCTGACTTGGGATTTTTATATCTTGGGATCGATATAAAGCCTAATGTAAGGGTTTTATTTTGGGGTTTTATAACATCCTGCAGAAATATGATAATCAATCAATATTGGGAATGTTCTCAGTCAATGGGTCAATGGATGATTTACAGAAAGCCTATGGTGAGGACGATTAAAAAAAAGTAAACATGATAATATCATGTGGTCAGTGGTCACATATCTGTAAACCCCAACATCCATCAATTGTGTGCATCATTAACAATAAATCAGGGTTGTGATGGGCAGTCAATTTGAAAAAAAAAAAAAGAGAGAGAAGAACAAGTAAACATTAGGACAAACCTGCAGTAGCTCAAAGTAGTGCATACAGTGGTACACTGGGACCATCATCAGCTGGGGAAGGATATATTGCACAGCTTCTTTAAAGCCTTCTGTAACTGACTGCAGAAACAGAAAGAGAAAAATGAATAATAAGAACACTATGAACAGATTTGACCAACCAACATAACAGAAGATTTTCCACCTCAATACAAAAAGAGTCTTTTTCCCCCTAAACAGCATTTAACTCAGAAAATCTGTTTCAAAACAAAAACATTTTCCCATCCAGAAAAAAAACAACATTTAGAAATGCAATATGCATTTATTTATATGCAAGTCACAGAGAAGTTATTTTAAAGTGAAACTGAAAGTTGAGTGTTTATGCTGGATGTGTTTAGACCTGTCTAAAGCTCGCCTTTCATGCCTCCAGGATAAGCCAGTGTACAAGTGTACGGTTGCAGTCATGTATTCAACTCAAACGATAAATGAATGACAAAAATTGATCATTAAAAAAATGACTAAAATGTCGGCCCTGACTAAAAATATTGTACAAAATGCACAGTCGGTCAGCAAAGACAGATAAAATGGGTACATCCCAGTCTGTTAATGTGAAATCAGCCCAGATGAGAGGGTGCAGGGGGGACCAGGGGGAGCGAGAAGCAGTTGATCAAGTAAGGCAGAGGTAACCAGAAAGGGAGGGGTGTCACAGTATCCTTTTAAAGCTCCTGTTCCCCAGATAGCCGAATCAGAATCAATACGTTCGTACTCAGACTCCTCTGCAGCGACCACAGTCTCTGCATGCAGGGAAGAAGTCTGGGGGGAGGGGGATCGTGTGCATTAGAGAAAGCCATCAGCTGCCTGATGCACCCAGATGGACAGCAAGGGAACAATGATCCAAGTTTAGATCGTGTTATTGATACGTCAGCATCCTGCAGATTCACAAAGTGTACACGTGCTTTTTGTCACCGTTTTGAGACTTATCATAGTTTTAAGATATAATGCTTACAGGGAACCTAAGGAATCCATGTATTTATATTCATGTTTGTCACCCAATTCATGAGCATGTAGTCGACTTATTTCTGTCCAGAGTGGGTGCAATCACACAAATATAAAAGAAAAAACAATAGAGAGAAATGGACTTTATGATTTACTGACTATTTTGTAACTTCTTCTGTAAATCTGATGTCATCAGAAATCTGGAAAAGGTGCTTACATGCCACAGGATCCTGCTTTCCACTGAAGCAATGCAGCTATGCAGGTATCACAAACCCAGTGTGAAACAAGAATGTTCATACACAACAGAAACCTCACAGATAAATGGTATGCTAGCCCTGATCTAGATGCTTTCAGCGAAGATTCGACAACTTGGTGAGACTATTGATCTTAAGAATCTTTAAAGAAAACAAAACTGGCTTTCCATTTGTAATCATAATTTAAACTTATCATACATCTCTAAAGGGATATGCATCATTTTTGCTTTTGGCCCCCGACCCTCCTCTTCACCAGGAGGAAAAAAAAAAATGTCCTGCAGTGTGGCTGGCTGTTCTATTTTTAAAAGGCGATGTAATTTACCCACACTAGCAGACGCTGCAGAGTGCAGGGGCTGAGTGCTCGACAGACGCATCTGTCTGACAGAGAGGAGGGGCAGAAAGTCAAGAAGGGTGGAAAAAGAAAGATGAAGCACATGCTTTGAGACAAAATCTGAAGAGGAGAACCGATGTGGCCACTGCCACAGGTTTGACTGGAACGTGTGCCAATTCATCCAGGTGTTCTAGATACAACTGAGCGTGCTGGATAAAGAAGGTAGAAAGAAGATGAGATGAGTCACTGGTTGGCAGAGAAACACCATTACACCATCTCCCGTTAGGACAACTGATGATCAACACGTATATATGTTAGAGTTGGATGTCTCGAGACCGGTCTTGGTCTCGAGACCGGTCTCGAGACCACTTTTACGTGGTCTTGGTCTCGTCTTGGTCTCGACGGACTTTTGTCTTGGTCTTGTCTTGGTCTCGACGGACTTTTGTCTTGGTCTCGGTCTTGGTCTCGACGGACTTTTGTCTTGGTCTTGGTCTCGCTGTCTCGGTCTTGCGCTCTCAAATCGACATAGTGTTCGGGAGATTTGGAGTCAACCATCAGCGGAGCGGGGGGTGTCTTACTGGGCTTAAGCCCGTGTCATTTTTTCAGAAGCATGGGGTTTTTTGGAGTGTAATTTGTTTGTTAGATGCCTGACTGACAACTGTATAAAACAAAAACAACACACGAAGCACAGAGCGCACCGTCGTAAATTCCCCCTGATTTTGGTATGATCCGAGCTTTGGCACTAGGCGACTGAGCACAGCACCCATGTGAGCGAGGGGGGAGAAGCTGCTGCTTGCGAGTTTGCTGCAGAGGAGAGCTTAAGTTTGACCAGGTACCAACGGAAATCATTCGTACTGAACTAATAATGTAAATATGACGGTGTATCACAAAAGATTGATATCAAACTGATCACTTGGTTGCGTTACTTACTCTTCGAGTGAATCAACAAATGGATAAATAAAAAGCCGAACGACAATGCTGATTTTTTTTTAGAGAGTCTTAGCTTACATCTCATATTTTCAGTTGTTACCCTCCACGGCTAAACAAACTCTCTAAATCGGTTTCAGTTGTGTACTGATGAACACAACAATGGACATAAGGAGCTTCTTTCAAAGAAAAAACTCAGGTAGATGTTATTTTATATATTATGCTTTGTATGTTGTTCAGTATATCTATGCAAAACAAGAGGAATTTCAATACACAGCAGTATATTCACAGTTGAAACCAGATATTTACATACACTTTAGGGAGAAAACATAAAACCTTTTTTTTACTGTTAAACATCAATTTAGAGTAAACTTTTGTTTTAGATAAATAAATGTTGTAATGTCTTTTGAATTAGTTAAATGTCAGAATAAAAAGAGGGAGCTGTCTATTTTAATCACTTTCATCAAATGTAGGAGTACATATACACTAAGTTTATTGTTAATTAAGATTAATTAAGAAAACTCCAGATGATTCCATTCTGAGCTTAAGAAGCTTCTGATTGGTTAGTAGAGTCCATGTGGGTAAATTGGTGGCACAGCTGTGGATGCATATAAGGCAAAACACAGAGCCTGTTTCTTTGAAATGGGAAAGTTTCTTTGAAAAATCAAGAGATGTCAACCAAAACACCTGGAAAAGAATTCTGGAAAAGAATTCTGGAAAAGAATTGTGGAGCTCCATAAGTGTGACTCAATTTTGAATACAATTTGGTGCCATTTACAATTAAGAAATACAGACAGTTTCTCTCTTTACTCTTAAAGTTAACAAATATGTTTTTTATATTTATCAATCTAAAAAAAGAAACATTTAGTCTGATTTGATGTTACAATTAAAAAGTGTTTGTGTTTTTACCTGAAGAGTATGTAAATATCTGGTTTCCACTGTATATTTGTGTTTGGCTTGATTGTCAGCACAAAGAGGGAGAGAGAGGAACAGAGAGGGAGAGAGACGACGAAAATGACGACAGAACAGAGATGGAACAAGAGCAGGTGAGACACACATGTTAGTCAAATGGTTGTTTGCCAAAAACTTATGAGAACATGTATCTCGTACCTATTGTATCTTTTTAGATAGCGTTTGTTACTTTTAAAATTCTATATTTATTAAGTTATGCAGGCTTGTTTGCTCAACAAGGCTAAATAATTATATAAACTTTTCAGAATCTAAATAGTGTACTTTGGTAGAATTAAAAAATAAGTGTAGTGCAGGTCTAAGATGATTTTTAGTGCTGCTATCATCTAGTTCTGTCTTGGTTACCGTTGTAGTCCTGTTTTAATTCTGGATCTGGTTGAATTGGGGTTTAGTCCCTGTGTCTTGATACAGGCTCGACTTTGTTCTGCCTTGCTGCTTAATTAAAAAACTCGTTTAAGGTGTCCTGCGTGTGTGTGTGTGTGTTTTATATATATATATATATATATATATATATATAGTCATTCTTTTTTGAACAAAGCTCAAAACAGAGCCTAATAATCTTTCACTCATTTCTACCCTCACTTAATTTCCTTTGGCTGCTCAGCTCTCACACAGTGGCTCAGCTATGCTCCAATCCCTCCATATTGTGGCCAATCACATGCAAGGATATAGGATAATATCATTATGTGAAAAACAGAGAGGGTGAGAGACGCAACAGTCAAGTGGAGCATGCGTCTGTCCTCTCAGTGAGTGAGTGAGACAGTAGACAGCGGTGAGGAGGGCTGTGCGAAAGCAAAAACGCATAAATATGCCCGAGACCCGTAAACGAAGCAGCATCTGGCTGCAGTTTAAAGACTTTTTTTGTCTCAGTCTTGGTCTTGGTCTTGGTCTCGTCTCGGTCTCGTCTCAACTTGGTCTTGGTCTTGTCTTGGTCTCGATACCCTCTGGTCTTGGTCTTGTCTTGGTCTCGATACCCTCTGGTCTTGGTCTTGTCTTGGTCTCGGATTAGGCGGTCTTGACTACAAGTCTAATATATGTACACGTGCGCACGCACACACATCTCCGATTGTGCACTCGAGCAAAGTGGATTTGCAAGATATCTTTCCATCAGATGCCGTAAGAGCTGAACGTCTTAGCTGCTGGGTTAACAAAAAGGCACAGCCATATATCATTTCCTTAAATTTTACTTCCAAAGTGGTCTTTAGGAATCGTTCTCCAGGATTTCTGAAGGTCTCTCAAAGTCTTTCTTTGGACATTGGCTGCTTTTTCACCTGCGTTCAGTCCAGTTCTTGTACCTGACCATTTATTTATTTTTTTAAGAGGATTTTTATTTTTGTTAAGCTGCTTAACACCGAGATATAATTCAAATAGCCAAAAAAAGGCTCAAGGGATAACTCATAACTCAAGGGATGAAACAGTGTTGTGTATACACATGACAGATAATTCTTTATGTAATTTTTTACTAGGAGCCAATCACAAAAACACATCATTTGTTCCCGTTTCTAACAGTATTTTTGCTCAAACAACAATGTGATTCCCAAAGAGCTATTAGCAGAAAACAGTGCTGTGGCAGTGTGCCATTATAAATTTTGAAGAAAGTGGACAAGTAAGGTGACAAGAGAAGAAGTCTCATGGTGTCAACATCACCATCTACAGCACTACAGCAGATGAACACTACCTGAAAGTCATGTCCGTAAAAAAAATTAATTAAAAAATAAAAAAGCCCTGATAAAGAACCTGAGAGATTCATCTACTGTTCTCAGCCTCATCAGAAATGGTCTCAGAGGAAGGGTGGCTTCTACTGAGGACACTGGATTGAAAATAAGTGGGAATAAGATGGAGTAACAAACACATGGAGGTGGGCAGGACAGAGAAACGTAGCATCAGATTTTGCTACACCACACAATGCTTTCCAGAAAGTGTGATCTGTGTTTTTCAGCAATGCGAATGATCCCAAACACACCATCACTGCAACCCAGAGCCTGGACTGAATGAAGCAACGTGGGATCATCTTGACAGCCAACATCCAAAGAAGGGCTTCTTTGGAAAAAGACTTCCTTCTAATGGAGAAGCTGAAACTGAACCCCTTAGATTATGAATCTTGATTGCTATTTTCTGTTGACTGAACTGATTAATTGATTGATACGTTCTTACATATATAAATCGATATATACACTCAAGCAAAGACACTATTTTTACTTATGTGCTGCTGCTTTAGCTTGTGAAACAAAACAGTTCTTTGTTTAAAAAAAAGTGTTATCAATATGGTGCACAAATAAAGCTGTATTTTTAACTCTGGTGCCCTTTCCCTCACTCTCATACAATGTGTATATGGAAATAAACACTAGGTGTGAATAATCAGAAGACTGTGCCAGCACTCTAACTGGGGTTAGTCTAGCGGTTCACAAATAAACACAGCGAGGCCTCAAAATGAGGTACAGGCAAGGCTGCAGGGCACTCACTCAGCCAGACTTGGTTTCCTCACTGCCAACAAGATACAAATGAGGCCTAAAGGTAGATGATTCGTAACACACAGAAATTTGACTTGAACAAAATTAGACACTTGTTTTGAAAAGCTTAAAAAAGAAGAACAGAAAACAGTCTCATTCTGCAAGTGGTGTTACAGTGACTCTGGAGCTCTGATGCTGCATCATGTGAACACTCCACCTCACTGGGCTTTGGCCTGAGAAAACACCAGAAAATATTTAATCTTCAAAGGCTGCCAAACTGCACCCTACTGAGCATAATTCAATGCTATTCTTGTGAGGAATGTCCAAATAAAACAATGCAGCAGCAGCGAATAAACTGTACACAGGACGCTGGATATGTCATGACATGCACTCGGCGATATTAAGAGGAATTCCACCCGGCATGCAGGTTGACTTCAAAGCAGAACAGGAACAAATACTGAAACAATGTTTGCTGGGTATAAACTCAAAATGACCTACATACACCTTCATATGTACATTAAAAAAAAAAAAAAATACAGATTTTCCCTTTTTTATTTTACAGCATTTTTCAGTCTGTAAAGTTTATTTTTGGCACTGATAGAAAGAAGAACTGATTCTCAGTTGTAACAGCTGTAACCGTTAATTCTCATACCTAGTGCATGATAATACAAAGTCAAAGTAAATAAAACTCAAATGCACACTGTAACCCAAGTTCCAAAAAGTAAGGACGCTTTGTAAATGGCAAATAAAAGAATGCAATGATTTGCAAATCTCATTGACTTGTTGTCCCATTTCTGCCTGTAGAGGATTCCAGCACCTGGACTCTTCTATGAAGCTATGCCATTACAGTAGATCTAGCATGTGGCATTGCTGAAATATTAAAGGCCTTCCCTGAAAAAGACAATGTCTATACGGAAGCATATGTTGCTCTAAAACTTGTATATACTTTTTAGGGCTTATGCTCCCTTTCCAGATGTGCCAACTGCCGAATCCATAGTCACTAATGCGCCCCACGTTATCAGAGATGACACCTTTTGAACTGAGCCCTGATGTCAAGTCAGAAGCTCCTCTAATGCTTTAGAGTGGAAGAGACAGGATCCAAGTTTCCCCCCAAAAGAAACTTACAATTTTTACATTTTGAGGCACATTGTTCTGAAGTTGTTCCACGATTTGTCAATGCAGATTTATTTTTTAATACACGATCATTTTATTCACTTGTTGCCAGTTGCAAAATGTAATTTCAGCTGTTTTCTTTTCAGCACCGATTACATTTCCGTCCCTTTTTCACACCCGTCCCAGCTTTTGATTCATGTGGCTGCCATTAAATTCAAAATGAGCTAATATTTTCATGAAACAGTCCAATGGGCCCATCTTTTGAATTGTGGATGTGCGGTTGTATAAATATGACAGTATGTTTTTAAACCAAACAAATGTAGAGACCTGAGCGTCACCTTTCCAAACTCTTATGAAATCTCTTACCTGGAAGTAGAGGCCAACTGTTGGTCGTGCCATCAAGCTGTTGAAATGTGAATGAAATTCCCCGCCGAGGATGTCTTGAGACAAAGTCTCGTAGGGATCGAAGGCCTGCTCCTGCACACACATGCAGAATAATACAAGAATTCTTAAGAAAACATCACAGGAAGACAGTGTCATATCTGAGTCATCAGCGCCGTCTCCATTATAACCACAAGTTACACAAAGTAGTTAATCAAGTAATGACTTACAGTAATAAGTGTTTTATTTACTTATTTAGTGTATTTATTTATTTAGTGTAATAGAAACAGATGGGTTTCATTGGAATGTTCTTAGTTCTTAGAAAAGTTCCTCAGTAATTAACCTTCTTTTCACCCATTTTGTTGTTTATTTTATGCGTTTTCGTTAACAGTCTCCTAAACTGCTGTCCTAATGTCTTCCTTAGAAATTCCTCGTATCCTTTTGAATCCATTATTCTGATCAACAACTGCAAGATATACAAGCCCTAAAGTAACAGAGCAGCCCGAATGTTGATTCTACCTCCACCATATTTTACAATGGCTGGATGTTGTTTTTGTGTTAGTGTGCGGCGTCTTTTTTTTTTTTTTAGTCATAACACTGTGGGTACCAGAAGTGTTGTGGTAAACAAACTTTCAAGTTGCTTTCTCAAGAACACAATTTAAAAGTTTCTTTCTCAAGAAACCAACTTGAAAGTTGCTTTCCTGAGAAAGCAGTTTTTGCCAGGAACCAAACTTCGTTTTCTTTATTCATATGGAGAAATACCTTTATAACCACTGGCCAAAGTAGCTTTTCAAGACGTCGTTAGCACAGATTGTGATCAAATAAAGCATAAAAACTAATTTTGTCATATTAGTTAGATTTTGTTGGTCTATGATTCTGACTTAAATAATAATGACAATTTTTTTGAGCAATCAAATGAAGAAACTTCATTTAATTACAAACTTTTTCTCTTTCTGCAGTAAATCCTGGATTGACTTGAGTAGTTTGCTGTTAATTATCCGTCATAGAAAGAATCTCTCAAAAACTAAGAATTATTTTTGTTTCTATATTTTCCTAAAACAAGAATGATGCACTCATGCTGACATGCTGGTTTAGAATGAACAGATTTCCAACAAATCTAATAAATTCAAGCCATGCATTACATTTTTTTAACAACCACATGACAACCCAACACAAAAACAAAGAAGTACCAAAACTGTTTTTTGTACAGTTTATTGCACACGCAGTTTATTGCAAATTGTGTATTTCCCAACCATACTAGTAAAAGCTCAGACAATATTTGGCGCTGCATTGTGAACTTGTGTGTTTTAAGATTTGAAAATCAGAGTGACTTCATACCTCCGCCAGATCTTCAAAGCAGCTGCCCACCAACGGATGAGGGCTGCCATCAGCAGTCATCTCAACAGCGTCCTCAATCAACCCGAGCAGCTTCACAGTCAACTCGTGGATGTCTAGGATGTTACTGAAAACCACCTCGACATCCTGCAATGACAGGACAACATGAGTGCCCGTTTCACTGTTGTGGTGTGAAACGAGTAGCTATGTTAAACTGCTGTGACTAAGGATTTTTATCCTCCAATGCTGAAACCACAGATGAGTGAAAGGTCTTTTTACGCTGGTACAAGGCACAGAAAGAGAGTCCACATGACGAGGTTATGCAGTTTGTTAACACATGGACATGAGGGGGAAAAGGATAGAGTTACAAGATGATATGCATGACATTAAGATCCACTGGATGTCACACTAGAGCACCTTTATCTCAGACCAAAACAAACAGGCCACACTTCCGCCCTCCTTCCTTTTGTCTCTCACTTAAAACTTAGATGAGTTGTTTACAAGAGAACACAAAAAAAAACCAAAAAGCCACAGCCATCTACCCACGCCAGCCCTGAAAATACATGAACGATTGTGATGTAATGTAACCCTGCCGCCACTGCCTTTTCCAGTCAACTTCTCTTTATTTGGGGGGGGGGGGGGGGGGGGGCACACACACACACACTTCTTATTTTGAGTGCGTTTCACTTTGACACACATCTTTAAGGAGGCTAAATCAGTTGACCAGAGTGCAAAAACATAACACAGTCAGAAGTAGAAGCAGAAGCTGTCTCAACATAATTGCATGTTCTGCATTCCACTGGGCCTCACAAAGTTGAATCCTCCTCACCCAAATGATACCACAAATTACCCAAGCCAAAATATGCAAAGCCACAGCGACCCATTAAACTCGACTTTCCACTCAGTTCTTCTCAAACTGTAAACAGTGTTTAATCCCTTCCCTTACCTATACATTTCCTTTTTATTTTTAGGGAATTTAGAGCATTTAAAAACACACCTGTTAGAATGGGTTGTCTGCTTGCTGGAAGGTTAACGGTTCAATTACAGGCTTCCCTAGTTCTGCATGTTGAATTATCCTTGGACAAAATGCTGGACTCAAAGTCCTTTTCTCATTCCTAAGATTAATTTTAATGTTTCAATGTCTCATTTCTCAGCCTCTCCGGCCGCTTTTATGCTCACTGCTTACCCCCTGTCGCAGAGCGAGACAACATTTACATCATATCTGCGACTGTGTGATGATGTTGCAGCATCGTGCAAAGCAACCAATGTGGAAAAGTGTACAGCAAAGTATACTGGTGCTTTCATTGTTTGTGTAATTCACATTTCTGCCTATTCCTCAAAGCATGTATCTCAGCTGATTGGCTTGTGATCAAAAAGACCATGTCAAGTCAAACCACCCACCCTCAAGTAGCTTGTGCTGCTCTCCAGGCATGATATAATTCACCTATTCTGACTTTAGAACTCATTTTAACCTGCAATATAGTGTAATTGTCCATAGGCAGGAGTATGTTTTTTTTCCTGTATGGGGCTTCTACTGCTCAATGAGCTGATCCCATGGAGTAGTAGACATTTCCCTTTTCTGAGGGCAACATGTCCTGATCTCTCTGAATCTGGGCCTAGATCTGCTACCCAGAGGCACTGTGTATGGAGATCTGCATCAGACTGTTCTAGAACAGTGGCTACGCTATCAGGGACGATCAAAGCGCACAAGGTTGAGTTCATATCTCTGAAGACATTGTTAACAGTCTAAGCCTGTCAGTACCCCCTTCAAACACTAAGTCTACCCCTGAACAATCCAGGGCGTCACTGAAGCCTGACCTGGCATTTGTGTCTAAAGTTGTTGGTTCATTTGTGTCTGTTATCTTGACAGCTGAAGAACATCTGAAAAACAAAAGGTTCAACATGCAGTCTCCTGTTTTTATTGTGCATGCTTTTTTGGACAGGAGCTTTGAGCAGTGTTTTTTTTAAAAAAAAAAGTTGTGCAGCATCAAGCTGGTCCTCACCACTCACTTTTTGTTTCAACTGAACAGCTTTCCTTAGAGTGTATCCCAAGCAGTGCAAATCACTGTCCTCACTTGGATAAAGGGGCTACTTGCTAACTGGAGACTTTAAAATGAGACATTAAAAATGCCAAGAATGACATGCATAACCTCCGTTCTCAGAGTAACATGCGTAAGCTGCCTCAGCCCTTCTTTTTGGGGAAATATGATAAGTGCTTACCTTGAGTAATGACTGCATAGTAGTTCAAGCCACTTAACGGTTGGTGGTTCAGTCTGACATGGTCACCAGCCATTCAGAATTGGCATACTGAGGCAAATTCCTCTGAGAAATGTGAAGGGAGGCACATCCCACAGTAAGACATCTGACTGATGTTACTCTGAGAACTGTGGTTACGCAAGTAACCTAAAGTTCCTTTGGTTAGTCTTCTGTAAGAAGGATATAAATTGCTATTTAATGGCTGTTTACTGAGTAAGAGGGAGGAGAGACAAATCCCTTTGGGGTTGTGTCAGGAAGGGTATCCAACATTAAAACTGCCAAATCAACCCGCTGTGACGATCCCTTGTGAATAAGGGAGCAGCTGAAAGTAGGTTTACTATATGAGTCAGACAGCATGGGTCATGCTTTGTGTGATGAAGAGGAACTGTAACCTTTTAAGGCCAAACATAATGACATGTTTCTGTATGATGCTGATACTGACTGCCGATTATAGGACAGTGCATTGAGAAAAATCTGACAATACTTTTTTTAGATTATGATGCTTTATTCATTTTGACATAAAGTCATACTGTAAGCAAAGCAGTATTTATAGTCAATACTAAGCCTTAGTAGAAGAGACAGCCCAAAAAACACAAAAGCAGAAAAAAAAATGATGAAAGGTATAAAAGGTATTTCACACTGCTTCATGACGCTGAGTACAAGTTAGCCGATTACAGAGTTTTAGTTGTAATCTTTAGATGATCTTAAGTTGGATTAGACTGAAATAGCTTTGATGAAAACCTAACTGTTCTCCAAGCTGGCTTTGCCCACCGCTCATTTTTTAAGCATAAGACTTGATCGTGTTCACTGAACAGTTTACTTTGTATTATAAAATACTGGTCAGTGATTAGATCAATCATTATGTTTAAATGAGTCATAACCTGATTCTTTTTTGTCAAACTGAGAAATAAGCAATACTGACATGTGTCTTTCTTTTAATTCAAGTTCCTCACCTCGTTTGTGAAAACTTTGGAGTGAAGGAAGTGTCTGCGGAACACTTTGACAATGAGGTCCAGCTCTCTCAGGTACTGCCGCTCCTCTGCGATTTCAAGCCTCACCAGGTCATCATACGTGAGCTCCCCCGAGGACAAGGGCTCCTCTGCACTCTGCGACATCAACCCAATATCCTCCTCTTGGTCAAACATGTCCATCAACACCTGGAAACAGGTAGCAGTGACAACCAGTCAGTGTCATTCAAAAGAAATTCTTCTCTCCTAATCACGTTTAACAGCTTTAGCTTCTCACTTTGTCTGCACACATGGACACTTTGATGTCCTGCTGGGTGATTTCAAAGTGCCGAATGTTGCCAACATAGTTTCCTGCCAGTTTCAGTATATCTGCTGATATGTATTCAAGCACTGCCACAATGTATAGGGACACATGGTAGTCCACTTTGTAGCCCAAAACCTCCTGTTGAAAGAAAAAAGGAAAACCCACAATGAGACATTAACTATAACAGTTCAAAGGGTTGAAAAATAAAAGTGAGGAAAGCGCTGAGGATGAACAGGACAGCGAGCTGTCAAGTATCATTACCTTGAGCAATGGATGTATTTTATCCACAGGAAGTAGTAAGGGGTGTCTTCTCCTGCGTTTCTCAATGGCTGACTGGGCATCTGCAATTGCCCACTTATCTATAGGGTGGGGGAAAGTTTTCTGGACGCGTTCCTAATTTAAGAGAAGAGGAAATGTTACTTTTCCTCATCAAGAATATGAGTACAAACATTAAGATGGATGAACTTATATTAGAATAAAGTAAGTGTGTTTGAAATGCTTCTGTTGAATCATACGTTTCCTAAATGGAAAATGCCGGGACACCCAGTGGGAAAATTAGCTCACAATCTGTTTTATTGTTCTTTCATATTTGTTTTCAGTTTGACACATCATTAATATCTACTTAGAAAATAAATACTACAAGAGATTGTAAAGGCCTTACGTCTACATCTTGCACAGTGCGAGGCTGGGCCACACACAGCATGTTGAGAAGCTGCAAGATCAGCTCCTCGATATACTGGAGGGCATCCTCCTTTGCTGTCAGGTTTGGGTGGACCTGCTTCTGTACCTGAAAGTTACAGAAAAACAAATAAGTGTCAGATATGGCAAAAATTTGTCATTCACCATAATGTGGAGTGATATTATTTTTCATTCAGTAGGACAGAAAAAAAAGAAAAGAAAAAAAACCCCAACATGCTTCTGGCACTGTTGACATGACGTAAAGTGAAACTGTTTAATATATCAAAGTGATGTTAACATCTGGTATGATGCAGCTCAGCTGGCCTCACGCACAATTACATCAGCCTACAGTTACAATGACTGGCTGAAAATAAACATTTTTTCTTGGTTTTAACAAGGTGTTTATTCAGATTTTAGCCCACACACTAAATCTACTAGCTCAGTTTCATTCAACACTAACTTGAACATTACAACTCACTTGTACATTTAATTAGACAAAGCTTCTTCTTCTGATGTGAAACCACGTAAGTTTTGTTTTCCTTCAGCTGAGTTAAACATGAAGCCCACAAATGACTAAGCTATGATTAGCCAGTGATGCTCACTGATACTCAGGCGTAAGCACAATCATCATATGACTTTCTGCAGAAAATGAGACAACTTTAGTATCAGGAAACATCTCACTTTTAAGTAACTGGCAACAAAAAGCAATTAATATATTGAAAAAGTTACCTAATGCAAGTTTTAATAAAACACTCTTTTGCTGCTTTCAAGGGAGCTCAGACAGACAAATGCATGTCTAAACTCATACTTAAAAACTATACGTTCTCTAAATTTAGTTTTGTACCTACATTTACGGGAAACTAGCCAACTCTGTCGACCCTATAAAACCACTGATAACTATGAGCTCATGTGCAGATTATAGAGTGACATCATAGCAGGAGAGGAGGTGTGTAGATGGCACCTGGCAAAAAACATTACAACTCTGAGGAATGTGATTGTGCCTGCAGTCCTCTACAGATCCATATAATTCTGCATTAGCCATTCCAAGAGAATAATCATAACTAAATATTTACAATGAAGTGTTAAATATTCAACTCCAGCTATTATGTAGCTATACACTGAAAAACACAAGTAAAAATGACTGCTTTTAAGGTTGGAAACAAATCTAAAAGACATGCAAGCGATTAGGCTATGGCACACAAATCAACAAGATTCATAAGTTTCCTATAAAAAAAAATAAATAAAATCAGCAATCAAACACACGAATACCTCTCCACAAAATTAACTGCAAGACAATAAGTCTTTTAAACAAGTATCATCTCAACTGAAAAGGATTTAGAGCTCTTTTCTGCAGATATATCAATTCACCCAGGTTTGCTCTGCAGCGGGACTCCTGAGGGTGCAACCAGCCTGACAGAAGGTGTGATTTTACATGCTGACAACAAAGAAGGTGTGGCTGCATCAGGTCTACTAATGGAAAGAGAGTAACACCACCGCCCCCAAAATACCCTCCAGCTACCCAAAAGTTGCCGTCATTTGGGCCGTGCCCTCTCACAGGAATGCTGTCAGTTGAGATACTATTATAGTATCCAAAGTAGTCTTGGAGGAGAAGGAGAAAAAAAAAAAAGCTGTGGCAGAAAACACGAGCAGAGAGGTGGATAGAAAATGAACCTGGTTTCTTACAAAAGCCTGTTCACATGCTAGTGATGGAATTACCCTGGCATATAGTAAAAGTGATGAGTAATGATGACAAAACTTTGCCCCCGGATTAAGGAATGTGAGAGGACCGTTAAAAGGTCGATGCAGATCGCGCTTCACGCATTCCTCTTCTGTGACTTAACAGAGACTCAGCAAAAGCAGGATGTCCCCTGTCTCAAGTTTGACTTCATTTATTTGGGATAGAATAATTATCAGAGAATAGAGGAGTACAGAAGTGTCTCTAGGGGATTATAAAAGACCCCTTTCTCAGCCCTCCTTTTAGTTTACATTCCGATTAACTGAATTCAGATGCTTTTCAAAACGAATGGAGCTGGAAAGTCTGAAGCTACAGCTTGGTCTCATTGAGGTTTCTGTACATCATTTCTGTTTTGATGCACACTCACAAGACCTAACAGTTAAAAATATCCCACACATATAGGCTCTACTCGGGGAAAAAAAATACATATCAAAGCAGAAGTACGTTATGAGATAGATCCTTTTTAACCACAAATAGGCACTTGACCAAATTCCACAGGACACCAGGAGCTGTGAGTCACCACACTGAAACTACGGGGGTTTCCCCTGACTCCATTCACAGAATAGTTGGCCCGTTTCAGAGAGGCCCACATCCAACAAGTGTCGGCTATCTCCAACAATGTCGGGACGGGAAACATTGTAACAAAAAGACATGAAACTGAATGCTATTTGAATAAAAACATAATAATTCAAAGACAATACACAGAACTGGAACAGAGCTTAAGACGTAATCAAATAAACTGCTGCATACACCCGCAGTACAATACAAAAAGGAATTCAGTGTAAAATTCAGTAGGGTTACTAACTAATTTCAATTAACGGTCAATTTTCTACAAAAGATAAAAAATAAAAATACATAAAAGTTCAGTGTGTTTGCGTTTCCTCTTTCACAAGACAATAAATGTATTTTTCAATAGCTGCAGGTATATGTCAGTTATTTTCTTATAATGTTGCTATATGCTAAATCTGATTTTGAAAAACATTTGTTCTACACTGAAATGACAACAAGGACATCTGACGAGAGGACTGACAGAGCGGTGGCATGTGCAGGTATGACTGTGGCTCAGTGTATTATTTACAGTACTGTTGCAACTTGATCCTAATGGGTAGTGGATGTAACAAGGTCTAATATAGTTGGCGGCATACATCGAAGTAAACGCAAGCAAAGTGAAAGTAATCGAGTGGAAAAATGGCTGGGGAACTCCTGAATTTGAAATGCACTCAGCTCAACTCAGAGACTCTGCGACGCAGAGGAATTCTCAGGGTAGGAAAATCAACTGTTTAATCTGAGAAGCACCACAAAAGGTGTACACAAAACATGCTTCAGACTAGGGCTGTGCAATTATTCTAATTTTAATTTCAATGTCAGATTTGGCTTCCAGCAAATATTAAAGCAAGACGCTCGACATAAAGTGATTATTGTGGCGCATTCTGTTTTGCAATAATTCTTTGGTTTTGCCTTTCAGCACATCTTTTTCCCTTCTTCTGTCTTGGCCTATCCATAATAACCCTCTATAATTAAAGCTCAAGGAGCTATACCAAATAAAAAATATGGCTTAAATCCTCTACAGTATTGGGGTAATTGTGTTAAAGTACTGCAGCTGTAATAATCTAGCAACCCTACTTTAGATGCAAAACTAAAAGATTAGTCAACATTATGAATTTTTTTGTTTTATATATACCCAATATTTCAAAGGCTGAAAAGCTAGTGCAAGCAATGCATTATCTTTTTAATAATACCTGTCATAATTTTTGTGCCATTTATCAAGCAAAAAATACCAAATATTCACCCTCACAGTATGAGTTATGTGGTGGTGATGTTGCAGCTCATGGCCAACAAAGAAAAAGTTATCAACAATGTCATCCACATAAATGCCAGGAACTAAGAGTTCTTAGAAGAACATCATATTGCAAGGAAATCAACAGTTGCTCCCTTAAGGGGTCTGCCTCCATCTCAACCTATCCCTAGCCTCCTCGTCTGTCACACCAACCCCCAGCATGTCTTCCTTCACCACATCCATGAATCTTCTCTGTGGTCTTCCTCTCTTCCACCTGTCAATGAGCTTCATCTTTTACATCCTTTGTCTTTTGCTATTCTTCCTTTGGACACTACCAAGCTCCTTTGTCTCCAAAACACTCACCCTGAGCTATCCCTCTGATCAACTCATTTCTAATCTTGACCCTCCTGGTCACTCACAATAACTTTGCCACTTTCAGCTCTGCCTCCTGTCTTTTTGTCAATTCCACCATCTGTAAGCCATCATAGGAAGTCTCAGTACCATCCTTTTCCCTCTTGCTGCTAAAGTGCTACCAACTTTCAGTGGTCTTAATGTTTTTTCTTTAAAATTTAAAGTAGGGTACAAGCTTACTAGATAGTTTCCAAATTAAAAATGATTTAATTGAGATCCAAAGGTGAGCCATGCTGTAGAAAAACAGTCTTGGCCTTTCTGAGAGGAGTCTGGTTCATCATTAATAAAAATCAGTCAATAGAAACAGTTAATTAGATTGGTAGTTTACACCCAACTGCTAGAGTGGGGCAAAAAAGTATTTAGTCAGCCACCGATTGTGCAAGTTCCCCCACTTAAAATGATGACAGAGGTCAGTAATTTGCACCAGAGGTACACTTCAACTGTGAGAGACAGAATGTGGGAAAAAAATCCATGAATTCACATGGTAGGATTTGTAAAGAATTTATTCGTAAATCAGGGTGGAAAATAAGTATTTGGTCAATAACAAAAATACAACTCAATACTTTGTAACATAACCTTTGTTGGCAATAACAGAGGTCAAACGTTTACTATAGGTCTTTACCAGGTTTGCACACACAGTAGCTGGTATTTTGGCCCATTCCTCCATGCAGATCTTCTCAAGAGCAGTGATGTTTTGGGGCTGTCGCCGAGCAACACGGACTTTCAACTCCCGCCACAGATTTTCTATGGGGTTGAGGTCTGGAGACTGGCTAGGCCACTCCAGGACTTTCAAATGCTTCTTACGGAGCCACTCCTTTGTTGCCCGGGCGGTGTGTTTTGGATCATTGTCATGTTGGAAGACCCAGCCTCGTTTCATCTTCAAAGTTCTCACTGATGGAAGGAGGTTTTGGCTCAAAATCTCACGATACTTGGCCCCATTCATTCTGTCCTTAACACGGATCAGTCGTCCTGTCCCCTTGGCAGAAAAACAGCCCCATAGCATGATGTTTCCAGCCCCATGCTTCACAGTAGGTATGGTGTTCTTGGGATGCAACTCAGTATTCTTCTTCCTCCAAACACGACGAGTTGAGTTTATACCAAAAAGTTCTACTTTGGTTTCATCTGACCACATGACATTCTCCCAATCCTCTGCTGTATCATCCATGTGCTCTCTGGCAAACTTCAGACGGGCCTGGACATGCACTGGCTTCAGCAGCAGAACACGTCTGGCACTGCGGGATTTGATTCCCTGCCGTTGTAGTGTGTTACTGATGGTGACCTTTGTTACTTTGGTCCCAGCTCTCTGCAGGTCATTCACCAGGTCCCCCCGTGTGGTTCTGGGATCTTTGCTCACCGTTCTCATGATCATTTTGACCCCACGGGATGAGATCTTGCGTGGAGCCCCAGATCGAGGGAGATTATCAGTGGTCTTGTATGTCTTCCATTTTCTGATGATTGCTCCCACAGTTGATTTTTTCACACCAAGCTGCTTGCCTATTGTAGATTCACTCTTCCCAGTCTGGTGCAGGTCTACAATTCTTTTCCTGGTGTCCTTCGAAAGCTCTTTGGTCTTGGCCATGGCGGAGTTTGGAGTCTGACTGGTTGAGGCTGTGGACAGGTGTCTTTTATACAGATGATGAGGTCAAACAGGTGCCATTCATACAGGTAACGAGTGGGGGACAGAAAAGCTTCTTACAGAAGACGTTACAGGTCTGTGAGAGCCAGGGATTTTCCTTGTTTGATGTACCTTGTTCCAGGGTTTGTTTCCACCCTGATTTACGAATAAATTCTTTACAAATCCTACCATGTGAATTCATGGATTTTTTTTTCACATTCTGTCTCTCACAGTTGAAGTGTACCTCTGGTGCAAATTACTGACCTCTGTCATCATTTTAAGTGGGGGAACTTGCACAATCGGTGGCTGACTAAATACTTTTTTGCCCCACTGTACATGTAGGCAAAGACAATGAAATTAAAAGCACCTTGACCATATGTAAAGCTTCATGCACACACTCCTGTGCCATGTTAAGGTGTTCAGTTTCATGGGTCAGCTCCATTAGGAGGGGAAAAGCTAGAGTACAGGAAGTCCCAGTGCTCACTCACTCTCACTTTCTCTCTTCCAACCCCCCCTTCTGCTGGCTCTCCACCCGTACAGAACAAAGCCTCCAGGGAGAGCAGCTCATAGCAGTAGGCTGAGAGATATTAATGTGCATGTACAAGGAGGCAGCAGCAGCAGGTTCATGCTACACACAGACTGGAGCTGGTCCAAAAGGAGAGGGATTCAGAGGCACACAAAACCCAAAAAGTGTCTACATGTCTGCCAGGAATTTTAAACACAGACTGACTGGTTTGATGAGGATAACTAGCACATAAGTTAGCGAAAATGTTGTCCAACAATCATTTGACAGGGTTTCCACCAGGAAAGTATTCAAACCTGGAGGCTGCAGTTGGGTGGGGTTGGTTCAATTTAATGTTGCATAGGATTAATGCAAAGCTACTTTAACAGTAATCATTAATTGTGTGGCGACACAGAGAAACAAGAAAGCTGTGTATGTGAAGTTCTACTGAAGAGGGAGGAGCGATTATTGCCAGTATGTGTGTGAAATTATATTTAACTGTGTTTATATGCAGGAATAAATGATTTAGACCATTGGTGTCAAACATAAAGGACCAGGGGCCAAAATTTGCCCACAAAAGACTTTATTTCGGCCGACTGGACAGCTTTGGAAAATGTGAAAGAGGGCATAAATTTTGGACTTAAGTGTATTTTTATGAGTTTAACTGCTTTTCCTACTGATTAACACCTCCACCATTCGCATTCATATTACCCCATAGTAATAGATAAACAATTAAATTACAGAAACCTTCCTGTTTTTTTCACGCCATTTACTATAGGAATGTTTCAAAATTGTTCTGCAATTATTAAAAAAAAAGAAAAAGACATTTTATGTGTATTAACAAAAACTTTGTTTTATAATTAAGAGGCTTAGCAACAGATTTCCTTTATTTACTCCCTGAGGAAACTATGTGGTCAGTAACTGACAGTCACTGACTAAACAAAATTAAATAATACAATATATTTCAAAACTTTATTTTCTCTGCAGACGATAGGGCTGTGCAATATGAACAAAATCTCATATCCCGATATAAGAATTCTATCGTCCTGATAACGATATAAAATCACAAAAATGTAACATTTTCTGTAAATTCTGTGAATCTCGGGCAGCTCGTCTTGCGGGAAGTGTTTCCAGCTGCGCGTCATGTACCTGGAGTCGAGTGTTTTAACCGATGCATGAAACTATACATTTTTAGACATAAGTTGTAAAGGCCACCGTTTTCTTTGTGAGTATTTATTACACGGCGTGCTGCGGAGAAAAGCCTGTTCTAACGTTTGAGTCTAAGGTTTATTTTTTTTAACAGCTGGCGGCTCTTTTTAACTTCTCATCCGTAAATAATCTGCTCTTTCACGTGATTCAGTTTCTTTTGAAAAGTCTCAACAGGATCTTGAGCTTTATTGTGAAAGGTTTATGTGAAACATAAACAAGCGGACATGCGATGGTGTTACCGCCGTTGTTGCTAACCACAACACATAAAACAGGCGCTTGTCCGTCAGTAGTGTGGTTATATTAAATATAAGAGAAAGAAGAAATTAATATAGCCACTACAGTGACCATCAAAAGGATGAAAAAATATTGCTGTAAACAGTTTATTTTGTGACACCACGAAACAAACAATAGCATAAAATGAAACGATAGACGTTTTTATATCGTCATCCGATATATATCGTTATATCGAACAGCGATAGCAGACAATGTCCAAACATAAAGAGTGTGACAAATATTAAGGGTTTAAAGACTGGGTTTGACAGTCCTGATTGAGATGTAATCAAAGGGGAAAAAAACTGGTTGGATATTATCCATCCATCCATCCATTCACTTCCGCTTATCCTTTTCAGGGTCGCAGGGGGTACTGGAGCCTATCTCAGCTTCATGGTTGGATATTAGCTATTAAAAATTGTAATTGTTTTTTAAGCATTTTTATGCATTAAAACAGGAACAATACGCTAATGAGGTACATTATGTAATGGAATATTTGCAACGTTGGTCTCAAAAAAAATTTTGAAAAAAAATCCCCATTGCATGTCTACATGACTTGCAGTGTTCAGCCAGTCTTATAATAAACTCGGGAAAACCCTGTCGACAAAAAAAAAAAAAAAAAAACTGGTAAAGCTTAAGTGAGGTCGACAAGGGCTTTGTTTAGTCCAAACCCAAGCCACTTATTTATTTTTATTTTTGCATTACTAGATGCGACGATGTGAGCAAGAAAAGATCACTCTTTTTTCTTTTAAATGTAAACTATTTCTTTTTATACAGGAATTATATTGTACCAATGAGCTAATAAGAACCTCTATTATTGTTTCTTTCATTTAATAGATGAAATGACAACTGAATAACTAAAAGCATCAAATCATCAGCTGAATAATCCTGTTTCTGTTTCATCCACTTGTCTCCAGTAATAGAAAATCTGTTCTGCACATCAGATTGCAGTGGATGCAAAAGGCGAAAACAGATGCAGGTCAGTGGTACACAAAATCAGCTTGCATCAAGTTTCATCATCTTGGTTACAACTCAGTTGTAGTGTGATCAGGTGCTGTGTGTCTTCACAATAGGAGAACTGAAAGGTTGGAGGTAATAATAGAGGCAGGAGGGTGTTGATACAGGGTTAACATTTCTAATTCAATTGATTATTCTCCTAGCTGTGTATATATGCCCTGCATCAGGCTCAGGTTGCAGGTAATATGTGTCTGTGTGTGTGTCTGTGTGTGTGTAGGAGAGGTGGGAGTGGGGCTTGTTATTATACCCGAGCATGTGTCACTGTTTGTGATTCATGCCATGACATCATCTGCATTACAACCAGACTGTCTGGGGAACCATGAGGCAGAGATCAACTCTGAGACAACAGGCACACGCAAACACATTAAAAATACACATAGACACAAAAGACGCACAGATCTGAGACATAAACAGATACAACTTCCACTACGATGCTAAAAACCAAGCACATATACACATACACACACACACACACACACACACACACACACACACACACACACACACACACACCCCCTATTCAAATAATAAAAGACAATAGGTGGTGGACATGAGGCGAACTGCACGTGGCCATGACTTGACGCCAGGCTTGTGTGACCCAGTGACCCTGGCTGCCTGCCTGCATCCACCCATCCTCTGACTGAACCCTGTGTGAGGACAAGCTGATGTTCAAAGCCCTGATTTAATATTGTGGGAAGGGCGGGGAACCTCTGTTTTAACCAGCAACATCTTTTTCTGTGGTAGGCCTGAGCCTGGTGTACAGGAAACGCAACCTGTTACCAGAAACATCCTGCTGTCATCACATAGGCTCATCCTGGAGATGCAGCAACTCACTCCTGCACATTGTGTCCTCCTCACATACGTTTACCATTTGCACTTTGACAGGATTACTGCAATCAACCCAAATAGCCAAGTTCACACAGACAGACATTCATATCCTGTCCAGTAACCACCACGACTACTAATCATTACTAAGTACGAGTGCTGTAACTAATCATGTGACCAAATGTTTTGGAGGTTTTTTAGAATTACCTAGAAATGCCTTTTAAAAACTTCTTAAAGTCACGCTGCCACAAAAATATTCAACTCAAGACAAAAAAGACCACCAATTATTATAATTTCTAGCAAAGTAGTATATGCAAATACAAATTTTGATAATCATGACCTTTTGCTGTTTAACTGCTGGGAGGTGAAATTTTCATCGAGATTGGCCCGCCAATTAAGGAGGAGATAGGGTACATACAGACATACATTCACTACAGTGATTATAGTAAGATTATTATATGAATATTGCAGCTATTCTTTGGGCCCGGTTTATTTTCAACCTTTGTCCTTGCACATGACCGAGTACACATAGTTTCAAGTCCAGCCCAGGAACTTTGCGCAATTATATCACCCTCTTCTCTTTTCTCATCATTTTCTCTCCCTGTCTAGATTCAACCTGGTAATAAAGGCATGAAATATTTAATTGGCCAATCCCACGGCAGCAACTCGGGGCATTTAGGCACGTAGATTTGGACACAGCGACTCACTGAAGTTCAAACCGAGTGGTGAAGAAGGGTGACTGTAAGTGGCTCTCAATGTTGGTGCCAGACTGGCCGGTCTGACTATTTCACATACTTCTGCTCTGCCAGGATTTTCCCACACAACTATACTTTGGATTAAAAAAAATAAATACATAAATATCGAGTGAGCTGCAGTAATCAGACTGCTTTAAGCTGATAAGAACAAAACAGTAAAACTACAAATGCAGAAGAACATCTCTGAATGCACAACCTTGCAGTAAATGCACTGTAGATGACATCCAATATTGGATAACAAAAGATTGGAAAAAGATTGCCTGGTCTGATGAGGTAGGGTTACAATTTGGAGTGAACAACATAAAAATCATAGATCAACCTGAGCTCTTTGTTACTGCCTTGTATCAAAGAGCTCAGGTGGGAGGTGTAATGATGTGGGGGATTTCCTTGGCATATTTTGGGCCAAAAGTCATCAACAAAACACAGCCCATCTGAGTATTGTTGCTGATCGTGTCCATCCTTTTATGACCACAGTGTGCCCATCTTCTACAGGCTGCTTCCAGCACAAAGCTCAAATCATCTCAATCTGTCTTCTGAACATGACAATGAGTTCACTGTACTCAAATGTCCTCAACACTCACCAGATCTCGATCCAATCCTTTGGGATGTGGTGAAACAGGAGATTCACATTATGGATGTGCAGCTGATGAATCTGCAGCAACTGTGTGATCCCATCACGTCAACATCGACAAAAAAAAAAAAATCTCTTTGTACTTTGCTTAATCTATGCCATGAAAACTAAGACTTCTCTAAAGAGCAAAAAGGGGGTCCAATCCAGAAATAGCAAGGTGTAACTAATAAAGTGGCTGTTAGGCATAGCATTTAGCAGTCATTTAAGGTCGCAGAGTCCGTTCTTTCTGCAGCGTGGCACAGAGAAGCTGGAGTTGAGCTCTTATTATTTGGTTAAAATGTTTATCCTGATAAGCACTTTTTACTTCAAGACAATAAATTATATGTTAACACGGACATTATTATTTACACGCTACTAAAATGTATATGTTTCTGTAAATCTTTCTTTTTTCAACAGCGGGTTAGTTTAATCTACATTTACAGAAATTTATCTCACCATATAAACAAAAAAAATAAGATCTCATGTGATCGTGGGAAACACAGGAGGACTTTCTTTCAACCACCCGTTTACGGATTTCACAGAACCTTCTGTGGTTACAGAAGATGAACACAAAACTGTGGGGGTTTTGTACAACTTCCTGGCTCTTTATTGCTTTCAATTAAAACCACTTGATTTGAGCTGTCAATGTATAAAATGCAGCACTTAAATGGAAGACGCAGTTTTGATGACTGGCTGGATTCGAGCGCTGCAATAGAGTCTCGCAATAAATCTCTGATGGTGAAATGACAAGAGCTCTGTCTAGTCTGAGTAAAAAAGGCAACAAAACCATGTGACTAAAATAAAACAACTATCTCAGCTTGGGCCCCAAGTGAAGTCACCCTTTCAGAATTTAACCGACTGCTCATGCTGAGACTATTAAAAAAGGCAACACACACAAACATAAAGCAGGCTTGTAACCTGACCAATCACGGTTTAAAATGCTGGCCTGTGAACTCAACTGCACCAGGCTGCTCTAACTCAACAAGGCAATGGAATGAAACTGTACCCAGCAAACCTCTGGCCCATTTCTCAATGCCAATGAAACAGCAGACCTGGGGAATGCACAGTTATTATTAACACCAGCATGTCAGGGTGAGATAGAGATCGTGCATTGCACCAAGCATGAGCCATATAATCGCCAGCCAGGATATGTAGATGCAGCAATATGAATCAACAGGTTTAGGGTTCATGGCAATACATGACTTAAGTCTCAGTAATATATGCAAAAGCAATGAGAGCGATCTCGTAAGGATTTTTAATAAAAAAGAAAGATCAATGGAAAACGAAAGGTTATTGGGAGAGCTGCAACCGCTGCAAGCACCGTTTTATGGAAGCAACCCTTTATGCAATGCAAAACAAAACTTAATTCTATGCTCTAATCCTGTTAATCTTTTCGAAATATACCGATAAGGTTTTTAAAACCAGTTATTGTCCAACCTTAGCCTGGAGACAAACACTGCACTTGTGTCATGGTGAAATATTCATTTATAATATAAAATGAGCATAAATGACAGACGAAAGCAGGATTTGAACTGTTGCGTTTTATATATGTGTTACTACAGTCCTTCATGTAGGTATGAACTCAGCACTACAACTTCAGCTGCTTCACAGCAAAGCAACCAAGTACCTAATTCTTACAGACATGCAATTAAACTTGCATCAAATTAAAGACTTCCTGAGAACTGTGCATTGCAACTATCAATTACTGTTTTTAGTTCATCATTTGATGCACAAATCTTCCAACATGTCTTCCAATCAGCTTTTCTACCCACCCTACAGCATAAAAAAAACATTATATAAAAAATAAAGAGAAAAGACAAGAATAGCACATCTTCACATTTGACAGTATTTCTGGCATTTATTCTCTGCAAGTGATTCATTTTTTGTCAGAAAACTAACAGATTACACCATACAAAAATTTAGCTGCAAAATTAATAGATTTTTAATCTCGCTCAAGATTTTGGCAACCCACGATCAAATAAACACATTCCACTGATTTTGAAAATGCAAGCTCCACCAAATCAAACGCTCCCTAAAGCATTGCCTGGCGCCAATCACAGCTGTGATAAGACTACATTAAAAGACAGATGTCTAGAAAATGTCTGGCACAACAGAAGGCGAAAGGCTAGTCTCTAGAAGCACATCAGCATTGGTTGTTTGGAAATTGAATTTAGGGCAAGTGATGTAAACAGAGAACAAATCACATGCAAAGAGTGCTACAGAGATGTGTGTCCACCACAAAGCAACACAAATAATTTACTCAACCACCTGAAAAACGCACCACAATCTGAAGTATAACGGCAACCAAGAAAAACAATGCAACGGTTGCTAACGTGCATCATCTATGAACTCGCATATCCACAAAGGTGAGTCTGTGCAGCGTGTCAGCATGTGCATCAAGATAAAAGTTGGACAAAAGATGCGTTATGACACACAGTTACTTTTCCAGAGTGCCAATACCAAAGAATTTAGGTAAATACGGAGGACTAGTTTTATGTTTAAAACTGGGAAAAGGGTTGTGTTGACAAAACCATTGTCGTCACTTAAATAATCGTGACAAAAAACTCAATTCACCCATCAATTTTCTTCCACTTAACAAATTCAAGGTCTTGGGAGTGTTGGAGCCTATCGTAGGGCAAGAGGTGGGGTACACCTTGGGTAGGTCGCCAATGTGTAGCAGGGCACAACAATCTAATCTTGACAATAATTTTGGCCAAAATCATGCAGCTCTAGCCTTAATTCCAATAATGTGATGTCATGGTTATTTGTTAAGCCTCAGTAAATCCATCCGTCTCATTTATGATCTACATATATCCAAAACCAACCACCACCTGGTGACACATCTCAGAACTAGCTCCCTGCTTGATAACAAACTTACATCCCTGATCTGGCCTTTACAAGTTTTCTTTATTTATTTCATTCTAGAGGATGGAGTCATCCACCACAGCTCCTGGACAGCTGTAAAAAAAAAACAGCGAGTCACAGTCAGTCAAAACCATAACAAACTTCTCTTGCGTCAATCTCTCACAGGCTCTCCCTCTGGCAGTTGTGCAGCAAGTTGAGACAATGACACTGTGGCATCGCGACAGACCACCTGCTTTCTCAGTTTCACCTGATTCATCACACCATTTCCACTGCAATACTGATCACTGACAAGAATAGGGCAGTGTTATTTATAAGCATGATGTTGCTACACAGCTACATCCACAGACAGTAACCTCTATAGCCACAGTGCTGCTAAAACTAAAACATGTCACAACAAAAAGCACATTAAATACAGGTTCAAGGCTTTTCTGTCAGATACTGAAAGCACGTAAAAAAAAACAAAACCTTTATAACACAACCAGTGATAAAGTTAAGCACAAAACCATCTTTCAACCTTGACAAATGGCTTGTTGTTGATATTTATTTTAAGAAAGGAATTATTTCAGTATTTCTATCAAAGTTAAATTTCATTTTTCAGTGCGTCTGTTTTGTGTAAGGGGCTTAGTTTTAACTTAGAACCAAAGCACTCAAACACCAGCAGGTTAGGTGAACCACAAGTCTCTAAAGGTCACCTAAATAAGCAATGCCATTTTCCATTCTGATGCACCACAGTTTGCCTGTTTGGCCAGTGCATTTATTGTGGAAGAAGAAGAAGAAGAATCTAGTTTCTATTTTGAACTGTAACACAGGCTTTCTTGGGACTCTCCAGCCACATCAGAACACTAAAATTCATGAGTAGGTCTTGACAGGACGCTGTAAGTTTATACACACAGCCAGTTCAAAAGGAAACGCAGCATGCAGATCATTGTGCACCTTCCAGTTTCTAAACAGTCTGGCCTTGTGTGTGTAACCTTACAGAAAAGCAAGGCAAACAGTCCCCAGTGAAACAGAAAGAGCGGTGATAAATGCGTTTTTCTTAATTAGGAGTTGGTACCAGACTTTCATGACTCTGCAAGTCTGAGCAGAAGGGGTGAGGGGATGTGGAGGGGCCACAAAACAGAAAATAAACCTAGGAGAAGCCAAGATGATGCAAGAAAAAGGAAAGAACAGGGCAGTCAAAAAGGAACTGATACAGATGTGTCCTGCTGACCAAGGAAATTAAAATGCAAATGCTTCCTATTCCAAAGAATTCATTTTAAGTTTATAAGAGTCTAAGCTGCATTGCTTGGGAAAAAAGGCAGATAAGTATGACCGAAAACAGCTACAGAAGCTCTTTGCTCAGCAATGATGATACATCTTTTGATGAAATGAGGAACAAATAAAGAAGGCAACACGACACTCAACTCAAGCTTCATTGGTATTCACCCTGGATCATGCAAGTCGTTAGCACACCCTCGAAACGACGAAAAACTCGTTACAAAGGAACAACTTCTTCAAAATCACTGTGGGAAGTCATTATGAGGAACTTGGGTGGCGAGCATATTGAATAGGCACAACAGAGACATGTCAACAGGCGCGGGATATCTCCAGAGGTCTGCAAGACACTAAAAGCCTCACAAATAAGTATAGTGTTAATATAAACACTTTGAAGTTTTTGCTTCTGAGCCGACTCAAGTCAAGAAGTGTTACCAAAACTTTTGCGCTGGTAAAGATGCACAGATGAAACCAGTGTTCAAATCGGTCACCCCAATACGGGTGTTTTGATTTATAACAGTGCATAGAGAAAGCTGGTGGTCACAGTCGTACCTTTCGTAGAGCTTGCACGAAGAGGCCTCTCCATTTGTGACTATTCTCGTCACTTGAAAAGTCGTATATCTGCTGGGGCTGCATTGCTGAAGCGGCTCCTGGTGTTGCCGTGATCCGGGCTGAACCGTCAGCATCGGCCCCGGGTAAATTGTCCTTATGGGTGGGTCAGTCCCGGCTTTACAACGGTGAAACAACACAAACTGGCTCACTTAATAAAAAGCAGAGTAACTAAAGCAGAGTGTGAGTCCGAGATCAAATCGGGCTAAACAGTGGAAAAAATATCTATTAAAAAAAGATGGAAAAAAGCACATGTAGCAATAAAGTTAAGTCGCTAGCTTTGTGGCTATGTGGCCAGCCTGCTGCTCCTGTAAACACCCAGCAGCTGCTAACTGCTAATAAGAATGCTGCTAAGTGTAACACTTGCTGCTTGGCGTTTGCTTAAAAACTTTAAAGCAGGCACATTGAGCTCAATGTTGAGGCAAGACGTTGGAGCCGAGGTTGCTGCCAGCTAACTACAGCTACAAGTTATGTTACGTTGTTTACAGCCAAAACACCTGCACGCTAGCGTTAGCCGGCCAGCTAACGATTGCTACAGGCTGCTGGGGCTGGCCTCCGCTGCGAGTACTATGTTGTGGCACAAGACCCGTTCAGCTCCAAACAAGGCACACTTTCTCCTGCGCGGCTTGCTCCGAATTCAGTCATCTTCCCCGCAGCAGATAAGGCGCTAAATCCCGCGTATACCTCCAAAGCAGCGGCCGGTCCGAGGCATATTTGCGAGCAGAGCCGCTGAAGAGCAGCCGAGGTGTTTTTGGTTCGTGAAGTCGAAGATGTTCGTACCAACTCCGCTGCCTGCCTACAGCTTCTGCTCGCTGCGCCGTGCGTCCCTGCGTAATTTCACATTTTATTGGACTGAAAAAAACAAGGCTGGACTTTTGTCTCTACACACAGAGTAGACTCTTTGCAGCGAAGAGTAGCGACACACAGAGATAGATAGCAGGAAATACAATAAAACTTATTGACTTTCCCTTTGAAGTGTCGGCCACACTAAATACATTTCTAATTACGTTTTATATGACAAGGAGGCTGAATTTATGGGGAAAAATGCACTTAAATAAATATTATGAGTGAAAATATTTTTTTGAAAACTTATGTGCCCCATACATTGTCTTTGTTGCTGTGATTCAGCACATGAAAAAATGATTGACTTCATTTTTTAATAATTAAATATTTAATATGTATTTAATTTATTTTGGCTCTTCCAGTATGTTGCCTCCTTGTGTCCAAACTTTATAATTCATTGACTTAGCCATGGCACAGAAGGGCTGTAGTCGCCACAGTGGACCATCTCCCTAGCATCCTCCCCCTCAAACCTCTCCATGTCCTCCTCCACTACATCCATGAACTTCGTCCTGCCTGGTAGCTCCATCTTCAACATAATTTATCCAGTATATCCACTATCCCTCTCTTGTACGTGTTGCATCTTTAGAGCTATTTCTTGACATGAAGCCATACTGCTGCTTAGTGATCATCATCTCTGTCCTTGTATGGCTCATCAACTTTAGCCCTCTGTAGTTACTACAGCTTTACATATCCTCCTTGTTCTTCAGACAGTACAGGTACACTTCTCCGTTGCTCAGCCATCCAATCAGTCTCCGGGACTGTGTTAAACAGTGTGCTCTGGTTAATTGTGGTTCCCCAGGGCAGGTAGAAACTTCCACTTCAGGCCCCTCTTTTGTGGAACCAGCTCCCAATTTGGAATAAGGAAGCTACTTTTACGATTAGGTTTAAAACATCTCAGTATGTAATCATTAGTTATTATTAATCTATGGCATGTCTTTGTTCTGTCCTCTGACGCTCCCCCCAACCAGGCTGAGCCTAATTCTGCCAGCGGTTTCTTCCTTTTTAAAAGGGAGTTTTTCCCTCCCACTGTTGCCAAGTGGTTGCTGATAGGGGACAGTATAAACCTTGCAATATAAAGCACCTTGAAGCAAATGTTTTTGGGATTTGGTGCTATATAAATAAAATGTAACTGAATTGGTTAAAAAGTCCACAGCTCTCTCCATACCGCCACTTCATCCTCTTCACTGCTGTAAAATCACAGCACAGTGAAAAATCAGCTTTAAACACAGCAAGGTTGTGTTTAAATATTCGAAGTTGTGGTCAATTCCCATATTAGTCATTATATTTAAATATAAAAGAATGTAGCCTACATCTTTAAAAAAAAATCCTCCAAAAAACCTAACCTAAAACAGAAACCACAAAAATGGCACATTTGTTTTCAAAAATATATATATTTTTTGAAAATTCCCTTAACATTCATCTGTCATAATCAATGTAATGACAGAAAGACAAACATCAGAACAGTTTTAGGAACATGTGCAGAGTTTGAAACAGATTCAAGAGAAATCACCAGCAGCTCCACAAAAAAATACAAATTTGCCTTAATGAAAATATAGATAAGACAAAGAGACTATTTAGTCATGATATAATTTAACAACCTTTGTAGCACAACTGTCAAATGGAGTAAGAAGAACCGATCTTTCTTGGTAAACCGTGTGGTACATGAAGACTTTCATAAGCCAACATCTAGATAAAAGCCTCCATGATGACACCGAAACTCTTCATTCATTTATAGCGGACTATACAGTCTTCAAACTCCTCTTTTATACAGGTTGAAAAATCACATTGAAAAATTAAAAAGAAACTGTTTGTACTGAAATGTAACCATTAAAGAGCCCTCGTTTAAATCTAAAGTGCACATTTACACACAGTTGATGTACTTTGATATTATAGTTTTAATGTTAGAAACTGATGATAATGCTATTGAAGTTACAAATGTAAAAAGCAGGTCATGGCAAACTTTATTTCTAGACAGAAATGTAGTGCAGAAAATAAACTGTACTTTCACACGTGGTGAAGTAAACATACAACCTGAAGTAGCACCACGAAAATAAAAAAGTGTTAAAAACAAAACCGCAGCAGATAAGTCACTTTATTCTGTTAAAATAAGGCCTGTTCTGTAATAAAGAAGTAATGACAGCTGGACTTTCTTTGGTTTTCTCTTCTCCCTCTGCTACAACGTAAAACGGTTCTCCACCTCATCTGCAATCATCTCAGCAATGGCGAGGGAGGAGGTGGCTGCCGGCGAAGGAGCATTACGCACGTGGAGCACTCGACTGCCCACGTCTCCGACCCCGCCGTCAAACACAAAGTCATCCACGAGGTTTCCGTCGCGGTCGAGGGCCTGTGCTCGAACTCCCGTTGGACCCCTGGACAGGAAACAACCAGCGGTTACAGAAAACCGGTCCTAATATTGTGTAACAAGCACCAAGAATGATTTCTCTACCTGATCACATCACTCGGGGAAAGTTCAGGGATGTACTTCTGCAGATTTTTAACCTGTGCACCAATGAAAACTCCTCTATACATTTCTCCAACTCCGAATGTAATGTTCCTCATTATTAGCTTCTGAAGGCCTCTGCAGGTAAACAAAACAAAACAAAACACAAATTGGCATCACACACTATGCAGCTGTTACACTGTGACTGAAATCGTCATATCTTCCAGGACAAATATGCTACCTGAACAAGAGCGCATCAGCAAAGTCTTGAGCACTGAAGTCGTACACTTTGTAACCCTCCCTTTTAAAGGCGAGGACAGCGTTGGGGCCGAGCCAAATACTTCCATCCATCCTCGGGGTAAAATGAACTCCGAGGAACGGAAAACGAGGGTCAGGAACCTAATGAGAGATTTTACAGAATTTATTAGAAAACACATACATGTTAAACCTGCAACAGGTATTAAAAAAAACCCCACAAATAATGTGGATGCAACCGTCGGAGCTCTAAATTGGAATCGACAGGAAGTCATCTTTTTAAAATTCCCCTCAAAACATCTCCAGGCAGAAAGGAAAAAGAAGTCCACATACTGTAAGTCACTTATAGTTCTTCACATATATCTGGGACGTTCTGCAATTGAGATTGCCAAAAAATGATTTAAACAAACAGAAAACACCTGCCTGTATATGTTTGCACCAGGAAAACATTTTCAGCAGACTTACAGGGTAAATATTTCCTTTGACCAGGTAATTTTTCTCAGGTTTCAAGACTAAATAATCTCCTCTGAACGGGACGATCCGTGGCTCCCGACTGCATCCAGATATCTGTGACAAACGGTCCGAGTACAGGCCACCACAGGTCAGGACGTAACGGCACCGCAGCTCATTACCCTGTGAGAAAGTAATGATGCAAAAACTGTAAACAACAGAGCACAATCTGACCGTGTGATACCTTTGTTTTAACATGTCTTACTTTGTTATCTCTGACTGCAAGTGGATATTTCATTCCTGCAAATGGAATTTAAATAGGGAGTTGTGTTAGCTATACAATTTTTATGACAAGTTATGACTGTGTCAACACTGATGTGCACAACCAGCTTGTTACCTTCTGTGCTTCCTGCTGGGCTCTCCTTGATCATGGAAATGTCATTGACCTCATATTCAGTTACCACAGTGCCACCTGCCTCCTTGAAGTCAGTACCATAACTGAGAGCCACCATCCTCCAATCGACAATGCCAGTGTAGGGTGAATCCAAGGCCATTATCCCCTGAAAAGACAAAATATCAAATATTACCCTGCATTAACACGTTTTTGTCCAAGTAAATGAGATGATGTTTGTTTTCTTTTCACCCTGCAGTAAGGCTCTCTGTCCCGGATGCCCTTGCCATCGACAATGGTGAGGTCACGCACATTGTTCTTCATGCCGCGCTCATATAAAGCCTTTAGTCTGGGAATCTCTTCCTGCTCCACAGCAACGATGAGCTGCATGGTTTAAGACAGAAACAGATACTTCGCTATTACCAACTGAAAAGTTTCAGAGTACCAACAATCGCTAAAAAAAACAAGCAGGCATCAAATCGTTGGTAACATACAGGGTCCTCTTGTATTCTAAATAAATATAAGATTTTATTTTTTGCAATAAGAATTGGCGCTCAGTCCTTTTCTTTACTCTACGGGGCAATAAAAATTAACATCCAAGTCAAAGATCTTGGTTTGGATTTAATCTTTAGGGGGAGACATCAAAGCTGTCTCCAAAACACTCCAAATATTTGATCCTTGCATTGGATTTCATTCAGCTACAGAGCTGACTTTAAGACCCGTGTCTGGGAATAAATATACATTTCAAAGATTTAAAAGCTAGTTCAAACTTCAATCCATCTATTCATCCATCCTCCCTGCAAACTCCAGAAAATCAATTTGAAGTAGGAACCTACCAGGACCTGCTGAGGTCACAGGTTAACCACTGCCACCTAGTTCAATTTTAGTTGCTTTTAGTCGTTATGCTGCCTCCTGCTGGATTAAGCTCACCATGAAATTAGTTCCAACTGTGGGTACTGACTTTCCCCCCACTGCTTTTAATCAATATGCAGTTTTATTTTTTCTATAAATTTCCTGGACCTTGTCACCCATTTTTGCTTTACATTTCACAGTGGCTCCATAGCGTGGTGCTTAATAAGCAAGAAAATATCTGTTTTCTATCACAGACATCTGTTCTCACTGAGAACATATAGAACCAAGAGTACAAAACAATTAGCCCCTGGTAAAAATGGGTAACATTAATTAA